>NC_086200.1:27847919-28157606 GCF_035770615.1 Melospiza melodia melodia
ATTTCACACCCAAGATAGCTCAGCTACTTTATAAGGCATAAAATCAACAGGATTTGTGGTAGTGTTGGAAACAAAAAGTGTTTAGAGGGTGGTAGCTGTTACCTGTTGCCTGAAATATGGGATATCCCTGAAATAGGGGATATTCCTGAAAAATAGCTCAGCTAGCTTAGAAGGTATAAAATACTTCTGTGGTTGTGTTGGAAACTAAAAGTGTTTAGAGGGTGGTGGCTGTTACCTGGTCCCTGAAATGTGGGTCTCCTTGAGTCTCATCAGCTCTTGGAGATCAAGGCAGCTCAGCTACCTTAGAAGGAATAAAACAGGAGGATGGCTTCTGTGGTAGTGTTGGGGGAAAAAAAGGTTTTAATTAAAGGCAAAATAACAAAACTCTTTGCAGAGAAAAACCCAGCCAGGTGCAAGAGGGTCTTGCTCTGGTAAAACACCTCACAAAAGCCATTAGTTTCTTTGTTCTCTTCTTTTTCTAGTAAATTGCCCAGGCAGGACTTTTTGGCTCCTGTCTGATTAGTTATCCTTAAATTTGAGGTGAAGTCCTCCATGTCCTATGAGATGCCTTTTCAATCCAGGAGAGGAACTTCTGGGCTTATTTCCCTTTTAAGGGGACAAAGGATAGTTTTGTCATTCCATCAACAAGGGGCACATTCCTCTAGTGCCCCAGCCTCCAGTGGTGCCCAGATCTCTGACACAGAGCTCCAAGCCCCTTCCCTGCTCCCCAGGGCTGATCCCAGGTCCACAGCACATTCCCAGTCCCACCACAAGAGCCCACAGTGCAAACCCGCTCCATTTCGGTGCCCCAAATGCTTTCTCCATCATTTCCCCATGGATAAGGGGGTTGGCTCACGCTCCCATCCAGCCCTGGGCAGCTCTGGCTCTGGGACTGGGGGCTGAAAATGCTGCTCACCTGCTTGTCCCACAGGTTATGAGGAGGTGATCCAGATCCCCAAGGGCTCCGTGCACATCGACATCCGGGAGCTGAACCTCTCCATCAACTACCTGGGTGAGCTGGGGCTGCTGAAATCCCACCCAGGCCCTGCCGTGTCCCCGGGATTAGCAGGGAAATGCAGGGAGAACTTCCCACTGCATCTGGGAATGGGGATTTGGGGGTGCCAGGCTGGGATTTGGGGCAGGGGAAGGCAGCAGGGCAGTGTGTCCCCCAGTGTCCCTGTCTTGTGTTAGCATCACAACCTTGAGCAAACTCCACATCCCTCAGCTCACGGCATCCTGGGAATTAAAAACACATTTTCCTCGGGCTCGGTTTTCCAGCCTTGCTCAGCCCTGCTTTCACCACGAGGGTTTTCTTTCCCCTTTTTTCCTCCCTGTCCCCTGAGCAATGCAGAGCAGGGCAGGCTGCTCTCCCTGGATGCTGCCGGCTACCAGCAGGATTCTCCTGGCAATGGAGGTGCCTCCATCCCTCCCTGCCCGGTGTGTGGGGACTCCTTTCTGCATTTCTGCGCTCTCAGGACGGCGTTTGACACTCGGGCATCCCTGATGGAGGGAGCATCCTCCACTCCCGCAGCATCCCCCGCGTCCCGAGCAGGGCAGCGGTGCCCGGAGCTCGGTGGAGGCTTAGGAGGGAAGGCAGGAGCAGGAGCGAACGCTCCGATCCCCCTCTAGCGACTCTGCCGGGCAACCACAGCCCTGCTCCGGGCCCCAGCAGCTCCAGCACCGGCTGGAGTCTCTACAAATCACAAACGGGATGGGACTGCTGGCGACGTGCCTTGAGCTGTTTTCTTTTTTAGCATCAGTCTCATTACGTGGTGATGACAACCACCAGCTCACATCCCAAGAACTTAGTGTTACAACTCACTTTAAAAGTTTTTTGACCAATCACACAAAGCAAAAGCACATTGACAGTATTTATATCTGTATAGTATATATTCTATATTGACAGTAGTTCTATCCAACCACTATAAGCACACGTGCCTTTGGTTAAACAATGCTTGCTTATTTCAAATACAACGCCTGCTTCTGAGTCTTAAATCACAATGCACAGAGCCCCATTATTAAGCTTAGAACTTCCTAATATCTGGCTAGATAAACTTTTCTGTAGCTTAGGGAGTTATTCTAGACAAGCATTAATTCCCAGACCATTGTTCTATTCATCCTTGCTTATCTACTTTTTAAGTAATTTTTCTGCTGACCTATCTCATGGCTGCTGTGTGATGGTGTTCACAGGGGTTTTCAGATGAAGGAAGAGACAAGGATCTGACTCCATGTTTCAGAAGGCTTGATTTATTATTTTATGATATATATTACATTAAAACTATACTAAAAGAATGGAAGAAAAGGTTTCACCAGAAGGCTAGCTAAGCTAAGAATAGAAAGGAATGATAAAAAAGGCTCTGTCTCGGACTCTCTGTCTGAGCCAGCTGGGCTATGATTGGCCATTAATTAGAAACAACCACATGAGACCAACCACAGATGCACCTGTTGCATTCCACAGCAGCAGATAATCAATGTTTACATTTTGTTCCTGAGGCCTCTCAGCTTCTCAGGAGGAAAAACTCCTAAGGAAAGGATTTTTCATGAAAAGATGTCTGCAAGACTACTGCTTAGCTCTAATCACAGTTCTGCTGTCTCTGAGGCCTGCCTTTTGCAGCTTTCCCAAAACCCTCTGGTTTTGGGGATTCCCAGCTGGGTTTGAGCCTGGCTTGGTGGCCAGGGAGGTTCTGGGCAGGCACTGTGGGTACCTCGGTGCCCCTGTGCCCTCCCTGGTGCCCTTGAGCAATGCTCTGAGCCCTGCAGGTGGGCAGCACCTGGCTGAGGTTGGCCCAGGTGCCCCCAGCTCTGTGCTGAGCCCCCTCCCCTGTGCTGGCAGCGCTGCGAGGGGACAGTGGGGAATATTTCATCAACGGGAAGCTCTCCATCGATCCCCCCCGGCGCTTCGACATCGCCGGCACCACCTTCCACTACAGGAGGTCCCCTGAGGAGCCCGAGTCGCTGGAGGCCTTGGGACCCACCAACATCACCCTCTTTGTCATGGTTGGTACCTTCATACCCCTCCTGGTGTCCTAAGTTGGGCTGGAAGGATCAATGTGGCGGTGTTCACAGGGGTCTGAGGATGAGGGAAGAGACAAGGATCTGACTCTATGTTTCAGAAGGAGTTTTATTATTTTTATTAATTTTTTATTATTTTTATTATTCTTATTATATTTATTATTTTATTATATATATTATATTAAAACTATAGTAAAATAATAGAAGAAAGGATTTCATTAGAAGGCTAGCTAAGAATAGAAAAAGAAATAATGACAATAAAGGCTTCTGTCTTGGACAGACAGTCTGAGCCAGCTGACTGTGATTGGCCATTAATTAGAAACAACCACATGAGACCAATCACAGATGCACCTGGAATTTTTCTTCACTCAGGGTCACCAAATGTGGTGGTGTTCACAGGGGTCTCAGGCTGAGGGAAGAGATGAGGATCTGACTCCATGTTTCAGAAGGCTGATTTATTATTTTATGATATATATTATATTAAAAGAAAATGAAATATTAAAACTACACTAAAAGAATAGAAGAAAGGATTTCATCAGAAGGCTAGCAAGGAATAGAAAGGAATGGAATGATAATAAAATTTTGTGACTGAACAGAGAGTCCAAGCCAGCTGACTGTGATTGGCCATTAATTACAAACAAGCAGATGAGACCAGTCACAGATGCACCTGTTGCATTCCACAGCAGCAGATAACCATTGTTTACATTTTGTTCCTGAGGCCTCTCAGCTTCTCAGGAGGAAACATCCTAAGGAAAGGATTTTTCATAAAAGATGTCTGTGACAGATCTTGCTGTGGCTGCCTGGGGGTTGGAGCTGGTCAGCCCCCGGTGTGGCTGTTGGGGGTAAAGGGAAACAGGGAGCAGGGGTAAATTGGGCTAAATTGACACAGTAAATCACAAAATTAATTAGAAAAGCCCTGTGAGACCAAACTGTGACCTGACACTGCCTAGTCAGCCAGATTGTGTCACTGAGTGCCACATCCAGCCTTGAAAGAGTCACCCCAGGTGGGACAGGAGCCCACCGTCCCTGCATTAGGGCCCCAGTGCTTTATCCACTGGACACTCCCACATCTCCCTCCCTAATTCTCAGCTCTGCTGCCCTAATCTGTCAGGTTTTGGGATGATTCCACCCTTGAGTGCCTGGCAGCTCATTCCCTGATCGAGCACCTCTGTCACCACTGGTGGCTGCCCTGCCAGCCCTGGGAGGGGCGGGAAGGGGACAGGGGAATATTCCAGGCTGTTGGAGAGGCTGTGGGATGACAGCTGGGTGGTCTCTGTGGTGGCACTGATGTTCTGTGGGTGCCTTTCCTGCAGGTGCTGGTGCGGACAGAGCCGCAGGGCATCCGATACAAGTTCAACGCCCCTGTGGGCAGGGATGGCTCCAGCCTCTACTCCTGGCACTACACCCCATGGACCAAGTGCTCCGTGCTGTGTGCAGGGGGTGAGCTCTGCTGCTGGGCTGCTTTGGGGGGACATGTGGGACCCCCCCTGTGCTGTGGCTGGGCCTCTGCTTGGCTCTGAGGAGCTCTGGGGTCTTTACACAGCCCCACCCCACACTCAGCCATAGGAGAGTTGTGTCAGGGGAAAGAACTTGGGTGCCATCTTCAGCTGGGCCACAGGTATGAGTAGATTAACCCTAAAGATCAAAATTTTCCTGTCCCTGCCATGGCAGGGACACTTCCCACTGTCCCAGGTGCTCCCAGCCCTGTCCAGCCTGGCCTTGGCACTGCCAGGGATCCAGGGGCAGCCACAGCTGCTCTGGGCACCCTCCTAGGGAACAATTCCTGCCCAATATCCCACTCTCACTTTTATAAATGTTGGTCTATTATCATATTGCAGTTAATTGTCCAATTACAGCTCCAGCCTTGTTTTTCTCTCTCCAGCCCACGTTGTTTGTGCTCTTGGGCCTGAGATTTGGATCATTTGTCCTTGGTCCCCAGCTGGAGCAGGAATTGTTTTGTCTCCCTGCTCACCATCCCCTGATGTCAAGCCCAGACCCACCCACTAAACCAGCACAGAATGTGAAAAATAGAAAAGCTCAAACCTAAGGCATCACAGACTCAGTCTCCTCCTCCCTTTTCCCCTTCCCTCTTTGCCCTGGGCAGGCAGCCAGATCCAGTCTGTGGTGTGCAGGAAGCTCTCTGATGGCTCAACTGTCCCCAACCACTTCTGCAGCGCTGACACCAAAGTGCCCGAGCGACAGAGGAGCTGCAACACCGAGCCCTGTCCCCCTGCGTGAGTAACAACATGGGAAATGAATTATTATTATTATTATCATTATCATTATCATTATCATTATCATTATCATTATCATTATTATCTTCTTGTTGTTGTTTTATTTTTCCTGATAAACTTGAATAGAAAGTTTATATCGTATGGATTTGTATGTAAACTTTGAGATAAGAAATGTTCATTTAGGAGATCAACATTTCTTTGGAGAAATAGAACTGTGAAAGATAGACCCACGGAGAGTAATTTTAGATAATAATAGCTCTGGATAATTTTAGATAATAATATTAGTATTATTAAATAATTTTAGATAATAATATTACTATTCTTATTATATAATAATATTTTATATTTTTATTATCTAATATTATTAGATAATATTAGTATAATAATATTATATTTATTATTAATATTAAATATATTTTAGATAATAATAGCTTTAAAGCATTTACAACATAATGTATCAAAAACTGATAAGCCCAGAAAAGCTTATAACACATTATAATTAAGAAATAGTTAATTTCTAATTAAAATAGCATAAATTATAGCAACTATATTGTCTCACCCTTTGCATGAGACTAAAAATAGAAAAAAAATTACAATTAAATTAATTTAATTTAAAATTAATTTTTTAATTTAAAATTTAAATTAAATGTATACATTTAGTTTTTAAAATTAAATTTATTCCTTTAGTTTTTAAAATTAAATTTATACATTATTTTTTAAAATTAAATTTTTCAATTTAAATTTTAGAATTAAATTTTTAAAATAATTTTTTTAGAACACCTTTCAGTTACTCTATCTCTAAGTCAAAAAAGGACTAAATCCAAAATACCTGGAGCTCAGGCAGGGAGCCAGGGAGGAAGACCAGGGTAGCAGAGAGTGAAATCCCCAAGTCACAGCCCCCACTGGTGACACTGCAGCTCTGCTGGGGAATGGGATGGGCATTTCTCCTCTGTGTCCCAGATATTCAGTGAGGATTTGTGCCAGGCTCTGCCTGGCTCCTCTCCTGAAGGGGAAGGGGAGATGTGCAGGGACTCGGTGCTTCAGCCAGAGCTGCCTGGGGGGCTGTGGCTGCAGGAGGGCCAGGGCTGTGTGCAGGGCAGTGGGGCCCAGCCCAGCCCGGCCCGGCCCAGCTCTGCTGTTCCCCATCCCCAGCTGGGCCATTGGGAACTGGTCCGAGTGCAGCCGCAGCTGCAACGAGGGCGTCCGGACCCGCAGCGTGTTCTGCAAGAGGAAGATCTCTGCCAGCGAGGAGAAAACCCTGGATGATGCCTCCTGCCCCCAGCCACGGCCCAAGATGCTGGAGCCCTGCAACAACCAAACGTGTCCTCCCGAGTGGGTGGCCCTGGACTGGTCAGAGGCGAGTGCCCAAAGGAGGCACACGGAGCTGGGGAAGGGCTGAGGAGCAGCTGAGGGCACTTGGCTCGTTCAGCTGCAGCCCAGGAGACTGAGGGGAGGCTCCTCGGGGGCTGCAGCTCCTCCCCAGGGCAGGCACAGGGGCAGGGGCTGAGCTCTGCTCTGGCACAGGGACAGGAGCCCAGCAAGGGCTGCAGCTGTGCCAGGCCTTGGCATGGAGCTCAGGGCAAGGTTCTGCCCCCCGAGGCTGCTGGGCACTGCCCAGGCTGCCCAGGGAATGGTGCCAAGGCTGCCAGAGCTGCAGGAGCTCCCAGGGCTGCTCAGGGTGGGGCTGTTGGGGTGGCTGGGCAGGGACAGAGCTGGGATCAATGATCCCTGAGGGTCCCTTCCCACTGAGCACATTCCAGGATTCCGTGGTCTGTCCAGTCTCTGAGCCTGTGTGGAGCTGCCTGTGCTGGCAGTGCAGGCAGTGAGGTCGTGTCTGTCACTCCTGGTGTCACCTGAACTCTCAGTGGCTGCTGCTGCCCAGGGTGACAGAGCTGGACAGGGCTCTGAGCAGCCTGGGCTGCTGGAAGGTGGAACAGGATGGTCCCTAAGGTCTCTCCCAACCCAAACCAGCACTCCCAGGGGTGCTCAGGGTGGAGTTTGGGGTGGCTGTGCAGGGATGGGGCTGCGCTGATCATCCCTGAGGGATCCAGCTCAGGATCTTTTGGGATTCTGTGATTGACACCATCTCTCCCCTCTCTGAGGGCGCTGCTGCAGGAGCACAGTGCCAATCACTGTGATGTCCACAGAGTGTGACAATGTGGCATCTCAGGAGCCAGGAGAGGTGGGAGCAGCAGTGGGGAGGAACCAGAGCTGCCTCTGTGCCCTCGCTGACCGTGTCCCCTGTCCCTGCAGTGCACCCCGAGCTGCGGGCCCGGCTTCCGCCACCGCATCGTGTTGTGCAAGAGCGGCGACCACAGCGTCACCCTGCCCACCTCCCAGTGCCACGAGGCCACCAAGCCCCCCACCAGCATGAGGTGCAACCTGCGGCGCTGCCCCCCGCCCCGCTGGGTCGCCGGCGAGTGGGGAGAGGTAGGGACAGCCCTCCCCATGGGGGGATGGCAGGAGGAGCCTCCCCAGCCCTTCAAATCCTGACCATAACTATCCAGGGACCCGTGGCAGTG
Source organism: Melospiza melodia melodia (assembly GCF_035770615.1). Taxonomy (NCBI): domain Eukaryota; kingdom Metazoa; phylum Chordata; class Aves; order Passeriformes; family Passerellidae; genus Melospiza; species Melospiza melodia. The sequence goes on from NC_086200.1 coordinate 27,855,688, forward strand.
GTTTTCCCCCCTTTTTGGCTCATTTGTGGTGACCCTGGGGGTGTCCCAGGCCTGGCAGGACCCCACAGAAGTCACCGAGGGGTCCCCATGAGTGGCTGGGGGTCAGCAGGGGTGGGCTGATCACCCCAGAGCCCAGAGGGGTCACCCTGGCAGTGATCTCTGTATCAAATTCAGGGAGCCCTCAATGTAGGGAATGATTGGCATTTGATTCTATGATTCAGAAAAAAATGTTTTATTAAAATTATACTATATTCCAGGAATACTATATCAAAACTATACAATTGTTTTATTAAAACTATACTATATATATATACACTATATATAGTATATATATAGTATATATATAGTATATATATAGTATATATATACTTACTTATATATTAAAACTATACCATTGTTTTATTAAACTATATTACAGTAATACTATATCAAAACTATACAATTGTTTTATTAAAACTATACTATATATATACACTATATATAGTATATATATAGTATATATATACTTACTTGTATATTAAAACTATACCATTGTTTTATTAAGCTATACTATATTACAGTAATACTATATTAAATCTATACAATTGTTTTATTAAAACTAGACTATATTACAGTAATACTATACTAAAACTATACCATTTTTTTATTAAAACTAGACTATATTACAGTAATACTATATTAAAACTATACTAAAGAGATAATATACTAAAGAAAAACCCATGACTGTCTGAGACAGCCAGGACACAGCTTTGAATGATTGGCTAATCACTCAAAACAACTTTCACTGCTGTCCAATTAACTGAATCACATTTGGTAGACAATCTCCATAACACATTCCACATGTGCAAAAATGGGAGCAGCAAGTGGAGAAAAGACTTGTTTTCTCTTCTCTGAGGTTTCTCACTGTGTTTCCCAGGATAAATCCTTGGGAAATTGTTCCTGCTGCTCCCTGAAGGGAGCTGAGGTGACACTCCCTGCCCTGAACACCCCTCGAGCTGCAGGGTGATGTGGGGATGCAGGAGGTTTGGGAAAGGCCAGGGATTTAGGGCTGGATGTGGGATCCTCCCCGAGCCCTGCAGAATCCAACCAAGCATTTTTGGGATGCAGGGCCACATCCCTCACCCATGCCAGGAAGGGAAGGAACAACCCCCTCCAGCACCCTTTGCAGCCCCTAACCCCCACAATGTGCCTGCTGCTGTCACCTTGCTGGTGGCCCTGGCAGCTCCCTTGTGCTGTCCCCACAGTGCTCTGCCCAATGTGGCCTGGGCCAGCAGAGGAGATCCGTCCAGTGCCTGGCGCACACCGGGCAGCCGTCCATGGAGTGCGTGGAGGCCCTGCAGCCCCCCGGCATGCAGCAGTGCGAGACCAAGTGCGAGTCAGGGCCCACGGACAACCCTGAAGGTGAGGGGGCTCTGGGGAGGCACACGTGTTCCACTGGAGACAGGGACATCGGAGCCAGCACAGCACCAGCTGGGCTCTGGGGTGGGGAGGTCACATCCCTGGAAGTGTCCAAGACCAGGCTGGATGGGGTATGGAGCATCCTGAGCACATTAAAACTGTACTAAAAGAAGAGAAGAAAGGATTTCTTCAGAAGGCTAGCTAAGAATAGAATATAGAATAGAAAAGAATGATAGCAAAAGTTTGTATCTTGGACTCTCTGTCTGAGCTAGCTAGGCTGTGTTTGGCCATTAACTAGAAACATCTAACATGGGCCAATCAAAGATGCACCTGTTGCATTCCACAGCAGCAGATAATCAATGTTTACATTTTCTTCCTGAGGCCTCTCAGCTTCTCAGGAGGAAAAATAGTTAAAAAAAGATTTTTCATAAAAGATTTCTACGACACTTTGGCACAAACACAGGCACAGCAAATGAGATAGAATCATTTTTCCTTTCTCTGAGGTTCGGAGAACGTGAAACCCAGAAATATTCTTGTGAAGGACTGTGCCTTGCTTTTCTCTGTGACGAATAGTGTGGCTACATGTCTGTGACCCTGTTCCCCGTTCTGTGTCCCTGCAGAGTGCAAGGATGTGAACAAGGTGGCCTACTGCCCGCTGGTCCTCAAGTTCAAGTTCTGCAGCCGGACCTACTTCCGACAGATGTGCTGTAAAACCTGCCAGGGCCACTAGGACACAGCGGGACACAGCGGGACCCCCGTGGCAAAACTGGAAGGCCAAAGCTTCACTGGAGGGCCCTGCCCTGCCCGGGAACCTCCCCTGGCTCCCGCACAGACTCCGGTCACGCTCCCACGGGCGTCACCCAACCCCGTCCCCCGCAGACCCCCTTGGCCCCCCGAGCTTGACAGAGGCAGGATCCCAGTTCAACCACTGCAGCCCCAGCTGGATGAGCGCTGGGAGAGGGGGGAGCTGGGCAGAGCAGGGACTTTACTTGAAATTCTGATGTTGTTATTTATTCGTAGCGGAGCCAGGTCCCGCTGGGGGAGGCGGCACCGCTCGCCCCGCTCCTGCCTCATCCTGCTCCGTGTCCCCAGGGCACCATCACGGGGCTGGGGCACTCCAGGGGCTGCTGCCCTTCCCTCGGGACCCCAGGGGAGCCAGGGAGGAGGGTTCAGGTGCCTGGGGTGGCCAGCGTGGCTTGTGGCTCCTGGGTGATGGGTGGAGAGGAGCTGCTGTGGGGAGTGGGGCTGGAGCAGGGATTTTGTCCCTTGGTTTGCACCCTGTCACCTCAGGACTGGGATCAGGCCACCCCATGAGCTGAGGGGGCTCTCCAAACTCCCATAGCCACCAGCTTGGATTGGGCTCTTCCCCTGTTTGCCCTTGTCACTTTTAGGACCAGATTTTGGCCCTGAGCTGGGGGCAGAGGCGTGCTGGGGGCTGTATGGGCATCCAGGCTGTGCCAGGCTCAGGGAGAGCAGCACAGGAGGGTGCAGGACAAGAATGGGCCTGGCACAGTGTCCCCAGGGCCTGGCACCCCAGAGACAGCCTCAGCCTCACTTCCAAAGGTGCTTGACTTCCAAAGGTGCTTTGCCTCCAAAAGGTGCTTTGCCTCCAAAGGCAGGTGGTGCCAGTCCCAGTGGTGCCACTCGAGGTGCCAGTCCCAGTGCCACCCACCCCTCTGCCCACAGGAGGCCTACAGAGATGGGAAAAGAGCAGGTTTGACATTCCTCCAGGTCACCTGGTGGCCAAACCTGGGCCAGCTCCTCCATGGGCAGCCTGTGGAGGAGACCTGACTTCAACTCTCCAAAGCTTTTTGTTGGCATTGTAATTGTAACGATGACGATTATTTTCAGGCCTTTCCACATCACAGCGATGGGAAAGCTTTGTCCAGAGCTGTGTTTTGTTCCCTTGGGGCCATCCCTGTGGTGCAGGGAGGGGACAGTCCCCTTTCCCCCAGCAGAGCCCCCGTGTGTTCCTGTTCCAGCTCCGTTTTTGTGTCCACCTGCTCCTCTCGGCCGATCGCAGCTTCTCTGGTGCTCAGCAAACCTCGTTTCTCTTCCTTCCTGGTGCCATGCTCCATGTTCTGATGGTTTTGGGTGAGGGGAGGGGGTGTTTTCACCATTTTTATATCGATATATATCCTACTGACCAATGTTTAACATACTAACTCTGAGGAGGAGCGACGTAAGGCATGAATTATAATAAAGGAGTAGCTACGATCCCGGGCATGGCCTCTGCTCCCACTTGTGTTCCTCCAGCCTGGGGTTGTGTGAGGGTGTTCACAGGGGGTTTTGGATTGGGGAAGAGATGAGGATCTGACTCCATGTTTCAGAAGACTTGATTTATTATTTTATGATATATATTACATTAAAACTATACTAAAAGAATAGAAGAAAGGATTTCATCAGAAGGGTAGCTAAGAATAGAGTAGCAAAGAAATGATAACAAAGGTTTGTGGCTTGGCTCTGTGTCTGAGCCAGCTGGGCTGTGATTGGCCATTAATTACAAACATCCAACATGGGCCAATCCCAGATGCACCTGTTGCATTCCACAGCAGCAGATAATCATTGTTTACATTTTGTTCCTGAGGCCTCTGAGCTTCTCAGGAGGAAAAATCCTAAGGAAAGGATTTTCCATAAAAGATGTCTGCGACAGGGTTACGCACCCTCAGCGCCACAATCCACCCCAAATAAAGAGGTTTGGAAGCAAGGGAGGGTTTTCCTTGGGGAGCAGAGCAGATGGGAAAGGTGGGGATTCACCCAGAGCTGTTTTAGGACGTGGAGGAAGAATTTCCCCCATGGCAAAGAGACCCCCACAATGTTGGTGATGCTGGGCTGGGCCAGCGGGGCAGGGGGGATTCTGCCCCACTCAGGTCAGACCCCACCTGCAGAGCTGCCCCAGCCCTGGGCAACAGCAGCAGGAGGACGTGGGGCTGCTGCAGCCAGGCCAGAGGAGCCACGGAGATGCTGCCAGGGCTGGAGCCCCTCTGCTCTGAGCCAGCCTGGCACAGCTGGGCCTGCTCACCTGGACAGGAGAAGGCTCCAGGGACACCTCAGAGCCCCTTTTGGGGCCTGAAGGGGCTCCAGGAGAGCTGCAGAGGGACTGGGGACAAGGCCTGCAGGGACAGGACACAGGGAATGGCTCCCACTGCCACAGGGCAGGGCTGGGTGGGAGATTGGGAATCAGGAATTGTGGAATCCATCCCTGGAATGGATTTCCCAGAGCAGCTGTGGGTGCTCCTGGATCCCTGGCAGTGCCCAAAGCCAGGCTGGACAGGGCTGGGAGCAGCCTGGGACAGTGGGAGGTGTCCCTGCCATGGCACTGAGTGGGATTTAAGGTCCCTTTTAACCCAAACCATCCTCTGCAGGGGACAGGGTGGCCAGGAACTGCCTCAGGCCTCAGTTTCATGTAGCAACCTCACTCTTCTCTGCACCTCAAGTGGAGGGGAGGAAAAAAAAACCCAAAAAACAACAACGAATAATATGCAACCAAAAGCATCTCATTCCTAAAACCACCTCCCAGCCTGACTGGCCACCACTGGCCAGGTGACATCCAGCTGTCACTGCAGAGTGCTGGGAGATGTCACCGAGGCTCTGAGCATCCCTGCTGGGCTCTGTCCTGCATCCTGTCCCTCACCAGCAGAGGTGGGGACACCTTGGGCAGGCCCCCCCAGGTCCCTGGTAGCAAAGCTGCCGTTGTCCTCCCCACCCCCACGACCGAATGGTGCAAAATGAGGAAGTGGGAGGGAAACAGAACTCGTCATAATCTTTCTCACATCAGAAAGACAAATTCCGAGTGCTCCGGGATGGCCCCAGGCTGTTGGTGACAGGAGATTGAGCACCTGCCTGGGGAGGGACACAGGGACATCATGGTGAGTGCCACTCTGCTCCCTTCGGGTCCCTCAGGGTGTCACCTCCCACTGCTGCCACCCCAGCCCTGCCCTGCCCACGCCCTGGGGCTGCCCCGTGTCCCTGCAGGAGAGGGGACAGCGCTGCCCAGCTTGGGGACAGGGCTGGGGGAGGCCATGGGGGGGATACAGGGGGCTGGTGACCCCCAGGACAGGGTGGGGAGCAGCAGGGGATGGGGCTGTGCTGCCACACAGGGATCTGGGCATCGCTGTCACTGCTGTGGTACCCATGGGATGGATTTATGGGGCAGAGGGTGGGGTGGGGGTGGCAGCCACATGCCCCAGGCTAACAGGGACCCTCTGGGTGCTGGTGCCATGGTCAGGGCTCAGGGGTGCAGGGAGGGCAGCAGCCACTGGTGGAAGTTGCTGCGGAGGCAGAAGAGGAAGGTGAAAGGGCTCAGAATTGGGAAGATGCTCAGACTGGGGGTGAGGAGCAGCCACAGCTCTCAGCTCTGCTTCCTGCATCCCTGGGCTGATGTGTCCCAGCTATTTCCACCCAGACAGGGAGGAGACAGTGGCCGGGCTGAAACTGAACCTTCTCTCTGCCACCCACACTTGTGGCTGTCACCTCCGAGAGGCCGCTCAGATGCTGTCCCCAAGGACACACACTGTCCCCTCCTCCAGCACCTGTGGCTTCCTGGAGGACCAAAAGGCCCTGCAGCCACAGCCTGACCCCCACCAGCGCCATCCCACCCCAGCCCTGTGACAAATGTGTGACAAACTTGTTGCTCTATTCAGCTTTCCGTTTGGTTTTGGAGGTTTTGATGCTTTCCGGGCTTGGTCTGTCTTGACTCAAAAGGTGCCACCTTGGGCTGCATCAGCTCCTCATCAGCTCTTGCCTGAAGTGTTAGTTAGTTTGTGGTTTAACCCACAGTTTTGAAGCAAACATGAGGTTTTCAAAGCTGCCACACCAAGGGCTGCTCCCCTCCCTGCCCAGAGATCCTGTCTGAGTGCCAGGAGCACCCTGACAGAGGGGTGTGGTGGGGACAGTGCCCATGCCACAGCTGGGGGTGCTGAGGGGCTCCTCGTGTGTCACCTGTGCCTTTTGGAGCACTGAGGGGCTCTTCTTGTGTCATTTGCCTCCTTTGGAGCACTGAGGGGCTCCTCATGTGCCACCTGTGCCCTTTGGAGCACTGAAGGGCTCCTCATGTGCCACCTGTGCCCTTTGGAGCACTGAAGGGCTCCTCGTGTGCCACCTGTGCCCTTTGGAGCACTGAAGGGCTCCTCATGTGCCACCTGTGCCCTTTGGAGCACTGAGGGGCTCTTCTTGTGTCATTTGCCTCCTTTGGAGCACTGAGGGGCTCCTCGTGTGTCACTTGTCCCCTTTGGAGCACTGAGGGCCTCCTCATGTGTCACTTGTCCCCTTTGGAGTATAGTCCCTCGAGCACAGGGGCTGCAAAGGGCACCTGGAAGGTGGAGGGGGGACAAATCTTCTCCCTGCTTGGCATGAGGGTGCAATGGTTTGGGGCAGGTGCCCTTCCCTGGGGCAGAGGGGAATGGACAGGGGGGCCTGGACAGAGCAGGGAATGGAGAAACTGCTGCCCCAAACCTCTGGAAGTAAATTTATTTGTGCTCCCACTCCCCACAAGAATGTCACCTGCAGCTGCAGATGTCACCTCTGTCCCATGGCACCAAGCTGGGGCAACACCAGGGCTTTAAGGGACCCTAATTCCCCTTCACCCTGATTTTTTAGTGAGCCCTGGCCCTGCAAACCCCACCAGAGACTCAGGGAAAGCAGGAACACCCAGAGCTCTGCAGATCATGACAAACCCTTCATTTACCAGCTCTGAGCTGGTGTTTTCCCCCCAGCTGGGCTGCATCAGGTGCCCCAGAGAGCCAGGAAAGCCCCAGAGGAAGAGGAGGTGAAGACACCCTCACCACTGACACCTCTGAGCATCTGTGAGAGCATCTTTAGGTGTCAGCTCAAAACCTTCAGGAAGGAAATTCTCATTTTGCCTTAATTTGGCCTCGAGCAGCAGCCCGGGGTGCTGTGGCAGCAGCTTTGGGGTGCTGGGGATGGGGCGCTGAAGGGTTTGGGCTCTTGCCACCCTTCTCCTGCTGAAACTCAGGGTTTGGGGTGAAGCTGGGCAGCTCCTGGTGTCCCTGGCAGTCCCTGGGTGACACCACAGTGACCTGCAGAGGATGGCTAAGCCTGCCTGTGCTTTTCCAGCTGGATTTCCTAGCGGATGTTAGCATGAAGGCAAGAAGAAGGTCTTGAAAAGGAAAAGGAGAAGCTCCCTGGGTGATTTCAGGCAGCTCTGGACACCCTGAGCCCCCTGAGTGACCTCAAATAGTGACCCCAAATCCCTGGCAGGTCCCTGTGTGACACCACAGTGACCTGGAGAGGCTGCCTGTGCTTTTCCAGCTAGGTTTCCTAAGGGGATATTAGCATGAAGGCAAGAAGAAGGTCTTGAAAAGGAAGAGGAGAAGCTCCCTGGGTGATTTCAGCCTGCTGGGCAGCTCCTGGGGTCCCTGACAGCTCCCTGGGTGACACCACAGTGACCTGCAGAGGCTGCCTGCACTTTTCCAGCTGGATTTCCTAAGGAGATATTAGGATTAAGACAAGAAAAAGGCCTTGAAAGGAAAAGGAGATGCTCCCTGGGTGATTTCAGGCAGCTCTGGACACCCTGAGCCCCCTGAGTGATCCCAAATAGTGACCCCAAATACCTGGCAACTCCCTGGGTGACACCACAGTGACCTGGAGAGGCTGCCTGTGCTTTTCCAGCTGGATTTCCTAAGGAGATATTAGGATGAAGGCAAGAAAAAGGCCTTGAAAAGGAAGAGGAGAAGCTCCCTGAGTGATTTCAGGCAGCCCTGGATGCCCTGAGCCCACTGAGCTGACCCCAAAATAGGTGGTGAGACAGCACTAAAAAGCCCCTTCAGCAGCTATATGGGCTTTTGGGGTTTGGAGAGGGGCACAGGGGATGTTTGGGGCTGCAGAGCCCAGTGACAGACACCCCAGGGGGACACCTGGTGACAATCAGAGGCCGCCAGGAGCCTGCAAAGGTGTGGGGATGGATGCAGGGCCCTGAAACCTTGAGAGCCTGCAGGGCAATGAAGCAAAAGGGGAAGAGGAGAAGAAAAGGGAAATGGAATGAGCAAGAGGCCAGGGCTGATGGGGGGAGAAGTGAAATCGGTGACAGGAGCCTGGGGGTGAAAGAGGAACCGGGGGGGTGGGGAAGGAGGGGCCTCGGCCCCGTCCCTGTCCCCACACGGCCACCACAGCTGTGCCCAGCCTGTCTGTGGGGACATCCAGGGCAAGGGGAGCCTCGGGGGGGTTCATGCAGGATGAATTCCTCTATCACAGCTCCCTTGTTTAGCCCACAAGGCTGAAATCACAGCCCAGCCCCCGGGGGACAGAGCTGGTGTGACAGTGTTCACAGGGGTCTGAGGATGAGGGAGGAGATGAGGATCTGACTCCATGTTTCAGAAGGCTTGATTTATTATTTTATGATATATGTTACATTAAAACTATACTAAAAGAATAGAAGAAAGTGTTTCATCAGAAGATTAGCTAAGGATAGAAAAAGAAGGAATGAATAACAAAGGCTTGTGTCTGACTGAGACAGTCTGGACAGCTGGACTGTGATTGGCCATTAATCAGAAACAACCACACGAGACCAATCCCAGATGCACCTGTTGCATTCCACAGCAGCAGATAACCATTGTTTACATTTTGTTCCTGAGGCCTCTCAGCTTCTCAGGAGGAAAAATCCTAAGGAAAGGATTTTCCATAAAAGATGTCTGTGACAAGCTGGGCACAGAACTGGGCACAGCTGGGCAGAGGCTGCTGGCATCTCCCTGGGCAGGAGGAAGGGGAACACAGGGTGCCAGGAGGATGTGGCGGTGCAGAGGATGCCACCACCGCCCTTCCCCTGCATTGCTCTGTCTCACAATCAGTCTGTGCACCAACCAAAGTCCTTCTCTATCTTGGTGAGGAGCAGAGGGCTGGGGCAGGTCCTGCCTGCTCCTTGCTCTGAATTTTGGGATCTGCTTTGCCAAACCCTTCCCTTTGCACATCCTGTCTGCTCCTCGAGGTGAGGAGGGCTCCAGGGTGTTGGGACAAGCCCCAGTGCTCTGAATTTTGGGCTCTGCTTTGCCAAACCCCGATTTGGGGTGAGGGCTGAGCCAGGCAGGGCTGTGGCAGCTCGGGTGGCCCTGATGGCCCCGACACAGCCGCGGTGTCCCCGTTGTCCCCTCAGGGCAGCAAGGAGCGCTTCCACTGGCAGAGCCACAATGTCAAGCAGAGCGGCGTGGACGACATGGTGCTGCTGTCCAAGATCTCCGAGGAGGCCATCGTGGAGAACCTCAAGAAGCGTTTCATGGACGATTTCATCTTTGTATCCTTGCCCAGGCAGCGGGGACAGGCACAGGGAGCGGCAGGGACGGGCTCCAAGGCTTTGTCAGCACATGGGACAGCATGTCCCTGCCCTGTGGGGACAGATCTGTGGGAATGTCACCATCCCGAGCTGAGCTGTGCTCAGCACAGACACAACAACCAAACCCCTCTCCTGCCATGCTGCAGGACCCGCTGTGCTCCTTCCTTTGGGGCAGAGCCCTGAGGGGCACAGCAGGGCACACAGGGCACACAGGGCACAGCAGGGCACAGCAGAGCCCTGAGGGGCACACAGGGCACACAGGGCACACAGGGGTGGCAGCAGGGCTGAGGCTGTGCCCACACCACTGCATTTCCCCTGATGTGGGGATGTGGCCCTGTCCTTACAAGGCCATGCTGTCCCAGCTGTGACTCAGCCCTGTGACTCCCCCCGCAGCCCTGGGGCTTTGCACACGTGTGGGGTTGGCTTTTTTGGGGGTTTTGATTTTGTTCTTTTGAAGGGGAAAAATACCCCACGCAGCCTCTCCCTTCCCTTTTTGCTGCGCTGCCGCACGCAGGCCTCTGTCCAGCCATGACTCAACATCCCAAGCTTCTGCATTTCCCAGAAAAGCTCCCTCCTCCTGCCCCTCTGGCCACTGTCCCCTTGTTTGGGACACAAATAGGGTATCAAAGGCTTGGATAACCCCACCTGCTCCATCCCCATCCTCCATCTCCTCACCCAGCCCATCCTGCTGCAATTCCCTCTTTTTCCATGCACCCAGTGACTTGGGGATGCTGCAGGAATGGCAGCAGTGTGGGCAAGGAAGGGCAGGAGCTGGGATTCCTCTCCTCTTTGTGCCTCAGTTTCCCTGGATGTAAAATCAGGATGGATTTTGCATTGGATTTTTGCTGGAAAAGCTGCAGATGGAGCATGGGCAGAGGGTGAATTCCAGGGACGCTGGAGAGGTTTTAGAGCCAATCCCCAGCCAGAGCAGGGAGCTGAGGGGATGCTCCTGCACCCATCACACTGCAGGGCCTGAGGGAGTGCCCCAAGTCAGGGCAGCAGGGCAGCTCTGCCTGTGCCAGGCTGGAAATGCCAACCTTGCACCATCCCTGAATATGCCAGAGACCCCATACCCACATTCCTGCCCCCGGGGTGGGACTGGGCACTGGGAAAGGGGCACACGGGAAGGGACGGACACACAGCCCTTGACCTGCTGCCCAGACCTACATCGGGCCCGTGCTGATCTCCGTGAACCCCTTCAAGCAGATGCCGTATTTCACCGACCGCGAGATCGAGCTGTACCAGGGCGCGGTGAGACTGCCCCGCGGGCAAGCAGGGGTTAAATGTGTGCAAACACCCCTGAGGGTCCCCGTGCTGCACAGCCCCTGCAGGGGTCAGTGCTCCCAGCAGCAAATCCTGGGGAATTCAGCTCAGAAATGCACAGAAAGAAACCCAAAAATGGTCAAATGCAGAGAGTGGTTCTGCCCCGGCCCTTCCCAAGGAGGAGTGGGGGTTAAAAATCACCAGACTCGCTGCTGATGAGTTGGTGTTTGTGGGAAGAGGTTCATCCCCACATGGGCAGAGTGAGGGAGATTTGGGGATTTGGGGGTTGCTCTATGCCCAGCACTGCTGTCCTTGTCCCTTGTCCCTTGTCCTTTGTCCCTCATCCCTTTTATAGGGTCACTGTGAAGGGGCTGATTCCAACATGGGCAGAGTAAGAGGAATTTGGGTATTTGGGGAGCTCTGACCCCAACACTGCTTGTCTCTTGTTTAGGGTCAGTGGGAAGTGTGGCTCCCACATGGGCAGAGTGAGGGGGATTTGGGGATTTGGGGGCTGATCTGTGCCCAGCCCTGCTGTCCTTGTCCCTTGTTTAGGGTCAGTGGGAAGTGTGGCTCCCACACTGGCAGAGTGAGGGGGATTTGGGAATTTGGGGAGCTCTGACCCCAACACTGCTGTCCTTGTCCCTTGTTTAGGGTCAGTGGGAAGTGTGTCTCCCACATGGGCAGAGTGAGGGGGATTTGGGGGTTGTTCCGTGCCCAGCACTGCTGTCCTTGTCCCTTGTTTAGGGTCACTGTGAAGGGGCTGGTTCCCCTGCGGGCAGTGAAGGTGATTTGGGGAGGGGAGCTGGGGGCTGCCCTGTGCTCAGCCCTGCTGTCCCTGTCCCCTGCTTAGGCCCAGTATGAAAATCCCCCCCACATCTACGCCCTGACTGACAACATGTACCGGAACATGCTGATCGACGGCGAGAACCAGTGTGTCATCATCAGGTACTGGGGACACTGGGCCACAGCCGGGCTGTCACTGCCCCTGGGGACACCTGTCCCCACCAGCCCTTCTCCCCAGCCCGGGGTTTCCCAGCTGAAGTGTTGGCTCCTGGGCTCTGGGGTGTCTGGAGGGCGACAAGCACCAAGCAAGGCTGTGACCAGGGGTGTTCCAGGCAGGGACAGAGTCCCAGAGCCTTGTGCAATGCAGCTCTGCAGGGCAGTGTTGCAAGGGAAATGGTCAGGATGTGGGGCAAGGCCGGAGACTTCCCTCTGAGGCTCCCAAGTCCCCCTCCTCCACTTCTAAACCCAGTGACAACAAATTCAACATCCTGTCACCGAGCCACGCTCTGCTCACACTGATCCCCCTGGGCAGAGCTGAGCTGGGGGATCACCATCCCAGATCCCCCACAGACCCACTCTGGGGGTGGCACAGTCCCCAAAATTCACTGTCATCCTCCAGTCCTGCTCCAGGACCCACCCCAAAGCCTCCCCAAGGGATGGGTGGCTCTGGTGGGGCTGTCTCACATCTCTGCTTTGCCCTTTGCACAGCGGAGAAAGCGGAGCTGGGAAAACGGTGGCAGCAAAATACATCATGGGCTACATCTCCAAAGTGTCTGGCGGTGGGGAGAAAGTCCAGGTGGGTCTGCTGTCCCCCCTGCCACTCATCATTTCACCCCCCAGCTGATCCCCACCACCCTGGTCCCCAACATCCCCCTGATGGGGCTGCTGGTGGCACACGGAGCAGCCCCTCCAGTGCTGGGGACACGCAAAGGCTCAGGTGTGTCCCCAGGCCTGGAGTGGGACACAGCAGGGCTGAGCCCTGCCCTCCTGTGTCCCCAGCACGTGAAGGACATCATCCTGCAGTCTAACCCGCTTCTGGAAGCCTTTGGAAATGCCAAAACTGTCCGGAACAACAATTCCAGCCGCTTTGTAAGTGCCGGTGTTCACAGGGGCCTGAGGATGAGGGAAGAGATCAGGACCTGACTCCATGTTTCAGAAGGCTTCATTTATTATTTTATGATATATATCCTATTAAAACTATACTAAAAGAAGAAAGGATTTCATCAGAAGGCTAGCTAAGAATAGAATAGGAAGGAATGATAAAAAAGGCTCTGTCCCGGACTCTGTGTCCGAGCCAGCTGACTGTGATTGGCTATTAATTAGAAACATCCAACATGGACTAATGACAGATGCACCTGTTGCATTCCACAGCAGCAGATAATCAATGTTTACAGTTTGTTCCTGAGGCCTCTGAGCTTCTCAGGAGGAAAAATCCTAAGGAAAGGATTTTCCATAAAAGATGTCTGTGACACCAGGGCAGGTGCAGGGGGCAGCGCAGCAGCAGAACCACTGAAGCAGCTGGGTTCAAAGCTGACCTTTAGATCAACTCCAGCCATTCCCCCAACACTGCCCCAGGTGTCCCCAAGTGCCACATCCAGCTTTTCAATCCCTCCAGGGATGGTGACTCCAGCACAGCCTGTTCCAGTGCCTCACCACCCTTTCAGTGGAGGAATTTTTCCTCATATCCAATCTAAACCTCCCCTGGGGCAATGTGAGGCCATCTCTGGCCCTGTTTCCTGTTACCTGGGAGAAGAGACCGACCCCACTGGGCTCCAATCTCCTTTTGGGCAGTTGAGGGGGCAATGAGGTGTCCACATAAACCATGAAGCCTTCAGCCAGGGATTGCACACCCCACAAAGCTCCTGGTGTGGTGGGCAAGGGCTTGGGGGGAATGAGGAACCCCTGAGGCAGGGCCACAGCTCTGAGCAGGATCTGTGCTGGAGCAGGGAAAATACTTTGAGATCCAGTTCAGCCGGGGAGGAGAACCTGATGGGGGCAAGATCTCCAATTTCCTGCTGGAGAAGTCACGCGTGGTGAGCCAGAACGAGTGTGAGAGGAACTTCCACATCTACTACCAGGTATGGGGTGGGATTTCTTCACTCGGGGTCGCCAAATGTGGAATTTTTCTTCACTTGGGGTCATCAAATGTGGAATTTTCTTCACTCGGGGTCACCAAATGTGGAATTTTTCTTCACTTGGGGTCATCAAATGTGGAATTTTCTTCACTCGGGGTCACCAAATGTGGTGGTGTTTACAGGGGTTCCAGGTCGAGGGAAGAGATGAGAATCTTGACTCCATGTTTCAGAAGGCAGATTTATAATTTTATGATATATATGATATTAAAAGAAAATTATATATTAAAATTACACTAAAGAATAGAAGAAAGGAAGGAAAGGAAAGGAAAGGAAAGGAAAGGAAAGGAAAGGAAAGGAAAGGAAAGGAAAGGAAAGGAAAGGAAAGGAAAGGAAAGGAAAGGAAAGGAAAGGAAAGGAAAGGAAAGGAAAGGAAAGGAAAGGAAAGGAAAGGAAAGGAAAGGAGAAAGGAGAAAGGAGAAAGGAGGAGAAAGGAAGGAGAAAGGAAAGGTAATAAAATCTTGTGACTGACCAGAGAGTCCGAGCCAGCTGACTATGATTGGCCATTAATTAAAACCAACCACATGAGACCAATCAAAGATGTTGCATTCCACAGCAGCAGATAATCATTGTTTACATTTCGTTTCTGAGGCCTCTCAGCTTCTCAGGAGAAAAATCCTGGCAAGGGGATTTTTCAGACAATATCATGGCAACAGTATGGGGGTGGCCTGGAGCCACCAGGCTGCAGAGGGGACCAGGAGCTGGCTGACCACAGCCCCCTGTCCCCTCCCAGCTCATCCAAGGAGCATCCCAAGAGCAGAGGCAGAATTTGGGCATCATGAGCCCGGATTATTACTTCTACCTGAACCAGACAGACACCTACCAGGTGGAGGGCACAGACGACCGCAGTGACTTCCATGAGACCATGGTGAGTGCCTGGGAGGGAGGGGAGTCCCCAAAAGCTCTGGGGCCGGGTGGGGGCTCAAAGGGTGTCTGTGCACCCCCAGAATGCCATGCAGGTCATCGGCATCCGTGGCGAGGACCAGCAGCTGGTGCTGCAGATCGTGGCAGGGATCCTGCACCTGGGCAACATCAGCTTCAGGGAGGAAGGCAACTACGCCCGGGTGGAGAACGCCGACTGTGAGTAGCCACAGGGGACAAGTGGGGGGAGCCTCAGGAATGAGTGGCAAGCTGGCTGTGTCACAAATCCCCTGGCAGAGGAGGGAAGCAGCACCAGCACCAGGCATTATAATTGCTGTCTTAACCCCCGTGTCCGTCATCCTCCTCCTATCTCCCCATTATCTAAGAAATTTAGGATTACCTAAACCGAAGGCCTTCAAAGCCTTAAACAAGAGTTAAACCCTCTTAGTTTCTGCTAAAGTCCGCAGGCCATCACCCTGCATCCCCTAAATGCAGCTCAGGTGCTTTAATTAAGCTAGGACCTTCCAATTTACTAGACAGATGGGCTTTGATCCCATGATATTATAGTCAATAGCTACATGCTCTAACCAACAGGCCTCTGCCTAAGGCTCTGGTACATAACTAATGCACATCAATGAGCTTGCAACTCACTATGAACTTTACTTAAGGCAGCAAGTCAACGGCTCAGCCAGAGCTTGATTAGCCAGGGGACAGATGCCAGGTGTAGCTCTGGGAGAGGTGTCACTTTTCCCTGTCATCGTCCCACTGCTGTCCTTCATACATGGATGGGGCCGAGGGTTTTCGACTCTGGCCAGGTGGGGACAACACAGCCCTGACCAGCCCCACTCTGCCCAGCCCTGGCCTTCCCTGCCTACCTGCTTGGGGTCGACCAGGAGCGCCTCAACGAGAAGGTCACCAGCAGGAAAATGGACAGCAAGTGGGGCGGCCGCTCCGAGTCCATCACCGTCACCCTCAACGTGGAGCAGGCGGCCTACACCCGCGACGCGCTGGCCAAGGGGCTCTACGCCCGTGTCTTCGACTTCCTGGTGGAGGTGTGTGGGCCTCAGAAGGGATGGTCACCCCCTGCCCCAGGAGGTGGCCAATCGCAGTGCCCCGCAGCCAGTTTGTCCCCTCTGTCCCCGCAGTCCATCAACCGGGCCATGCAGAAGCCGTATGAGGAGTACAGCGTCGGGGTGCTGGACATCTATGGATTTGAGATATTCCAGGTGGGTGTGGTTGGGAATGTCCTGCCCTGCTCCCACAGCAGGGACAGCACCTGGGTCAGGTAGCCCTGAGAAGGGTCCCTGGAGTAGCAACCAAGCACTGCTGGTTGGGGTCCCCACAATGAGGCAGAGGAGGTGAAGGAGCTGGGGTTGTTTAGCCTGGAGAAGAGGAGGCTCAGAGGTGACCTTAATGCTCTCTACACCTCCTTGAAGGGAGGTTGCAGACAGGTGGGGTTGGTCTCTTCCACCAGGCACCGCTGACAGAACCAGAGAACAGTCTCAAGGTACCTCAGGGAAGGTATAGGTTGGATTTTAGGAAGAGATTTTTCACCAAAAGAATAATAAAGTACTGGAATGCTCTTCCCAGGAAGGTGGTGGAATCACCATCTCTGATGTGTTTAAAAAAAGACTGGACATGGCACTTGGTGCTATAATCTAGTTGAGGTGTTAGGGCATAGGTTGGACTTGATGATCTTAGAAGTCTCTTCCAACCTCATTATTCTGTGATTCTGTGTTTCTGTGAGCAAAGGACAACTCAGCACCATTTTCTCTTCCATCTTTCATGCAGAAAAATGGCTTTGAACAATTCTGCATTAACTTTGTGAACGAGAAGCTGCAGCAGATCTTCATCGAGCTGACCCTGAAGGCAGAGCAGGTACAAGGGGCTGGGCTGGGGGCTGTGGGGCTGTGCCAGCACCCCAATTCTTGCAATCCCTCCTCCCCAGCACCACAGCTGGAGCAGGGGTTCTGCAGCACATCCCAGGGGCTCAGGGCCCAGCCAGCTCTCCCTGTGCTTCCCCAGGAGGAATATGTGCAGGAGGGGATCAAGTGGACGCAGATCCAGTACTTCAACAACAAGGTGGTGTGTGACCTGATAGAGAACAAGCTGGTGAGTGGGGTCTCCTCTGCTGGGGAGGCTTTTGGGGAGCAGAGGCACCCAGGGACAGGGGCTGCATTGAGGTTGTTGAGGTGCCAAGCAGCAGAGAGCCCCACACTGGCTTGGGTTAGCAGGAACCTTAAAGATCATCTTGTCCCACTATTCCAGGGTGCTCCAAGCCCTGTCCAACCTGGCCTTGGACACCTGCAGCACCCATGGGCACCTGGCTCAGCATGAAGCAGCTGTGACCAGGTGCAGGATTGGGCCCTGCCACACCCATGGCTTCCCTTTCCTTGTGGCAGAACCCTCCTGGGATCATGAGTGTCCTGGATGACGTGTGTGCCACCATGCACGCCACGGGCGAGGGCGCCGACCAGACCTTGCTGCAGAAGCTGCAGGCGGCCGTGGGCACCCACGAGCACTTCAACAGCTGGAGCTCGGGCTTTGTCATCCACCACTATGCTGGCAAGGTGGGTAGGGCACCCCAAAGCCCCCACCCTGCACCCCACAGCCGCAGCTGAGGTCCCCTCCTGTCCCCAGGTGTCCTACGATGTGAACGGCTTCTGCGAGCGCAACCGGGACGTGCTTTTCACTGACCTGATCGAGCTCATGCAGAGCAGTGAATAGTGAGTCTGGCAGTGCTGGGCACCCCAAAAGGTCTGGGGAACAGGGCACAGTCCTCAACATGCAGATCTGAAAGGCTGGTCCTGCCTTTGTGGGTTGGGGTGCTCAGTCCTGCATGGCCCCATGGGCACCAGGGGCATCCCAGGGATGCAGGGTTGGGCAGAGCGGGGTCATCCACCAGCTCTGCTCCTGCTCCTGCTCCTGCTCCTGCTCCTGCTCCTGCTCCTGCTCCTGGGGGTGGTCAGGGAGAAGGCACTCAGCCACACAGTACAGGATTTCCCAGCTGGCCTCAGCCCAGGCCATGCTGGCAGCTCTCACCTGGGGACTGTCCCCTCCCTTCCAGCGGTTTCATCCGGATGCTTTTCCCAGAAAAACTTGATTCTGACAAAAAGGGACGGCCGACCACGGCAGGCTCCAAAATCAAGGTGTGTCCCTTGGGCTGCAGAGCAGCAGCTGCCTCTGGGGAGGTGGCAGGGGCAGTGCTCCCACCACCCCCTTTGATGCTACAGAGGTCGATCCTTGCACCAGAAACAGGCCAACGACCTGGTGAACACGCTCATGAAGTGCACCCCACACTACATCCGCTGCATCAAACCCAACGAGACCAAGAAACCCCGGGACTGGGAGGAGAGCAGGTAACAGGGAGCACACAGAGCCCAGGGAAGGGGGCCCAGCCATGGAGATGTGGCCAGGACCAGCTTTCCTCCAAAAACTGTAGCCCTGGGCTGGTTCTTCTGAGCTGTCCACTAACACAGGGAAGCACAACAAGCGTGTGGGACACATTGTCCTCCTTAGGTGCACTTTTAGGTCCCCTCCTAACCTGTCATTATTCCATGTTGTCCCTCCCTGGTGCACAGGGTGAAGCACCAGGTCGAGTACCTGGGGCTGAAGGAGAACATCCGGGTGCGCCGGGCAGGCTTCGCCTACCGCCGCCTCTTCCACAAGTTCCTGCAACGGTGAGTGGCCACTGGCACGGGGCTGGCAGAGCCCACAGCACCTCCTCAGGAAGAGAGGAGGGTGTGGGAGGCCCTGGCACAGCTTTTCAAGTGAAAAGAGTTGGGGATGTTCAACCTGGAGAAGACGAGGCTTGGGCAAGACTTTAGAGCCCCTTCTAGGGACTAAAGGGAACAGCAGAGGGATTTGGGACAAGGCATGGAGGGACAGGACACAGGGAATGGCTTCCACTGACAGATGGCAAGGCTGGATGGGATATTGGGAAGAGATTTTTCCATGGGAGGGTGGGCAGGCCCTGGCACAGGGTGCCTAGAGCAGCTGGGGCTGCCCCTGGATCCCTGGCAGTGCCCAAGGCCAGGTTGGACAGGGCTTGGAGCAGCCTGGGACAGTGGAAGGTGTCCCTGCAATGACAAGACTGGATGGGCTTTAAGGTCCCTCCCAACCTGAACTATTGTGGGATTCTGTGAGCCTGCTCTGTCCCCACAGCTATGCCATCCTCACCCCCGAGACATGGCCGTCGTGGCGCGGGGATGAGCGCCAAGGGGTGCAGCACCTCCTGCGCTCGGTCAACATGGATCCAGACCAGTACCAGATGGGCAGGAGCAAGGTGTTCGTCAAGAACCCCGAGTCGGTGCGTGGCCCTGACTCCTGGGGGGCACTGGGTGTCATTGGGAGGGGTTTTTGGGGTGTCCTGGCTCAGCACTGCCTGTCCCTCGCAGCTCTTCCTGCTCGAGGAGATGCGGGAGAGGAAATTTGACAGCTTCGCCCGGGTGATCCAGAAGGCCTGGCGCCGGCATGTGGCCATCCGCAAATACGAGCAGATGAGAGAGGAGGGTAAGGCTGGGCAAGGACAGGGACAGTGCCACGCCAGCTGCCCTTTTAGGGTGCTTTTCACTGGGACAGCCCAGCTATGACAGCGGCAGCCTGGCTCCTAATCATGGCACTAACGGTGATTAGGTGATGGAGGAACCGGCCCATGAGTTGTTGGGAGTCTTTTTCCACTCTGAAAGGAGAGCACGGATTTCCTGCTCCTATTTCCAGCCCTGGGAGCTTGTGCTGTCTCACTCTGCATTTCATGGCCTGCACAGGGATAGAGGGGAGTAGCTGGGATGAGCTGGTGTTTCTGGGAAGAGGCTGACTCCCACAATGGCAAAAGGATGGGACACACCACTGACCCCATCATGGGTTTTCCCACCCTCCCAAGCAAGCAGGAAAATCAAGGAGGAAAACACAGAAAAAAGCTGGGTCCATCCCTCCCTCCCACAGAACGGGGTTTTTTGAAGGCAATTAAAGTTTCAAAGTTTCAAAGCCAGCCAAGCTCAAGCAGCTGGGATTCCTCCCATGGCATAAAACAAGCCCCACTTCTTGCTGCCATGACCTGTGTGATGTTTTGGGGGGCTCTGAGCCACCAGCACAGAGCCATTTCAGACCCGCACCTCTTTGGGGTCCCTCCCAGCTGCCAGCATCCTCTACAACTTCAAAGAGCGGCGCAGGAACAGCATCAACAGGAACTTCGTGGGGGATTACCTGGGCATGGAGGAGCGGCCGGAGCTGCGGCAGTTCCTGGCCAAGCGGGAGCGCGTCGACTTCGCCGACTCCGTCACCAAATACGACCGGAGGTTCAAGGTGCAGGGACACGCCCGGGGCTGCTGCAGCTCCTGGTGGCTTCCCTCAGGTGGGATGTGTGTTTGTGGGGTTTGTGCCCCCCCTGAAAAACCCCCTCACCCCCTTTTTCCTGCCCTTTCCCAGCCCATCAAGCGGGATTTCATTCTCACGCCCAAGTATTTCTACCTGATCGGGCGGGAGAAGGTGAAGAAGGGGCCTGAGAAGGGGCAGATCAAGGAGGTGCTCAAGAAGAAGGTGGAGCTGCAGGCGGTGAGCGGTGTCTCGCTGAGGTGTGTCCCTTACCAGGGGCTCTCCCCATGGCTGGGATTCCCCTCTCTCCACACCCTGCTGCTCCCCAGTCCCTCATCCACTGGAGTGGAGGCTCCCCATCGGTGCTTTGCAGAAGCCAGAGAGTTTTCCAAATCGGCCTCCAAATTTCCTTAGGGTGGACCCAAGCCCTGTGGGGTCCCCAAATCCTCCCCAGCCCAGCTGGCGCCAGCCTTGGTGGGGTTGACACCCCTGTTTGCTCCCCCAGCACCAGGCAGGACGACTTCTTCATCCTCCATGAGAACGATGCCGACAACTTCTTGGAGTCCATCTTCAAGACGGAGCTGATCAGCCTCCTGTGCAAGCGCTTCGAGGAGCTCACCCGCTCCAAGCTGCCCCTCTCCTTCAAGGACACGTAAGGATGGAGGCCAGGAGAGGTGACAAAGCAGGACAGGGTCCTGTCACCGCATCCTCATGGCTTCTCTCACCCCCAGACTACAGTTTCGGGTGAAGAAGGAGGGCTGGGGCGGCGGTGGCACCCGCAACGTCACCTTTGTCAGAGGACAGGGCGACGTGGCCGCCCTCAAAGCTGGAGGCAAAACCCTTACGGTCACCATCGGGGATGGGCTCCCCAGGAATGCCAGTGAGTGTCAGGGCACTGGGGGGTGGCACAGGGGGGACACAGGAGCACTGGGGTCACAGGGCACAGCTGGAGGCCTGGGAGCATTGGGGTGAGCTGGGTGTACTCTGTGGGGTTTGTGTCTCCCCCATTTCTGCTGTGGTGATGGGGAACCCTACAGCTGGCTCTGAGGACTGTCACCTAACGGGGGGCTTGTGTCCCCCCAGAGCCCACAAGGAAGGGAGCAGCACAGGGCAGAGGTGGCAGCAGGTGTCCCGCACCTTCCCGAAGTGCCCCATCAGCACCCAGAGGTGAGCAGGGGGTACAGGGTGGGGGATACAGGGGGTGCAGGCTGTGCATGGCCCCCCTGTAATGCACCCTATTGGGACGGGCTGTTCCAGGAGCCTGCAGGAACGGGGGTCCCCAGATCCCCCGCGGGGATGGCCGGGCACAGAGGGACACCTACAAGATGCCCCAGAAGCAGACGCGGGGCCCCCCAGCCGCGGCGCTTCCCGCCCGCAGCGCCGGCCACCAGCCCAAGGCACGGCCCCCATCCGAGCACAACATGGACTTCCTCAACGTGCCCGACCAGGGCGTGGCTGGGTAGGTCCTGTCCCATGTCCCTGTCCCTGTCCCATCCTCCTCTCCCACTGCCATCACCACTGGGAGGTGCTTTCCCCTCTGCGGAGGGGACCAGATGCATCCTCGGACACAGGCTTTGCTGGCAGGACACATCTCCCAGGCCATTGTGCATCCCAGTCCTCCCAGTCCCTGCAGGCATGGAGCACCTCAAGATGGACAGGAGGGTGCAGCTCATCCTGCCCCAGTTCCCCCAGTCCCTGAACTGGGAGAACCCACCTGCAAGCACAGGGCATCCCATGGGTGTGGGGACAGCAGAGTGGGCAGCTCATCCTGCCCCAATTCCCTCAGTGCTTGAACTGGGACCACCCACCTGCAGGCACAGAGCACCCCATGTGTGGGCACAGGATGGGCAGCTCATCCTGCCCCAGTTCCCCCAGTCCCTAAACTGGAAGTGCCCACCTGCAGGCACAGAGCATCCCATGGGTGTGTGGGTGCAGGGGGTGCAGGGGGCAGCAGCACATGCCATCCCATGGGTGTGTGGGTGCAGGGGGTGCAGGGGGCAGCAGCACATGCCATCCCATGGGTGTGTGGGTGCAGGGTGGGCAGGGGGCAGCAGCACATGCCATCCCATGGGTGTGTGGGTGCAGGGGGGACAGGGGGCAGCAGCACATGTCATCCCATGGGTGTGTGGGTGCAGGATGGGCAGGGGCAGCAGCACATGCCATCCCATGGGTGTGTGGGTGCAGGGTGGGCAGGGGGCAGCAGCACATGCCATCCCATGGGTACAGGATGGGCAGGGGGCGGCAGCACATGCCATCCCATGGGTACAGGATGGGCAGGGGGCAGCAGCACATGCCATCCCATGGGTGTGTGGGTGCAGGGGGTGCAGGGGGCAGCAGCACATGCCATCCCATGGGTGTGTGGGCGCAGGGTGGGCAGGGGCAGCAGCACATGCCATCCCATGGGTGTGTGGGTGCAGGGTGGGCAGGGGCAGCAGCACATGCCATCCCATGGGTGTGTGGGTGCAGGGTGGGCAGGGGCAGCAGCACATGCCATCCCATGGGTGTGTGGGTGCAGGATGGGCAGGGGGCAGCAGCACATGCCATCCCCATGCCCTGCCGGTGCAAACCCCATCCCTCCTGCCCGCAGGGTGCAGCGCCGCCGCAGCGTGGGCCAGCGGCCGCCCCCAGCCCGGCGCCCCAAGCCGCAGCCCAGGGCGGAGGGGCCGCGCTGCCGGGCGCTCTACCAGTACATCGGGCAGGACGTGGATGAACTCAGCTTCAACGTGGGGGATGTCATTGACATCCTGATGGAAGGTACCAGGCTCCTGCCCTGCCCGCCTCCCCTCCCTGCCCTGCTGGCAGCACAGCTGATTGTTTGTGTTCTCCCTCCCCAGATGCCTCTGGCTGGTGGAAAGGCCACCTGCACGGCAAGGAAGGGCTTTTCCCTGGGAATTATGTGCAGAGGATCTGATCTGGAGGAAAGGAGCATCCCACCTCCCATCCCACCTCCCATCCCACCTCCAGAGACTGTGCCCAACTTGGGCACCTGAAGTTTTCCCAGCAACCTCAAAACTTCACAAAAACTTCCAAACCATGAAGTTTTCTCAGCAAACTCAAAACTTCACAAAAACTTCCAAACCGTGAAGTTTTCCCATCGATGCTAGCACAGAATGAACGTTTACTCAGAAAACCCCGGTCTGTGCCAGTGTCAGGGGCTGGATCCCACAGCCCCTTCGGAGAAGGCACTCTGCAGCGAGGACGGGCTCTTAGCTGCTTGTTAGCATCCAAGGACTCTAAAACTTCTCCGCGTTATGAATAGAGTTGTTGTTCATAATTCTGCTGTTCATAAATAAGCAGACTCAGCAAAGCTGACTCACATTTTGAGTTTGGGGGTTTTATTTCACTCACTGTGGCTGTGCGACAAAAGCTGTGACGTGGGCAGGCACAGATCAGAGGCAGCCCCGTTCCTCCCACCATGAACCCTCCAGAAAATGCTGAATACACCAACCAGCTCTGCCAGGCTCCAGCTCAGGCATTTCCACGCTCCGCTGTGGCTCGGGATCGCTCAAAGCAGGAGCGGGGCGGTGCTGCTGTGCCCTGGCTGGGCACAAGAACAGCTCCGAGGATCCCTCAGGCAAAGCCCTCAGAGCTGGCCCTGCCTTTCCTGGCTCAGGGGAGCTTGTGGGGTCTCATCCCTGAGGGACGCTCGGGGTGGCAGCTGAGACCCTCTGGGGCAATGGCACAGCCAGGCTGGGCTGTGGGCAGAGGCTGAGCCCCACACGGAGCTGCCCCAGAAGGATTCAGCCGGGAGAGGGAGGAACAGGGCTGGAATGCCCGCCCCATCTCCGGCCCCATCTCCGGCCTCACGTCCGGCCCCATGACCGGCCCTATGTCCGCCTCATGTCCGGCCTCCCCCAGGCCTGCGCCAGAGGAAGTGACGGCAGGCTGATCCCACAGAGCCCGGCCCTCCTCTTCCTCCCTCCCTGATCCCACAGCGCCCGGCCTGATCCCACGGAGCCCGGCCTGATCCACAGCGCAGCCCTCCTCTTCCTCCCTCCCTGATCCCACAGAGCCCGGCCTGATCCCACAGAGCCCGGCCCTCCTCTTCCTCCCTTCCTGATCCCGCAGAGCCCGGCCCTCCTCTTCCTCCCTGATCCTACTGAGCCCAGCCCTCCTCTTCATCCCTTCCTGATCCCGCAGAGCCCGGCCTGATCCACAGCGCAGCCCTCCTCTTCCTCCCTCCCTGATCCTTCAGCGCCCAGCCCTCCTCTTCCTCCCTGATCCTACAGTCCAGCCCTCCTCTTCCTCCCTCCCTGATCCTACAGAGCCCAGCCTGATCCTAGAGAGCCCAGCCCTCTTCTTCCTCCCTTCCTCTCTCCCTCCCTCCCAAGCACTGGAGCTGCTCCCCTGTCACACAGACCTTCCTCCCCACCTCAGATTTGGGGTCCAGCAGTGTTCAGGGGACCCTGTGTCCTCCAGGGAGGGATCAGAACCCATCGGGGTGGGAAGTTCCCCATGGGATTTCAAATTCTTCACAGCCCCACGCTGGAAATTTTGGGTCCCCCCCATTATGGGTTTTTCAGCCCCTGCTCTCCTCTGCGTGATTTTCCTGTAAATCACAGCTCTTTAGGAATCCTTGCAGTGCAGAGTGCAAGATGGGGGGGGGTGTCTGATTTTATTTTAATGAAAAATAGTGGCTTTGGGAACTCTGGGGATTTGGGAAACTCCTTCCTGCCCTTCCAGAGGCTGGGGAATGGGGAATGGGAGGCACTGGGTGCTGTCAGGGGAGTGTCCCTGCTCAGCCCTGCAGGGATGTGGGAGCTGGGCCAGCTCAGGCATCCCTGGGCTGCTCCAGGGGGCTCCAGGTGCTCCAAAGAGCTCCAGGGTGCTCCCAAAAATCCAGGGTGTTCCCAGGAACTTGGGGTGTTCCCAGGAGCTCGGGGTGTTCCCAGGAGTCCACAGTGCTCCCAAAAATCAAGGGTGCTCCCAAGAGTCTGGGGTGCTCCCAGGAGTCCAGGTTGCTCCTAAAGTTCCAGGGTGCTCCCAAAAATCCGAGGTGTTCTCAGGAGTCCAGGGTGCTCCCAAAAATAAGTGCTCCCAGGAGCTCAGGGTGCTCCTAAAAATCCGAGGTGTTCCCAGGAGCTCAGGGTGCTCAGAGGGCCCTGGGATCCTCCAAAACCCTTGGATGCCCCAAAAGCTTCAGGAACTGCTGATGCCTTTCCTTCTCCGGGATGGTTATAGACCCCTGGATGCTCCAACACCCCTGGATGCTCCAAAACCCTCAGGATGCCCCAAAAACCCCGGGATGCTCCAAAAAACCCTGGGATGCCCCAAAAACCCTGGGATGCCCCAAAAACCCCGGGGTGCTCCGAAACCCCTGGAATCCTCCAAAACCACCGGGACCCTCCCAAACTCCTGGAATCCTCCAAAACCCCCAGGATCCTCCAAAACCCTGGAATGCTCCAAAACCTCCGGGATGCCCCAAAAACCCCCGGGATGCTCCAAAACCCTGGGATGCTCCAAAAACCCCGGGACCCTCCCAAACTCCTGGAATCCTCCAAAACCCCCAGGATCCTCCAAAACCCTGGAATGCTCCAAAACCTCCGGGATGCCCCAAAAACCCCTGGATGCTCCAACACCCCAGGATGCTCCAAAACCCTCAGATACTCCAAAAGCCCTGGGATGCTCCAAAACCCTCAGGATGCTCCGAAACCCCCAGGATGCTCCAAAAACCCCGGGATCCTCCCAAACTCCTGGAATCCTCCAAAACCCCCAGGATCCTCCAAAACCCTGGAATGCTCCAAAACCTCTGGGATGCTCCAAAAACCCCGGGATGCCCCAAAAACCCCAGGATGCTCCAAAACCCCGAGGATGCTCCAAGACCCTGGGATCCTCCAAAAACCCCAGGATGCTCCAAAACCTTCAGGATGCTCCAACACTCCTGGGATGCCCCAAAACCCCCAGGATGCTCCAAAAACCCCCGGGATGCCCCAAAACCCCCAGGATGCTCCAAAAACCCCGGGGTGCTCCAAAACCCCTGGATGCTCCAACACCCCTGGATGCTCTAAAACCCTCAGATACTCCAAAGCCCTGGGATGCTCCAAAACCCCCAGGATGCCCCAAAAACCCCGGGGTGCTCCGAAACCCCTGGAATCCTCCAAAACCACCGGGACCCTCCCAAACTCCTGGAATCCTCCAAAACCCCCAGGATCCTCCAAAACCCTGGAATGCTCCAAAACCTCCGGGATGCTCCAAAAACCCCGCGATGCCCCAAAAACCCCGGGATGCTCCAAAAACCCCGGGATGCTCCAAAAAACCCTGGGATGCTCCAAAACCCCCAGGATGCTCCAAAACCCCCAGGATGCTCCAAAACCCTGGGATCCTCCAAAAACCTGGGGATGCTCCAAAACCTCCAGGATGCTCCAACACTCCTGGGATGCTCCAAAACCCCCAGGATGCTCCAAAACCCTGGGATGCTCCAACACCCTCAGGATCCTCCAAAACCCCCGGGATGCTCCAAAACCCTCAGATACTCCAAAGCCCTGGGATGCTCCAAAACCCTCAGGATGCCCCAAAAACCCCGGGATGCTCCAAAAAACCCTGGGATGCTCCAAAAACCCCAGGATGCTCAAAAAACCCCGGGATGCTCCAAAAACCCTTGGATCCTCCAAAAACCCTGGGATGCTCCAAAACCCCCAGGATGCTCCAAAACCCTGGGATCCTCCAAAAACCTGGGGATGCTCCAAAACCCCCAGGATGCTCCAAAAACCCCGGGGTGCTCCAAAAGCCTGGAATGCTCCAAAACCACCGGGAACCTCCCAAACTCCTGGAATCCTCCAAAACCCCCAGGATCCTCCAAAACCCCCAGGATCCTCCAAAACCCCGGGATGCTCCAAAACCTCTGGGATGCTCCAAAAACCCCGTGATGCTCCAAAACCCTGCGATGCTCCAACACCCTCAGGATCCTCCAAAACCCCCGGGATGCTCCAAAACCGCCGGGATGCTGGAGCTGCCCGCGGCCGCTGGGATGCGGGCTGCGGAGAATCTCCCGGGCAAAGCAGCCGGGGGAAGGGGGGGAACGGGGCGGGGCGGAGCCGGGTCCCCCCCCGAGGCCCCCGCCCGCCCTTCCGCACGTTCCTTCCTCCCCCCCGTCATCATCCTCCTCCTCCTCCCCCCGCTCTCGCGACAGCTCCGCACAGAAAATGGCCCCGCGGCCGCCCCGCCGCTGATGCGCGACCCGGGCGGCGCCGGCCCCGCCGCAGCCCCGGTACGGCCGGGAGGGACCGGGGGGGGAGCGGGACCGGGGAATGGACCGGCACCGGCGATGGGCTGGCACAGGGGCTGCGGGGACAGCGGGAGCTTTACCAGCACCGGGAGGGTGTACCGGCACCGGGGGTGTACTGCTGTCGGGGATGTACCGGTATCGGGGATGTAGCGGCACCGCGACCGTATTGGCACCGGGGGTTTACCGGTATCGAGGCTCTACCCGTATCGAGGCTGTACCGGTACCGGGGATGTACCGGTATCGGGGATATACAGGCATCGGGGATGTATCGGCACCGGGGAGGTACCGGTATCGGGGCTGTACCGGTATCGAGGATATACCGGCACCAGGACCGTTCCGGTACCGGGGATGTACCGGTATCGTGAATATACCGGCACCGGGACCGTACCGGTATCGGGGCTGTACCGGTATCGAGGATATACCGGCACCGGGACCGTACCGGTATCGGGGATGTACCGGCACCGGGGGTGTACCGGTACCGGGGATGTACCGGTATCGTGAATATACCGGCACCGGGACCGTACCGGTATCAGGGATACCCCGGCACCGGGAAGGGAGCCCTGGCACCGAGGGATGTACCGGGCCAGGGGTGTGCTGGCACCAGGGCTGTAGCGGTACCGGGGCTGTAGGGGTTCCAGGGCTGTAGCGGTTCCGGGGCTGTACCGGTACCAAATGATGGACCGGCACCGGGGCTGGAGCTGCACTGGGGACAGCAGCGGTACCGGAGCGGGGCCCGGGGTACCGGAGCTTTGCAGGAGCCCCGGGGCTGCTGCCCGCGGCGGCTCCGGGTCACGGTGCCGCTGCCCGTGGGGTGGTGGTCGTGGGTGTCGCTCCCCTCTGGGTTGTAGCCATGGGTGTGTGGTCCCTGGGGGGTTACCAGCCCCAGAAACCGGCAGCCATGGGGGCTACCCTGGAGTTACCACTTTTGGAGCTGACAGGGAGCCACAGGAATCGCTAGCCCTGGGTCCTGACAGGTGCGTGGCCTGTGGGAACAGCAGGACCCTCTCACATCCCGGGATGCACCTGCCGGGACCTGCCCGTGCTCCCTCCGTCCTCCCACACCTCCTGGAGCCACGCTGTGGCTGTCAGAGCCCGGGCTCCTGGCCTTGGCGCTTGCCTGGTGCTGGGCTCAGCTTTGTCCAGGCTCGGGGAGGGAGCTCCAACATCCCCAGGTGGCTCCTGAAGGCAAAGTGGGTTTTTTTCCCATGGGCAGGCAGATAAAGGTGAGCACCGAGGAATGTGTGGAAATGTCAGCAGGGCTTGGAGCGATCTGAGGGACAGTGGGGACCCTCCTTTGGGGCGAAGAGAGGCCTGGGCTGAGCTGCCCCGTGGATGTGACCCCAAGGCCAGCACGGGGCTCAGCATTCATCCCTCTGGATGCCCACCCGGGTTTGGGATGGGTTCCTCAGGCTCTGCAGACAGATCCTGAGTTGGAAAGCAGGGAACCCCTCCAGGGAGGGGTGACACCCGACCCATGCCCAGATTGGGGCACCCATCTTGCCTTGGACACCTGGAGCATCCCCCCCATCACCCCCAGCTGTGTGAGGGCTCCCCGCGGTATCTGAAGCTCCAGGAGAACCCTCAGGGTGTGTTTTAGCCGGGGCTGGTGGCACCGGCAGGAGCGGAGCCGCTGCTCCCCGCTCTCCGAACGCTGCCTCCCCCGGCGCTCGCCGGCTGCGCGATCACATGAGCCCCTTGTTCCGAGCCTTTGTCTCATCTCCTTCGCCGAGAGCCGCGTTTGGGGGCAGCCTCCTCATCCTCGGGCCTCAGAGATGCAAAAATCCGATTATTTGTCCCATTTATCCTCGCGGGGTGGGATGAGCAAAGCCTCGGGGTATGGATAAAGCCCCCGGGTGGTTTGAGGGGGATGAGCTGTGTTAATTATTCACTGAATCAGCAGCGTAGCCTGCTCGGGGTGATGGGCAGCTGCAAACATCCTGCCCACCCTCACGGCTGGCAGCCTCTGGAAGGGTTTTGGGGTCTCTGTTCACCCCGAGGGGTTGGGATGAGGGAGCTTTGTGCCAACAGCTCTTTGGGGTGGCAGAAAATAATAATAATAATAATAATAATAATAATAATAATAATAATAATAATAATAATAATAATAATAATAATAATAATAATAATAATAATAATAATAATAATAATAATAATAATACGGGGATAATGACAGTGACAGTGGTGGCCGCAGAATTGGGGTTCCAGGGCAGCTTTGCACTGGTGATCACATCTTGGGGGCAGCCATATTTCTGGGGGGGTCCTGTCTCTGAGGGAATTGTGTCATCAGGGGGGTGACATCTCTGGGGGCAATCACACCTCTGGGGCAGTCACGTTTTTGGGTCTGTCATGTTTTTGGGACAGTCACATCTCTGGGGCAGTCACATCCTTGGGGTAGTCACGTTTCTGGTCAGTCAGTCACATTTCTGGGGGCAGTGACATCCCTGGGGCAGTGACATCTCTGGGACAGTCATGGTTTTGGGTCAGTCACATTTTTGGGTCAGTCACATCTCTGGCTCAGTCACATTTTTGATCAGTCACATTTTTGGTCAGTCACATCTCTGTGCAGTCACATCTCTGGCTCAGTCACATCTTTGGGACAGTCACATTTTTGGGTCAGTCACATTTTTGGGTCAGTCACATCTCTGGCTCAGTCACATCTCTGGTTCAGTCACATCTTTGGGTCAGTCACATTTTTGGTCAGTCACATTTTTGGTCAGTCACATTTTTGGGTCAGTCACATTTTTGGTCAGTCACATTTTTGGTCAGTCACATTTTTGGGTCAGTCACATCTCTGGCTCAGTCACATCTCTGGTTCAGTCACATCTTTGGGTCAGTCACATCTCTGGTTCAGTCACATTTTTGGTCAGTCACATCTCTGGGTCAATCACATCTCTGGGTCAGTCACAGTTTTGGGTCAGTCACATTTTTGGTCAGTCACATTTTTGGTCAGTCACATGTCTGTGCAGTCACATCTCTGGGTCATTCACATCTCTGGTGACCACGGGAGGTCGCTGGGGATGGGGACAGTGGCAGCTCAGCTGCACCTGGGCCGGGGTGTCACACTCAGGGCTGCAGAACAGACAGTCCTGGAGGAGGGGAGTGTTGCCCAGCATCCCATGGGAGGTGACAAATGGCAGCAGGATGATCCAGGTGCCACCTGCTCTCCAAAAACCTGGCTGGGCACAGGGTGATGCCGCAGTGCTGCCACCGTGTCCTCTGCCATGTCACCTGTGGGGAACCTTGGGGCCACAGGCCAAGTGTCCATCCTGCCTGCCCTCAGGCAATCTGCTCAAGAGGTTTCCCAGCTTTTCCAGAGAAAAAAAATCGGCTTACAAGGCATCGCTGGGATGCTGCAACAGGGAATGCCACTCTCCATGTGGCATCTGTGATCCCAGAGGGACAGGACAGAGGTTCCAACACCCCAAGGCACTGCTGGCTTTGACCCTGGGGCTCCAGGAGCTGCAGTGCAGGTGGGGAAGAATTTCCTGATTTTTTGGGGAAACTTCCCTGTGCTGCCCCTGAGCTCTCTGTGCCTTGGCCCTGCTCCCTTTGGGCTCATCTGGAGCCCATCAGTCCCAGGGCTCTGCCAGGGATGCTGAGCCCAGGCTGGGCCACCCAGCTTTGATCCAGAGGGGCATTTCCAGCAGGGCAGCAGGAATTTTGCTTCACTGCAAAGGGCAGTGAATTTTGCTTCCAGAAGGGCAGCAGGAATTTTGCTTCACTGCACTCTCCAGCACCAATGGTTCCAGCTCTGACTCTTCAGGGTTGGGCACCAAACTGTGGCAGTGTCACATTACCCAGGCACGTACAGCCCTGCCTCAACCTTTTCAGCATTGTCTCCCCCCAAAAAAGAAGATTCCCAAGATCTTTTTTCCCACCAAACCTGATAAACAAAGCTCCATCAAATCTGCCAGGATCTTTCTGTGTTTTCCCCGTGTCCTGCAGGGATGGAGGATGGAGATGGAGCATCCCTTCAATCCAGGGCTGAATTTCCCCTCCTGGGCCATGAGCAGCCCCAGCCCTGCCCCAGATTCCCTTTTCCATGGCTGGCTGATTCCATCCCGAGGCCGCTGAGCTGAGAAAACAACAACAAAAAAAGGCCCCACAGCCCCCAGACAAAGCCAGGAGGCCAGGGGCAGCCACAGGAATAATCCCACATGGATTTTTTCCCCCTCCCTGATTTATTTCCTGCTGGGCTGTGATGCCAGTGTGCTGGGTGCTGCAGGAACAGCTGCTGAGCCAGGCTGAGCCCCTCTGGGCCAAACCCCCCAGAGTCAAAGCTGGGGAGATGCCTCTGGAGCAGATGTTAATGGGAAGGATGGGATGCCCCAGCCAGCAGAGCTGATCCCCAGGGAGATCTCCCAAGGGGTTACTGAGCTCCTGGGGAAGCATCTGCCAGTGCTCAATTCACAGCCCCAGCACTGATATTATTGTTGTTATTGTCATTATTATCAATATCACCATTATTATAAATATTTTTACCCTTTTATCCTTTTTATTTTATCCTTTTGTCCGTACTTTCATCATTGCTTATTATTTATTAGCATTATTATCACAATTTTCTCTCTCACTCCAACATAAGACACTACAGAGAAATCTCCCAGACTGAGGGGGTTTTCCAGATGATTTTCACTGGGAATTCCAGTTTGGCTCATCCATGTGGGACCCTCACACCAAGCCAGTGTAATTTTGGGCAAGAACCATCCCCACGTGGCCATCATCAGCTCCCAGTCACTCACTGGGACCTGCTGCTCCTCCTGGCTTGGAAAACCCTTTGGGATTTTGAGGGGAGCACCCAGTGAGCCCCCCCAGCCCTGGGAGCAGGAGCAGCTCCAGCAACCCCTGTGCCTTGGAGGGGATGCGCTTGGAGGATCCTTGGAGGAATTCCCCAGTTCCTCCAATTCCTGGGGAGGAATTTCCACCAGTTTGGGCGGAATTTTGGCTGCAGTTGCTGTGGGCTGGACAGGAGCAGGATCCTGGTGGTGCCTGGGGGGGATGTTTGGGGGCTTTGGGGACCACGCTGGGGTGGGAGAGGCAGGAAGGGACAGTGACAGCTCTAGGATCAGCTCCGGGTGGGAGGGTCAGTCCCACAACCACAGGGCACCGAGGAGGAGGAGAGAAAAGGAGAGGAGGAGAGGAGAAGGAGAAGGAGAAGGAGAAGGAGAAGGAGAAGGAGAAGGAGAAGGAGAAGGAGAAGGAGAAGGAGAAGGAGAAGGAGAAGGAGAAGGAGAAGGAGAAGGAGAAGGAGAAGGAGAAGGAGAAGGAGGAGGGGGTCACTGGCCCCGGGCTGGGCTCTGACCTCCCTCCTGCTCCCGGTGCAGCCCCGCCGGGAGGAGCCGCCCTGTCCCTGTCCCTGTGCCCGTGCCCAGCTCCGGCCAGGCCATGAAGACGGAGAAGGACGATCCCGTGGCCACCTTCTCCCTGCGGGGGAAATTCGGCACGGAGGGGGCAGGTGAGTGCCCTCAGGGGGGGCAGGAGCAGGGAAACCTTTGCTCCTGTTGCTGGGAGGTCCCTTTGGCCCATGCGAATGTGCCCAGGTGTGCCAGGGCGTGCCTGGGCGCGCAGGTGGCATCACCCAGCGTGTTCCAGCCACCATCAGGCTTCACCTGCACCAGCACAGCCCCTCCCAGCCCTCACAACCTGGGGGGCTCCAGCCAGACCCCCAGCCCCATTTCCCTGTCCTGAAGGGATGGGGAGGGCACAGGGGTGGTTTGGCAGGGCCGAGGGACAGGGAGGGCAGAGAGGGGTGGCTTGGCAGAGCTGAGGGATGGGGAGGGCAGAGGGATGGGGAGGGCAGAGCTCTGGTTTGGCAGGGCCGAGCGATGGGGATGGCAGAGCTCTGGTTTGCCAGGGGAAAGGGACAGGGAGAGCAGAGCTCTGGTTTGGCAGGGCAGAGGGATGAGGAGGGCAGAGCTCTGGCTTAGCAGAAATGAGGGATGGAGAGGGCAGAGCTCTGGTTTGCCAGGTCCAAGCCTCGCCATCCCTCCCCGCAGGCTGCAGTGACCCAGCCCTGCCCGGTGCCCCGATGCCAGGGGCGGGCAGCGGAGGGACCCCGGCCCCGGAGCTGCGGCCGCTGAAGCGCAGACCTGTCCCAGGTGAGGCCAGCCCAGCCCCGCCCCGGGGAGGGGACAGCGACGGCCGCGGCAGGGGCGAGGCTGACGGATCTGTGTCCTTGCAGGGAAACACTACCAGTGCTCCAGCTACGGCTGCAAACTGGCCTTCCCCAGCATGCAGGAGCTGATGGACCACCTGAAGGTCCACTACAGACCCACGCAGTCCCTCGAGGGTAAGGGCAGGACACACCACAGGTGCTTTTTTGGGCTGGGAGGGGGCAGAGCGGGGCTCAGAGCGAGGCAGGGCTGGTGGTGGGAGGTGGGAATGGGGAGGTGCTGCAGCCTGTCTGACCAGGCTGTCCCCCCTGGGCTGGTGCTGAATCTCTCTCCGAATTCCTCTGGCCAGGCAAAACCTTCCAGTGCCCCACCCTGGGCTGCAGCGAGACCTTCCCCAGCATGCAGGACCTGATGGCACACATGAAGGTGCACTACAAACCCAACCGCTACTTCAAGTGAGTGCCACTGCTCCCTGTCCCCTCTGGGGACACCTGGCCAGCAGAGCTGATCCCCAGGGAGATCTCCATAGGAGTTATTGAGCTCTTGGGGAAGCATCTGCCTGTGCTCACTTCACAGCCCCAGCGCTGATATTATTGTTGTTATTATTGTCATTATTATCAATATCATCATTATCACCCAGGAGTTATTGAGCTCCTGGGGAAGCATCACCCAGTGGTCACTTCACAGCCCCAGCACTGATACAATTCTTATTATTATTGTCATTATTATCAATATCATCATTGTCACCCTCACTATAAATATTTTTACCCTTTAATCCTTTTTATTTTACCATTTTGTCCATATTTTCATCATTGTATATTTTTTATTAGCATTATTAGCACCATTTTCTCTCTCACTCCAACATTAAGACACTACAGAGAAATCTCCCAGACTGAGGGGGTTTTCCAGATGATTTTCACTGGAAATTCCAGTTTGGCCCATCCATGTGGGACCCTCACACCAAGCCAGTGTAATTTTGGGCAAGAACCATCCCCACGTGGCCATCATCAGCTCCCAGTCACTCAGCAGGACCTGCTGCTCCTCCTGGCTTGGAAAACCCTTTGGGATTTTGAGGGGAGCACCCAGTGAGCCCCCCAGCCCTGGGAGCAGGAGCAGCTCCAGCAACCCCTGTGCCTTGGAGGGGATCCCCTCGGAGGATCCTTGGAGGAATTCCCCAGTTCCTCCAATTCCTGGGGAGGAATTTCCACCAGTTTGGGCGGAATTTTGGCTGCAGTTGCTGTGGGCTGGACAGGAGCAGGATCCTGATGATGCCTGGGGGGGATGTTTGGGGGCTTTGGGGACCACGCTGGGGTGGGAGAGGCAGGAAGGGACAGTGACAGCTCTGGGATCAGCCCTGGGCTTATCCACATGAGAGCCTCGTGCCAAGCTGTGGTGGTGTTCACAGGGGTCTTAGGATGAGGGAAGAGACAAGAATGTTGACTCCCATATTTCAGATGGCTTGGTTTATTATTTTATGATATATATTACATTAAAACTATACTGAAAGAATAGAAGAAAGGATTTCATCAGAAGGCTAGCTAAGAATAGAATAGGAAAGAATAATAACAAAGGCTTAATAACTGACTTTGATTGGCCATTAATTAGAAACAACCACATGAGACCAATCACAGATGCACCTGTTGCATTCCACAGCAGCAGATGATCAATGTTTACATTTTATTTCTGAGGCCTCTCAGCTTCTCAGGAGAAAAAATCCTAAGGAAAGGATTTTTCATAAAACATATCTGTGACACAGAGCCAATGTCATTTTGTTCAAGAACCATCCCCACATGCCCATCATCGATTCTCGGTCCCTCTCACAGCTCTTCTTGACCCCAGGTGTGAGAACTGCCTGCACCTCTTCAAGCACCTGCACATCTGCTCAGTGTCACAGACATGTGACACCAAGCCAATGTCATTTTGTTCAAGAACCATCCCCACATGCCCATTATCCCCTTCTAGTCCCTCTCACGGCTCTTTCCTCACCCAAGGTGTGCTGTCCTTCCACACGCACCGCTCGCTCTTCAAGCACCTCCACGTCTGCTCGGTGTCACATGTCTGTGCCACTGAGCCAGTTATTTTGTTCTCATTTTGTTCAAGAACCATCCCCACATGCCCATCATCCCCTTCTAGTCCCTCTCATGGCTCTTTCCTCACCCACGCTGTGAGAACTGTGTGCTGTCCTTCCGCACGCACCACTCGCTCTTCAAGCACCTCCACGTCTGCTCGGTGTCACATGTCTGTGCCACCGAGCCAATGTCATTTTGTTCTCGTTTTGTTCAAGAACCATCCCCACGTGCCCATCATCCCCTCCTGATCCCTCTCACGGCTCTTTTTGACCCCAGGTGTGAGAACTGCCTGCTGCGCTTCCGCACGCACCGCTCGCTCTTCAAGCACCTGCACGTCTGCTCGGTGTCACATGTCTGTGACACCAAGCCAATGTCATTTTGTTCTCATTTTGTTCAAGAACCATCCCCACGTGCCCATCATGATTCTCGGTCCCTCTCACGACTCTTTCCTCACCCCAGGTGTGAGAACTGCCTGCTGCGCTTCCGCACGCACCGCTCGCTCTTCAAGCACCTGCACGTCTGCTCAGTGTCACATGTCTGTGACACCAAGCCAATGTCATTTTGCTCATGAACCATCCCCACATGCCCATCATCGATTCCCAGTCGCTCTCATGACTCTTTTTGACCCCAAGTGTGAGAACTGCCTGCTGCGCTTCCACACGCACGGCTCGCTCTTCAAGCACCTCCACGTCTGCTCGGTGTCACATGTCTGTGACACCTAGCCAATGTCATTTTGTTCATGAACCATCCCCACATGCCCATCATCGATTCCCAGTCACTCTCACTGAGCCAATGTTATTTTGTTCTCATTTTGCTCAAGAACCATCCCCACATGCCCATCATCGATTCCCAGTCGCTCTCACGGCTCTTTTTGACCCCAGGTGTGAGAACTGCCTGCTGCGCTTCCGCACGCACCGCTCGCTCTTCAAGCACCTGCACGTCTGCTCGGACAGCGCCAGCGGCCCCAGCGCCGCCGCCCCGGCCCATCCTGCCCTCCTCTACCTCCAGCCCGGACAAGGAGCCCCCGGCCAAGCCCCCCGAGGCGCTGCCCAAGCCCCCGGAGAAGGAAGCGCCGGCGGCGGGCGCGGACTCAGCCCCGGCGGCGCTGCCCGGCTCGCTGGAGCCGCTGCTCCCGGGGGCCCCGCACCCCTTCCCGCTGCTGGAGCCCGCCCTGTTCGGGCCCTCGTCCTTGAGTCGCTTCTCGGCGCCAGCCCCGTCCTCGGTGCCGGGGCCGTTCCTGCCCTACGTGCCCCCCTCGCCCTACGGGCTGGCGCAGCCCCCGGCTCAGCACCGCCTGCGGCCCTTCCTGCCGGGCCACGGCCCCCCCAGCGTCTCCAACGCCGTCTGGAAGAAAAGCCAAGGTGAGCGCGCGGAGCCGTGCGGGACAAAGCTTCTTCTGCTCCCGCCTTGACCAGCAGCAGCAGCAGCTCCCCGAGCAGGACCCGAGGATCTGATCCCCTCCGGCCCGGCCATACCCTCATCCCAAAAATAATCCCCATCCAGTCCGTGCCACCCCCTGAGTGATGTTCGATTGGGCAAAAGCACCAAAAAACACCTCCAAATTCTCCTCCAAATTGTCCCGACCAGCCCTGCTGCTCCCCGGCGTGCTGGGGGGGCCGGGCCAGGGCTGCCCTCCCACAAGTCCCCCCCAAGGGAGGGGAAGACCTAATGCTTGTCTCGGGCCTCGATTCCCTCCGCAGGTGTGAGTGTCAGCCCACTCCTCCCATGCTTTGGCTCAGGAGTGACTCCAGGTTAGTTTGGCACCTGCTGGGTGGGGGCTGCTTTCTGTCACTGGGGGGTTTGGGGGGCGGCGGGGGGGGGCGCAGGGGACGGGAGATGCCCCAGGGGGGCACAGGGGGAGGGCGGGCTCCCTCCTTTTTGGAGAGGGGATGAGGCCCAGGTGGGCTCCGAGGCAGGGGGGGTTATGGCTGCACCCCCCCCAAAACCCCCCAGCCTGGCCCCGAGGGCAGAAGCAGCAGAGGAGGAGCAGCAGCAGCAGCTCCAGTGCCCACAGTGCCCCCAGTGCCCCCAGTGCCCCCAGTGCCCTGCCCAGCCTGGCCCCCCGCTCCCACACTCGGGGTTCTTCCCTTGGGAAGGGCTCCAGCCCCCGCAGCCCCGCGGCTCCGGGCGATGCCTGTGCTTCCCTGCCCGCCCGTCCTTGCAGGGCACTCCTCCGCCGGCCGCATCGTCTGGGAGCACACGCGGGGCCGCTACAGCTGCACGCAGTGCCCCTTCTCCACCGCCTCCCGCGACGAGATGACGCTGCACACCGAGGACCACCGCAAGAACCCCCCGCCCGGGCGCCTGGAGGCGGACATGGGTACGGGAGGGACCCCGGGGCTGGCGGGGATAAGGCACGGGATGCTCCCGGGGGTGGCAGGGGTCCGCAGGGGTCCGCAGGGATCCGCAGGGATCAGGCACATGCTGCTCCCTCTCTGGCCTGGCACAGCCTGGCCACGTTCCAGTGCCTGCTTCCCCAGCCTGCAGCAGTGCCCTGGAGGGGTTTGTGTGCCCTCCTGTTCCCCCAGTCCCTCAATGCCCCCGGGGGTGTCTGTGTGCCCTCCCAGTGGCCCCCAACCCCTGCAGTGTCTTTGGGGGTCTCTCTGTGTCCTCCCAGTGCCTCCAGTCCCTGTGATGCCCCTCGGGGTGTCTGTGTGCCCTCCCTGTACCCCCCAACCCATCCTGTGCCCTGGAGAGGTCCATGTGCTTGCCCTCCCAGTGCCCCCAGCCCCTCAATGCCCCTAGGGGTGTCTGTGTGCCCTCCCTGTATCCCCCAGCCCCTCTAATACCCCTGGGGGTGTCTGTGTGCCCCCCAACCCCTGCAATGACCCTGGGGGTGTCTGTGTGCCCTCCCTGTGCCCTTCCAGTGCCCCCCAACCCCTGCAATGACCCTGGGGGTGTCTGTGTGCCCTCCCTGTGCCCTCCCAGTGCCTCTCTGCTCCTGTGATGCCCAGAGGGTGTCCGTGTGCCATTCCAGTGCCCTCCCCATGCCCCCCAACCCTTCCTGTGCTCTGGAGGGGTCCATGTGCTTGCCCTCCCTGTACCCCCAGCTCTTCAATGCCCCTGGGGGTGTGTGCCCTCCCTGTGCCCTTCCAGTGCCCCCCTGCCCCTGTGATGCCCCTGGGGGTGTCTGTGTGCCCTCCCTGTGCCCCCCAGCCCCTGTGATGCCCCCTGGGGGTCCTTGTGCCCCCCTCCCCACGAGGTGCTGACATTCTGTTCCCTGTCGCTGCAGATTTCGGGGTGGGGCTGGCCCCGTTCCACGCCAAGCTGCCGCCGGAGATGGAGAACTCGCTGTACTCGCAGCTCTGATGGCTCCCGAGGGACTCCTGAGCGGGCAGGGGCACGGCACAGCCCCGAGCTGGCACAGGGGCAGCACAGGGGTTGATGCTTCCCCTGGAATTCCCTCTCCCTTTCCTTTGTGTTTTCGGGAGCTCTCCAGCAGCCGGAGCCGCCGTTCCTCCCTCCCCGAAAGGTTTTGTTGCTTCAGCCGCGAGGGCTCTGCGGGAGCCCGGTAGGTTCTCAGGAGTTAGAGTGGACTGCTCTGGAATGAGATCTCGGAAAAAATAAATGGGAATTGTACAGGAGTGGCAGCCGGGAGAGGCTCTGTCAGTGCCATGGGGCAGGGGCAGAGGGGCTGGCACTGAGAACCCCCAAAAACCAAAGGAGGGGGACACGGGGACACGGGGGGTGTGACGCTGTGACACTGTGCTCCGCCAGGGACTGGCTTGGGGAAGGAGAAAGGGGAGGGTTTGGGAAAGGAAAATGTTTGGGAAGGGGAAGGTCTGAGGAGAGGGAAAGGGAAGAGTTTGGGAAAGGGGGAAGAGTTTGGGAAAAGGGGAAGGGAAGAGTTTGGGAAAGGGGGAAAGGGAAGAGTTTGGGAAGGGGAAAGGGAAGAGTTTGGGGAAGGGGAAAGGGGAAAGAGTTTGGGAAAGGGGGAAAGGAAAGGGAAGAGTTTGAGAAGGGGAAAGGGGAAAGAGTTTGGGAAAGGGGAAAGGGAAGAGTTTGGGAAGGGGAAAGGGAAGAGTTTGGGGAAGGGGAAAGGGGAAAGAGTTTGGGAAAGGGGGAAAGGAAAGGGAAGAGTTTGGGAAGGGAAAAAGGGAAGAGTTTGGGAAGGGGAAAGGGGAAAGAGTTCGGGAAGAGGGCAAGAGTTTGAGAAAGGGGGAAAGGAAAGAGTTTGGGAAGAGAAAGGGAAGAATTTGGGAAGGGGAAAAGGGAAGAATTTGGGAAAGGGAAGAGTTTGGGAAAGGGAGAAGAGTCTGGGAAAGGGAGAAGGGAAGAGTTTGGAAAGGGGGAAGGAGAAAGGGAAGAGTTCTGGAAGGGGAAAGGGGAAAGAGTTTGGGAAAAGGGAAAGAGGAGAGTTTGGAAAAAGGTGAAGGGAAGAATCTGTGAAGGGGAAAGAGTTTGGGAACGGAAGAAGGGAACAGTTTAGGAAAGGTCTGAAGAAAGGGAAGGTCTGAGGAAGGGGAAAAGGTCAGTCTGAGGAAGGGCTGCTCTGTGCTGCCCCTGCCCCCTGCCAGCCCATCCCAGGGCACACAGAGCTGCAGCCTGTGCCAGCTGCACCCCAACACCCAGAGCAGGGTGGGACTCCCACCCCAGGCAGCCCTCGTGCCTGTGCCAGCCCTGCCGCAGGCAGAGGGCACGGAATGGCCCGGAAGGAATGGCACAGCAGGAATGGCACAGCAGGGATGGCACAGCAGGGATGGCACAGCAGGAATGGCACAGCAGGAATGGCACAGCAGGAAAGGCACAGCAAGAATGGATGGCACAGCAGGAATGGCACAGCAGGGATGGCACAGCAGGGATGGCACAGCAGGAATGGCACAGCAGGGATGGCACAGCAGGGATGGCACAGCAGGAATGGCACAGCAGGGATGGCACAGCAGGAATGGCACAGCAGGAAAGGCACAGCAAGAATGGCACAGCAGGGGTGGCACAGAACGGATGGCACAGCAGGAATGGCACAGCAGGAATGGCACAGCAGGGATGGCACAGCAGGAATGGCACAGCAGGGATGGCACAGCAGGGATGGCACAGCAGGAATGGCACAGCAGGGATGGCACAGCAGGGATGGCACAGCAGGGATGGCACAGCAGGAATGGCACAGCAGGAATGGCACAGCAGGGATGGCACAGCAGGGATGGCACAGCAGGGATGGCACAGAAGGAATGGCACAGCAGGGATGGCACAGCAGGAATGGCACAGCAGGGATGGCACAGCAGGGATGGCACAGCAGGAATGGCACAGCAGGGATGGCACAGCAGGGATGGCACAGCAGGGATGGCACAGCAGGAATGGCACAGCAGGGATGGCACAGCAGAGCCACTGGGAGGGGCACGGCCCAGGTGCCAGCCTGGGGGGCTGCACCCCCCGTGGGAGCAGCCTGGGGCTCCCCAGCCCCGCTCTGCCAGGCCCGGCCCAGCGGGGTGAAAAGTTTGCAGCAAACTGGTTTGAGGGGAGGCGTGCTGGGACCTGCCGGGCCCGCGGCAGCCCCGGCTGGGATGGGAGCGAGGGAAGAGCCGGCAGCCCCTGCTCTGCTGCCGAGGAGGGGAGCTCGGCTCTGCTGCCGGCGCTGGGAGGGGCCACGAACACCGGGAGAGGGCTCGGAAAGGCTCAGAGGCCACCTGGGCGGGGTGGGCATCCCGGGATGGGCATCCCTTCCTCCTGCTTCCAACCCTTCCTCCTCCTGCCATTCCTTTCTTCCACTTCTGGCCATCCATCCTTCCCTCCTGCTGCCATCCCTTCTTCCATCCCTTCCCTCCTGCTGCCATCCCCTCCTTCCTCCTGCCATTCTTTTCTTCCTCCTGCTGCCATCCCTTCATTTCTCCTGCTGCCATTTCTTCCATTCTCCTCCTGCCATCCTTCCCTCCTGCTGCTATCCCTTCCTCCCATCCCTCCCTCCTGCCAAGCCTTCTTCCTCCTCCTTCCATCCCTTTCCTCCTGCTGCCATCCATCCTTTCCTCCTCCTGCC
This sequence comes from Melospiza melodia melodia, assembly GCF_035770615.1. Classification (NCBI taxonomy): domain Eukaryota; kingdom Metazoa; phylum Chordata; class Aves; order Passeriformes; family Passerellidae; genus Melospiza; species Melospiza melodia. The sequence goes on from NC_086200.1 coordinate 27,897,094, forward strand.
ATCCCTTCCTCTTCTTCCTCCTGCCATCCTTCCTCCCGCTGCCATCCATCCTTTCCTCTTCCTCCTTCTGCCATCCCCCCCAGTGTGAGCAGCACCCCGGGGCTCTCTCCTGCAGCCCCCCTTTGCTGGCACCGTGCCCTCCCCAGCCCATCCCAGTCCCCTCAGGCCCACCCTGAAGTGTCCCTGAGCTGCTCAGACCTGGCACAGTGACAGCTCATCAGAGCCATGGGGTCACAGAGCACCCCAAAGGCACCCCCAGGTCCCAAAGAGGGGCAGGGGGCACAGCTCAGCCCCCTTGCCCAGCTGGCACAGGTGACTGCCCTGCTCCTCCAGAGCAGTGCCACCCCAAAGGCAGGAGGGAGACCCTTCCCAAGCTGTCCCTGACCTGGGTCTGGCTCTGTCCCCCCTCAAAGGCAGGACAGACCCTTCCCAAGCTGTCCCTGACCTGGGTCTGGCTCTGTCCCCCCTCAAAGGCAGGACAGACCCTTCCCAAGCTGTCCCTGACCTGGGTCTGGCTCTGACCCCCCTCAAAGGCAGGACAGACCCTTCCCAAGCTATCCCTGCCCCCGGGTCTGACTCTGAGCCCCCAAAGGAAGGACAGACCCTTCCCAGGCTGTCCCTGCCCCTGGGTCTGGCTCTGTCCCCCCCCCCCAAAGGCAGGACAGACCCTTCCCAAGCTGTCCCTGCCCCTGGGTCTGGCTCTGAGCCCCCAAAGGGCAGCACTGGCCCAGGGGGTGCTGCAGACCCCACAGCAGAGACCCCCTCTGTCCTGCCAGCCCAACCCAGCCCTGCTCCCAGCCCTGCACCCAAACGTGCCCCAGAGCTCCCACTCCGAGCATTCCTGGCTGGTCCCAAGGCAGAGGCAGCCAAGACAAGCTCCATAGCAATGGATTTTTAAAAACTGAAGTCTTTTATTAAAGTTTTATCCAAATTTTGTAACAAAAGATACAAAAGGGCTGGAGATCCTTATTTCTGGGACTAGTCTGACCAATCAAAACCTGACAGTTACTAGGCTAATATAAAATCCATACAATCTGCTAAAAATGCAGGGAAAAAAATTAGAACTGCTGCTCTGACTTTTTTTTTTCTTTCTTTTTTTTTTTTTAAATTCCTTAAAACATTTATAAGTTACTCAGTTTGCATTTTACAGGATTAGTTCTTGTCCGAATGGTCACAGCGACTGTACAATGCGAGAGACACCAGCGAAGCGAGGCAGGGAGGGAGATGTGATGCTGAACACACCCCCCAGGAGGGGAGGGGAGGGCTGGAACCTCCCCCCGGGGGCACACGGAGCCCCCAGTGGGGATGCCACAAAGTGCCAGTGCTTGTCTGCACCCCCGGGCTGTCCCTCTGTCCGTCCCTCCCTGCCTCCCTTCTCCCCAGGGATGCGCTGGCTGGACACCTCTGGCATGGCAGGGAAGGTGGCAATGGGGTTGGGAATGCTGCATGAGCCTGCCTGGCTCCCCCAAATCCTCCCTCCAGCCACCAAGGGGTGCCCACACGAAGCTGGAGCTCTGTTCCCTGCTAGGAACACAGGAGGAGGAGGATGGCCAGGCCAGGCTGGCACCAGGGGCCCGTGCAGAGGTGGCACTGGCTGGCAGAAGGACCCTGAGAATTTCCAGGCTAACACGGTCTGCAGGAGCATCGGTCACAGTGATGGTGGCGGCTGCACAGGGCAGTGCAGTGTGAAATGAGGGCTGGAGCAGCAGTACCCCCCTCACCTGCATTCCCTATCCCTTCCCAAAGCTGCTGCAGGGCTCCCACAGCACACACACAGCCACAGGAACCCCCCTCACCTGGGACAGCCCAAGGGATGGTTCTTGAGTGGCCAATGGGAAAAAAAATATTCCAGTTTATAAAATAAAATAGGAAAGCAAGTGCAGGGTTACTGCAAGGTGCATCGCAGAGGTACCAGGTCATGCAAGCAGCCCCTCCCTCCCCCAAAACCCCAGGCACCCCCATCCCCAGCACTAAAGCATCTTCAAGCATGTCCAGAGATCACATCACCATGATTTCAGATCTGAGACACCCTCAGGATCCTTGGGAGTCCACGCAGATGAACCAGATTTTGCACCCGAGGCGGCTCCAAAAGCGTCTTCAGAGCCCTGGGCTGAGGGCACGAGGGTGGCAAAGGCCTTCTGTGCTGGCAGGGTGACAGCTGGAGCTCTGGGTCCAGTGTGGCACAGCTCATTTGGGACACACAGATACCCTAAGGAGGAGATATTTTTTTTTCCTCTTTTTTTTTTTGATTTTTTTGGCTTTTTTTTTTTTTTTTTTGCTTTTTTTTTGCCTTTTTTTTTTTTTTTTTTTAAGCTGCTGCACAAACCACCGAACGGAGAAAAGCCTTTGGTCATGAGATAGTTGTGAGAAAAAAAGTGAGCCTTGTATGGAAGATTCCCCTGAATGCCTACAGTATTCTAAATCTTAAAAAAATATATTGTGGACGCTGCAGCCATTACAAAGGGGGAGGAGGAGGAGTGGGAGACAGGGATTTACAGTCTCACACAGACACAACGGGGAGGTTAAGACAAGCACAGTCAGAGTCTGTAAAACTGATTGGCTCGCTGGGATCAGTCATCCTCATCATCCTCTTCGTCCTCTGCATCTTCCTCTCCTTCATCCTCTAGACTTCGTTTTCTCTTCTGCCCACACGGGTGGTCTGCAAAGAGAGGGGGGATTCACTCTCCAGCCCAGCCCAGGGACAGCAGCTGAGCTGGCAGGGGACAGAATGGCACAGATCCACTGGACAGACTGGCACATTTGGGGGCAGATCCATGGCACAGACTGGCACATTTGGGGGCAGATCCACTGGACAGACTGGCACATTTGGGGGCAGATCCACTGGACAGACTGGCACCATTTGGGGACAGATCCACTGGACAGACTGGCACATTTGGGAGCAGATCCACTGGACAGACTGGCACCATTTGGGGGCAGAACCATGGCACAGACTGGCACCATTTGCCAGCAGATCCATGGCACAGACTGGCACCATTTGGGAGCAGATCCACTGGACAGACTGGCACCATTTGGGAACAGATCCACTGGACAGACTGGCACCATTTGGGAACAGATCCATGGCACAGACTGGCACCATTTGGGAACAGATCCACTGGACAGACTGGCACCATTTGGGGGCAGAACCACTGGACACACTGGCACCAGATCCATTGGACAGACTGGCACCATTTGGGGACAGATCCATTGGACAGACTGGCACCATTTGCCAGCAGATCCAATGGATAGACTGGCACCATTTGGGGGCAGATCCACCCTGCCCTGCCCCTCCTGCAAAAGCCTGACTGGGCTGACAGGAGACACCAACAACTTTCTCTGCCCTCCAAGTATTCTGAAAACAGCTGAAAATGGGATTTTTATTTTTTTTTTTTTTTTTTTTTGTTGAGCACCCTCAAAATCACAGCTCAGGGACTGCTGAGGCCTCAAATCCTGGGGCAGTTTTGGGGTCCTCACTCCAAGAAGGACATTGAGAAGCTGGAGCATGTCCAGAGACAGGAATGGGGCTGGGGAAGGGTGTGGAGCCCCAGGAGAGGCTGAGGGAGCTGGGAAGGGGCTCAGCCTGGAGAAAAGGAGGCTCAGGGGGACCTTGTGGCTCTGCACAGCTCCTGACAGGAGGGGACAGCCAGTCTTGTCCCAGGTAACAAGTGACAGGGTAAGAGGAAATGGCCTCAAGTTGCAGCAGGTGAGGTTTAAATGGGATATTGGGGAAAATTCCTTCAAGGAGAAGGAGGTCAGGCATTGGCACAGGCTGCCCAGGCAAAAAAATGTGGATGTGGCACTTGGGGACAGGGGTCAGAGCTGAACATGGTGGTGCTGGACTCAGTATTAGAGGGATTTCCCAACCTTAACAATTCAAGATCACTTGAATTCATACCAGCCACAATATTCTGCCAGCTTTTATCTGGCTGTTTGTTTGTACAGCCAGAGGAGCCTGGCCCCAAGCTCAGATCTGAGAGGGGAACTGGCCCCCAGCAGATTCCCTCAGCCCCTCCTGGGACAGAAGCCCTGCTCCTGCACAGCCCATCAGTTCCCAGAACTGCTTTTCTGAGCAGCTGACCTCTCACATTTCCCAGAATTACCCAGCATGGCTGGAATTTCATCCCTTCCCTCCCTGTGTGACCCTGGCTGATGACACTGCTCAGCACCAGCTCGGGGAGAAAAGCTGCAGCAACAACAGCACTGAGGCTGAGGGAGCTCCAAAACACCAAATACTTGACTGTTGAGGGAGCTCTGCAAAAAATTGAATTGTCAGTACTCAACTCACCCTCCTCAGCTTCATCTTCTTCATCCTCCTCACCATCCTCCTCCTCATCTTCCTCCTGGAGTGAGAACAAGAGGGTTTGTAGCAAGAACCACAATTCCATGAGCAGTAATCAAAGTCCTGCTCCCCTCTACCACCCATGAGGGTGGAGAAGAAGGTGTTGGAGCTCCAAGAGCTCCTCACATGCCATGGATGGAGCTGCGTGGATCCATCACTCAGAGCCATGGAAGGGCCAGGCCAAGGCTGAACTGGAAACTCTCTGCAGTTTGTGACCCTCAGCAGCCCAGAGTGGATGGCAAACCCCTCAGATCTGCCCCACAGAGGCTCCTGTGACACCCGGGTCACCACACAAGGGACACACGCGTGACTGCTGACAGCCTCACCTCATCATCTACTCCATCCTCCTCCTCTTCACCTTCCAGATCGTCATCTTCATCTTCCTCGTCATCAATGACTTCTTCATCCAAATCGTCTTCCTCCTCATCGTCCTCCTCTTCCTCACCTTCTACCAAAAAGGGGGAGGGAGGGAGGGAAGTGCCCCAGTTCCCAAACCCAGGCCCCCCTCACCCCTCAGTGCCACCCAGGAGTGTGATAGGGGAGGAAGAAGAGGTGAGGGACCCCCAGAGCCCCTCCTCCAGTGGGGGAACCCACCCCAAAGTGCAAAAGGGGTCGTTACCAAGCAGAAAAACCAGGAGCAGAAAAAAACCCTCACCTTCCCCATTCTCATAATCATCTTCCAGTGCATCCCCATCTGCCTCAGGGTCTGAGTCAGGGGCTTCCTGCTCGTCAGCATCAAATCCATCCAGGTAGGTGAGCTGGGGCAGGAGGGCGAAGACGCTCTCGCGGTAGTTGATGAGCATCGTCACCTCACAGTTGAACAGGTCCAGACTGTGGAGGTTTGGCAACTTTTTCTGCAAAAATCAATTGGTTCGGGTTGTTTACAGTGCTGCCTGAAGATCAGGAAAGCAAGGCAAGGTGGTTGGGGCACTGCCCAGGTCCAGCACAGAGTGGTTCTGCCCCAAATGTTCCTCAGGTGGAGAGGAGTCACTGCTCCTCTCTTTGTGGGCACGGAAATTTCTGTCCAGCTCCTCTGTCCTGGCTTCCCTTTCTGGAACAAACTCTCTGTGTATTTGCAAATCTTTCTTGTGTCTGAGCAGGCCCAGCAAGCTCAGGAGCAGCTGAGCTGGACTCATCCTGCTCAAGAGATCAGGCAGAGCTCAGGGAGAGCTGCAGCCTTGGCACAGCCCAGCTCAGGCCACCACAGCGGGCACCACGCCAAGGGAAGGAGGAGCAAAACAACCCCAAATTCCTTCTGGAGGGAATGGATGGGCAAAACAGCCAGTGAGACACAAGCCCTGTGTCAGACCTGTCCCTCTCAGCACTCCTGGGGCAGCTCAGAGGCCTTTTCCAGCCTCACTGTGGGAATGGGAACCTTCAGGCTGATGGGACAGATGCCCTCAGTGCTGCCCAGCTCCCTCATTCCATGACACCCCAGGTGCCACCTACCTCCAACTGCCTCCGACCCTCTCCCGGTCCCTTCTCAGCTGGGCACTGAGCATCCACAGTTTTACTCATCCAGCCCCATTTCACGCTTCTTTTAGCAACTGGCTGCTGCTTTTCCAGACTGAGGAGCCATTAACTACTGGCCCAGCCTCAAACTGGGATCAAATCTGTTCCCATGAGAACCACGAAGTGCTGTTGGAACAGTTACCAAGACGTTGGATTCCTGCTGCACAGACCCAATCCCCAAAGGAAAATTCATCCCTGGCATTCCAGCACAGCCTCCACTCACCAAGGGCTCCAGGGTATTGATGTCTTTGATCTTGTTGCCACTTAGGTTCAAGTGTGTCAGGTTGGGAGTTTTCTCTGCTAGAACTTCAAGGCCACCAGAAATCCTATTATCACTCAGCTCCAGCTGAAGGGAGGGAATATCACATGGTCACCAAGTGTTTCAGCTCGTGACACAGGGAAGGAAATTGCTCTGAGAACTGCAACGAGCACCTAAATTTCAGCTCACAGAGTAGCAGGTCAAGTCTGCCCTTAAAAACTCTTTTTTGCAGGGGCACAGCACTACCAGCCACCCCCATGCAAATAAATGCTCCAAAATCCAAAATATTTATGATGCCACGAAGCTTCTGACAGCAGCACAAGAGCAGAAAAGCACGACAGGAAGGGCACTAAACACCTGAAGAGCTCAGGAGGGTTTTGTTGTACATCAAAACCAACCCCTCTCACTTGTTCAGCACACAAGAAGCAAAATTCAAGATATTTTCTGGCAAATACAGAAAGGGGGCAGCACAAGGCCAAGGGCTGCTGGGGATGGCAGCAGAGTCCTGACTCACCTTGCGGAGCTTGTTGAGTTTGGGGAGGTTGGACACGGACAGCAGGTTGATGTTGATCATGCTGAGGAACTCCAGGTTCTCAAAGTCTGAGGAGAGGCCGACCACCTTGCCATCCTCTGAGCGACAGTTGTCCAGGACCAGCTCCTTCACCTGCACAGGGACACCCAGAGCTGTCACCACCGTCCCCCGGGCCTCGAGGTGACACCACCAACACACCCAGAGCACAAGAGCACAGAGCACTGTGCCTCCAGGTCCTCCTCACTTAATTTTAATAACTTAACACCAAATTTAAGACCTTAAAATCAAATTTAGAGCCTTAAAACCAATTAACTTCTGGTGACAGTCCCTCACCGTGGCTGGGGTTTCAGCCTCTAAGCACCAACACACTGCTGCTGTCCCCACCAAGTCCCCACCTCCAGGGGTTTGGAACCACGAGGTCACATCCCAAAGCTCCCTGCACATCAATAAAGCTTTCAGAGTCAGCTTCAGGCTCTGCTAACGAGGAGCCAAACCAGGTCAGCTGGGTTTGTCACCTCCCACTTTGTCCCCTACACCCCTGGGGTGCCTGTCCCCACAGGACTGACCTCGCTGTGACAGTGACAGTGAGGTGGCACAGGTGCCTGGGCAGGGCTCAGCACATGAGCTCAGCCTCAGGCTGCTGACACAAGACCACTGATGGCACCAAACATTGTGCCCAGCATGGATTCCACTTCCAGGAACCTCCAGGAATTCAGCATATGAAGGAATCAACCCCCCCATGCCACCAGGACCACCAAGCACCAGCACAAAGCTGCTGTCCCCAAACACCTGGGGGGAAACACCAGACACAGCCCCAGCTCTCACAAACCACTCCCAAAACCTGCTTTCACCCCACACATTCTTGACAGCAAGATGCAAAAATCAGCCTTGGCCAGAAGGCTCGTGGCGCTCTCCAAATCCCTCCTTCGCAGCGCTCCCATTTTCCCTCTCCTGCTCACACCAGCCAGCTCCCAAAATCATTTTAAACACTCTGGGGCTGAGGGCCATCTCTGCCACCTGCACAGCACAAGCTCACAATGAATTATCACCCCAAACTCCTCAGGTGGCATCGCTGTTTGGAGGTTTGAGGTGAGGCTCTCAGAAGTTTTGGAGCAGAGTTTGTTTTTGCTCCCCGACACATCAGAAAGCTGATGTGCTCCAACCAAAGTGGGACTGTCACCGTGGTGGGGGTGAAGGTGGCAAAGGGCAGGGCTGGGTGGCTGCTGCTGGCAGGTGTGGGCACAGATGTGAGCCTGAACTCCACCAGGTTATCATGGAATGGTTGGGGTTGGAAGGGACATCAAAGCCCGTCCACTGCCATGGTAGGGACACCTTCCACTGTCCCAGGCTGCTCCAAGCCCTGTCCAGGGATTGGGCACTTGCAGGGATCCAGGGACAGCCACAGCAGAGCCTAACCCAGCCAAGCCCAGCTTTACCCCAGGCTGGGCCCTTCTGATGTCCCGGGACACGCAGGGACAGCCAGCCCTGACCCCGCTGGCTCTGCAGCTCCTGCCGTCCCTCCATGGGCAGCAGCTCCTCATGCCCAGCCGCTCCGCTCTGCAAATCCCCCGGCCCTGCACGGAGCCGCTTTAATCCCCACCCAAAGCCCCGCTCGCCGCCCGTTCCCCCCCGTGCTCGGTGCCACGGCCCCGCAGCTGCCACGACACCACCGAGTGTCCCCGGGGCCAGGGAGGGACCGGCACGGCCCGGCGGGGCGGACCGGCAAAAGGGGAGAGACGGGGAAAGGGGAACGGGGAGAGCCGGGGAAAATGGGAGATCCAGGGAAAAGGGGAGATCCATGGAACAGGGGATGGGGAGATCCAGGGAAAAGGGGAACAGGGAGATCCATGGAAAAGGGGAACAGGGAGATCCAGGGAAAAGAGAGCGGGGAGATCCGGGGAATAGGGAACGGGGAGATCCAGGGGAGAGAGCCGGCGGAAAGGGGAGATCCACGGAAAGGGGAACGGGGAGAACCAGGGAATAGGGAACGGGGAGATGCAGGAAAAAGGGGAGATTCAGGGGTAAGGGGAACGGGGAGATCTGGGGGAAAGGCACATACGGGGGTAAGAGAGATCCAGGAAAATGAGAGATCCAGGGAAAGGGGAACGGGGACATCCAGGGAAAAGGGAGAGAGGAGATCCGGGAAAAAGGGAGATCCGGGGAAAAGGGAGATCCAGGGAACAGGGATCGTGGAGATCCGGGGAAAAGAGAGCGGGGAGATCCAGGGAAAAGTGAGGGGGGAGACCGAGGGAAAAGAGAGATCAGGGGAGACCCGGGGGAAAGGGGAAGATCCGGGAAGGGGCGGCCGGAGAAGAGGACCCGGGGCTGAGGCGGCCCCGGGGCGGGTGAGGAGCGCTGGGCCCGGCCCGCGGCCGCCAGCGGAGGGGAACGGGCGGCCCCGGCGGCACCCAAAGGTCCATCCCCGCAGCCCCCGAGCCCTTCCCGGCCGGAGGAGCCCGCGGGAGCCGCTCCGGGCCCGGCGGGGCCCCGCTAACATGGCCGAGCCGCCATGGCCGCGCGGGGCCGCCCCGTTCCCCGGGCCCGCTGGCTGCGGCGCGGCGGGGCCTGACCCGGCCCGCTGCCCGCCGCGCTGCTCCCCGCTGCCCCTCCACGGGCCACACCGGGCCCCACCGCCGCCACCGCCGCCTCAGCGCGGCCCCGGTGCGGGCGGGCCCCGCCGCGCACGTGCGCGCCGCCATGCCGGGGCTGCGGGCCGGGCGGGAGCGCTCCCGCCACAACCGCCCCGTGCCCACCCCGCCAAACCCGCCCGGTCCCCGCCGTGCGGGACCCCCGCGGGCCGCTCCGCCATCAGCCAAACCTCCCCCCTCCCGCCGCCGCCGCCACCCCTCATCCCGCCCGCAGCACGTGCCGCCCCGCGCTCCCCCGCCGCACCTCGCTCGGCTTCTTGTTGCGCAGCTCCAGCGTCAAGCGCCTCTCCATCTCCATGCTCCCGCCGCTCCGCTCCGCCCGAGCCCGAGCCGCGCTTGCGCTCCCGGTGCCGCCGCTCCCGGTGCCGCCGCCGTTCCCGGCCCCGCCGCGCTCGCGCTCCCGCCCCCGCCCGCGCGCGCCGCCGCCGCCGCCCGGCGCAGGAAGAGGCGCCAACGGCAACAAAGGCGCGCGCGCCGCGCGGCCCCGCGGCAGCGCCCCCTGCCGGCAGCGGCCCGCACTTACACACGCGCAGTTACACACAGCCCCCAAGGACGCGGGTTCGAGTCCCGGCTCCGCACGGTCCCGGCCCCCGCAGCTCGCTGGGCCCTGCCCACCGGCGGCACCGTGTTCTGCGGGCACGTTTGTGTCCCCAGGCACTGCTGCCAGCTGCATGGCACATTCCGATCCTCAGGTGCTGTGTGCCAGGCTTCAGCAGCGTGTTCCAGTCTCCGGAGCTACATTCATATCCTCAGGCAATGTGTTCCGGTGTCCAACACCATGTTCCATCCTCAAGAAACAGCATACCTTCTCCAGAGCCATTTTTCCATCTCCAAAGCCATGTTCCTATCTCCAGAACCACATTTCCAATCCCAGGCAACGTGCTCCAGTCTCCCAGCACCATGTTCCATCCTCAAGAACCAGGATTCCTTCTCCAGAGCCACTTTTCCATCTCCAGAACCATGGTCCCATCTTCAGAGCCACATTCCCATCCTCAAGCTCTGTGTTACCGCTGGCAGGCAATGTGTTCCAGTCTCCAGTGCTGTATTCCCATTCTCAAGCACCACAGTTCCTTCTCCAGAGCCACATTCCCATTCCCAGATACCATGTTTCCATCTCCAGAGCCATGGTTCCATCTCCAGAGCCACGTTCCCATCCTCAAGAACCAGGGTTCCTTCTGCAGAACCATGTTCCCATTCCCATATACCATGGTCCCATCTCCAGAGCCATGTTCCCATCTCCAGATACCATGGTCTCATCTCCAGAGCCATGGTCCCATCTCCAGAGCCATGTTCCCATCTCCAGATACCATGGTTCCTTCTCCAGAGACACTTTCCCATTCCCAGATACCATGGCTCCATCTCCAGAGCCATGTCCCCCTCCTCCAGAAGCAGGATTCCTTCTCCAGAGCCGTGTTCCCATTCCCAGATACCATGGTCCCATCTCCAGACACCATTTTTCCATCTCCAGAGCCACATTCCCATTCCCAAATACCATGGTTCCATCTCCAGATACCATGGTCTCATCTCCAGAGCTACAGTCACATCTCTAGAGCCACTTTCCTGTGCCCAGGTACCATTTTTCCACCTCCAGAGCTGTGTTCCCTTCCTCAAGCACCATGTTCCCACCCCTAGGCGTGCTGCTGCAGTCTCCAGAGCCACATTCCCAACTCCAGGCAGTGTTTCCCAGTCCCCAGGGGCTGTTCCCATCCCCAGGCACCACAATCCCTTCTCCAGCCCCTGCTCCCACCCCCAGGTGCCTCTGGCAACTTCCTGAGGGTGACCCAGGTAGGGTTGGGTTCTTCTCCTGAGTCCAAGGCACAGGACAGGAGGAAAGGCCTCAAGCCGACCCAGGGGAGGTTTGGAGTGGAGATCAGGAGAAATTCCCTCACAGGAAGGGGGGTCAGGCCCTGGCACAGCTGCCCAGGGCAGGGCTGGGGTCACGATCCCTGGAGTGGTCACACCATGCACAGATGTGGCACTTGGGGATGTGGGTTAGTGGTGGCCTTGGCACTGTGGGGTCGTGGTTGGACTCGATGATCCCAGAGGGCTTTTCCAGCCTCAGCAATTCTCTGATTCCATTTCCTGTTCCCAATGCCACATTCCCATCCCCAGTGCCACCTTCCCATCCCCAGTGCCACCTTCCCATCACCTGTGCCATTTTCCTGTCCCCCACTGCCACATTTCCATTCCTAAGGCCACATTCCTGCCCTCAGTGCCACTTTCCCATCCCCAGTGTCACTTTTCTGTTCCCAGTGCTACTTTCCTATCCCCAGTGCCGCTTTGTTGTCCCCAGTGCCACTTTCCCAACCCCAGTACCACATTTCCATCCCCAGGGCCATGTTTCTGTCCTCAGTGCCACTTTGGTGTCTCCAGTGCCACATTCCCACCCCCAGGACCGTTTTCCCATCCCCAGTTCACTTTTCTGCTCCCAGTGTCATGTCCCTGTCCCCAGTGCCACGTTCCCATTCCTAGGGCCACGTTCTTGTCCCCAGTGCCACATTCCCTTCCCCAGTGCCACTTTCCCATTCCCACTGCCATGTTCTTGTCCCAGTGTCACATTCCTGTCCCCATTGCCACTTTGCTGCCTCCAGTGCCATGTTCCCATCCCCAGCGCTGCATTCCCATCCTAGTGCCACTTTCCCATCCCCAGGGCCACGTTCCTGACCCCAGTGCCACTTTTTTGTCCCCATTGCCACTTTCCCATCCCCAGTGCCACATTGCCATCTGCAGTGCCCTGTTCCCCTCCCCAGTGCCACATCCCCACACCCAGGGCCATGTCTCTATCCTCAATGCCACTCTGATGTCTCCAGCGCCACTTTCCTGTCCCCAGTGCCACCTTCCCATCCCCAGTGCCACTCTCCCATCCCCAAAGCCACGTTCCTGTCCCCCTGTCCCTGTTGCTGTCGCTGTCCCAGCCCCTCCCTGCCCGCGGGCAGTGCTGATAAGGGCAGGGTGTGTGTCGGGCTCTGGCTGCAGGAAGGACGAGATAACAGTGGGACCTCCCTCCCTGTTTGTCCCTTCCCTGGTGTGACAGAGCCACTCAGAGCCCTGCTGGCCCTCCTGGAATGCTGCTGGCCTCACAGGGACACAGGGACAGCAGGAGGTGGATCAAGAGGTGGCCTCAGGCCCTGCTGTCCCTCCAGGGGGTGACAGAGCTGGTGGGACCCCCCTGCAGGGCTGGGGAAGGTGACACAGAGCCACAAATGCCAGGGACCCCACATTCCCGCAGGATTTGGGCACTGCACCCCAAATCCCTGAGAGAGGAGCCAGGGAAATCTCTCTGATCCACGAGCAAGTAAACAGGAACACGAGGGCTCCCAGGCCAGACCCCACTGTCCCTCATTGTCCCCTCTGGCACAGGGCCACCAGGCTGCCTTGTATGGCAGGAAATGGCTTTGTGGGCCACCAGCCTGCTGTCACTGGGAGGAGCAGAACGTTCGGCTCAGCTCCAGAGGGACCAAACCCAGGCTTTGTCAGAGCTGATAAGGGCTATCTGCTCTGAAAGGGGAGAAAAATCGCCTTTAACGCGTTTTTGGCACCTCTGTGGCTCCTCTGGCTGAGCACAGCTCGGGTTCTTCAGCCGGAGAGAGGCACCACAGCAGCTCCCCATCCGTGGAGGGCCCTAAAGAGACCCCAAACCCACCCAGATATGGGGCTGGGGGGAGCTGGGCAGAGGGGATGGATGGATGGATGGATGGATGGATGGATGGATGGATGGATGGATGGATGGATGGATGGATGGATGGATGGATGGATGGATGGATGGATGGATGGATGGATGGATGGATGGACGAGGGGATGAATTTTGGGGATGGATGGATGGAGAAGGGGATGAGTTTTGGGGATGGATGGATGGATGGACGAGGGGATGAATTTTGAGGATGGATGGAGGATGGGGTGAGTTTTGGGGTGGATGGAGAATGGGATGCATTTTGGGGATGGATGGATGGATGGATGGATGGATGGATGATGGATGGATGGATGGATGGATGGATGGATGGATGGATGGATGGATGGATGGATGGATGATGGATGGATGGATGGATGGATGGATGGGTGGATGGATGGATGGATGGATGGATGGATGGATGGATGGATGGATGGATGGATGGATGATGGATGGATGGATGGATGGATGGATGGATGGATGGATGGATGGATGGTGAGATGAGTTTTGGGGGATGGATGGATGGAGGATGAGATGAGTTTTGGGGGCACTGGAAGATCAGGAGAGCAGCCCAAGGCTGAGGTAAGGACAAGCTCTGAGTGTCCTGCCCGGCTCAGTCACACCCCATGGGAATGAAGGGATTTGAAAGGGAATGGGGGTGGAATCGTGGAATTTTTTAGGTTGGAAAGGATCTTTAAGACCATCGAGTCTAACCATGAGGCCAAGGCCAGGGCTTGGAGCAGCCTGGGACAGTGGAAGGTGACTTTGCCGTGGCAGGGGTGGCACTTTAAGATCCCTTCCAACCCAAACCATTCATTGCATTGATGTGACGATTCTACAACCTTGATTGATTCCACAACCATCGAGCCCGGCCACAATGGGTGGCTCGGGTGACCCCAGGCCCCTTTTGAGCTCCATCCTGGGGCAAAGGCAGCTCCAGCACCCGAGGGCTCCCCGCTCCCCGCCCCGAGCCCCGCAGCAGCGCTGCCGGGAGATGCTCGGAGCCATCCCCGCTCGCTGATCTGCATTTGTTTGAAGGCTCTTTCACGTCCCCTTTGAGGCTCGTTTCCTGTCCTTTGTAGCGAACAATGGCCTTGTCCCCCCCTCCCCGGGCTGGGGTGGCTTTATCTGCCCTCCCCTGGGCCAAGAGCTGAGCTTTTCTCTTTGCCTTCCAACAAAACCCCGGCTCTGCTTCCCCCGTGTTGGGGAAGATGAAACAGGAAAGCCTCCTAAATATGATTGCCTGGCAAAAGATTTTCAGAATATAGAAACTATAAACGAGATTGAAATGAAAGCAAGCTTTGAGATCCCTCAGTTAGTGAACAACAGGAAAACAATGGTGTGGCCAGCTGAAGGTAATCCCCTTTTAATAGAACAACACCCTCTGCTTGCAGACAGTTCCAAGGGTCAGAGCAGACCCTACAGCTTGGCAGAAGGGCCCAAAGAGGAGTTTTTAGGGTTTCAAATGTAGCACAGTATGGTGATGTAATGATTCTTATAGGCTGTATGGAAATGGTATAGGATTTGTATATTGTACTAGATTGGTTAGTGAGAATCAGAATATTCAACACAGAAGATTTATTGTATTGTAATGGGAACCTCACTCTCTTACTTTTCTATGCTCTTATCCCTTTTACTCTCTTATTTTTTACTCTCTCACCCTCTCACCTCTCTACCCCTCTCTCCTCTCAGCCCTGCTCTGAGCTGTGGCTGCAGCTCCCAGCAGGGCCCTGCACCCAGGCCCTTTGCAATAAACCCCAAGTTCCACGACCAGAAGAAGATTTATTGTATTGTAACAGGAACCTCGTCCTCTTTACTCTCTCTTTACCCTCTTTACTCTTCCTCACTCTCTCATCTCTTTACCACGCTCTTGCCTTCTCTCTCTTTGCCTCTCTCTCCCTCTCAGGCCTGCTCTGAGCTGTGGCTGCAGCTCCCAGCAGAGCCCTGCACCCAGGCCCTTTGCAATAAACCCCAAATTCCAAGACCAGAAGAAGATTTATTGTATTGTAACAGGAACCTCACCCTCTGATGCTCTCTTTTACTCTCTCATTCTCTCTTTACCACTCTCTTTATCTCTCTCTCCCTCTTTGGGGCCTGCTCTGAGCTGTGGCTGGAGCTCCCAGCAGGGCCCTGCACCCAGGCCCTTTGCAATAAACCACAAGTTCCACGCCTTGGCTTCAGAGATCTCTCATGTCTATTCTGACCATCCTACCCCCTGTCAATCCCACACCCCTAAATGGATTTTAAAGCCCTAGCTCGCAGGGGATGTCTGGGAGATGCATTTGCAGGATCTCGGTTCTCTGTGCTCGGGCAGATTAACCCAAGCCGGTAATTTACTGCAGTGACAGCGCTGCCAGGCTGGACTGGAACTGCTGACAGGGGCTGAAATTCAGGTCTGCAGCTTTTCAGGCAAGCTGGAGCACAGATGCTGGGAAAAAAACAATGTATTATCTGTCTGTTATACAACACAACATCAGCGGGCTGTGTTTTAAACAGAGTTTAACTGCTTCACTCCTGGCCCGGTGTGCCCTCAGAGTCCCTGGGGAGCCCTGGCTGTGCCACAAGGAGCTGCCCAGCACAGCTCTCCTGTCCTAAAAACAGCCACAAGGATCCCCCAGGTGTCCTGTGTCCTCCAGGAGAGCTGGGGGTGCTCACCTGGACAAGAGAAGGCTCCAGGAACAGCTCAGAGCCACTTGCAGGGCCTGAAGGGGCTCCAGGAGAGCTGCAGAGGGACTGGGGACAAGGCCTGTAGGGACAGGACACAGGGAATGGCTCCCACTGCCAGAGGGCAGGGATGGATGGGATATTGGGAATCAGGAATTCCCTGGCAGGGTGGGCAGGCCCTGGCACAGGGTGCCCAGAGCAGCTGTGGCTGCCCCTGGATCCCTGGCAGTGCCCAAGGCCAGGCTGGACAGGGCTGGGAGCAGCCTGGGACAGTGGAAGGTGTCCCTGCCATGGCAGGGATTGTTCTGTACCTGGATTGCCCTGTACCCCAATCCCATTTCCCCTACCCCAATCCCTTTCCCATACCCCAATCCCCATACCGCCATCCCTTTCCTTGCGCCCCAATCCCATTTTCCCGTACCCTTATCTCTTTTCCTGTACCCCAGTTCCTGTGCCCCAATCCCTTTTCCCTGCACCCCAATCCCCTTTCCTGTACCCCTTTTCCCTGCACCCCAATCCCCTTTCCTGTACCCCAACCCCCTTTCCCCGTACCCCAATCCCTTTCCCATATCCCAATTCCCGTACCCCAATCCCTTTTCCCTTCACCCCAACCCCCTTTCCCGTACCCCAATCCCTTTCCCCATACCCCAATCCCTTTCCCTGTACACCAATTCCCATACCCCAATCCCTTTTACCTTACCTCAATCCCCTTTCCCGTACCCCAATCCCTTTCCCGTACCCCAATCCCCGTACCCCAATCCCTTTCCCATATCCCAATTCCCATACCCCAATCTCTTTCCCATATCCCAATTCCCGTACCCCAATCCCTTTCCCCGTACCCCAATCCCTTTCCCATACCCCAATTCCCGTACCCCAATCCCTTTCCCCGTACCCCAATCCCTTTCCCATACCCCAATCCCCGTACCCCAATCCCTTTCCCCGTACCCCAATCCCTTTCCCATACCCCAATCCCCGTACCCCAATCCCTTTCCCCGTACCCCAATCCCTTTCCCATACCCCAATCCCCGTACCCCAATCCCTTTCCCCGTACCCCAATCCCTTTCCCATACCCCAATCCCCGTACCCCAATCCCTTTCCCCGTACCCCAATCCCTTTCCCATACCCCAATCCCCGTACCCCAATCCCTTTCCCCGTACCCCAATCCCTTTCCCCGTACCCCAATCCCGTTTCCCGCTCTCCGCCTGCACCGCGGCCTCGCCACCCGCAGGGGGCAGCACCAGCCCGGCCATGGGGGGGCCCCGGGAGTCCCGGAGGGTTCGGGGATCCCGGGGGAATTGGGGTGCGGGAGGGGTATGACCGCAGCTGGGCACCCCGGGCACCCCGGGCACGGTGCCCTGCTCTGGGATAACGGCTGCTCCCCACACAAGGGACACTAAAAACACCCCTAGGACCGCCCAAAATCCCATCAGGACACCCCAAAACTCCATCAGGACCCCTTAAAATCCGTCTAAAGCCCCTCAGCACCCCCAAACCGCCCAGCAGCGCCAGCCTCCCCAAAGGTGGCATCCAGCACTGGCCACATCTGAGGCATGGAGGGGTCCTGCAGACACACCTGGGACAGGTGGGCACAGGTGAAATAAGTGGGACAGGTGGGGACAGATGGGACAGGTGAGGACAGGTGGGGACAGTTGGGAACTGCCAGTGTGGGACCTTCAGGTGCCTTTTTGTGACTCGGTATGAGGCAGAGGTGCCCCAAGGGTTTGGGTGGCACCAGAGTCCCCAAACAGGAGCTGCAGAGTCCAACCATTAACACAGCACCACCACGGTCACCACCCAGCCCTGTCCCCAAGTGCCACCATCCCCAGATCCCCTTTTCCCCATGCACCTCAATCCCCCTTTCCCAGCACCCCAATTCCCCTCTCCACACTGCTTTTGAGCACCTTCAGGCTTGGGGATTCCAGCACTGCCCCGGCAGCTGTGCCAGTGCCTGCCCACCCTTCCTGGGAAGGGATTGTCCCAATTTCCAACCTAAACATCCCCTGACCCAGCCTGAGGCCGTTCCCTCTCCTGTTCCTGTTCCCTGGGCTGTCCCCTCCTGTCAGGAGCTGTGCAGAGCCACAAGGTCCCCCCTGAGCCTCCTTTGCTCCAGGCTGAGCCCCTTCCCAGCTCCCTCAGCCTCTCCTGGTGCTCCACACCCTTCCCTGGACACTCTCCAGCTCCTCAGTGTCCTCCTTGTCATGAGGAGCCCAAATTGTCCCCAGGACCTCAGCAGTGCCAGCCCAGGGGCACTGACAGGGCACTGTCCCCACCTCACCTGCACACGGAGTTGTCACCTCCAGCTGCCTCCAGCACCTCCCAGGCCGTTTGCAAAACCTGCACCAATTAGTTAATAATTAATTACTGATTTTATAATGTCCCTCAGCTCAGCCAGACCCAGCAGTCACTCCAGGAAACAACCACAGTGGCAATTCCTGCTGAGGGGCTCTGAATCCCCTGTAAAGGAACCAACACACAGAAACCTCCTGTTCCCACAGAACCTTCCAGGACGTTTGCAGAGCTTGCAACAATTAGTTAATAATTAATTACTGATTTTGTAATGTCCCCCAGCTCAGCCAGACCCAGCAGTAACTCCAGGAACAGCCACAGTAGCAATTCCTGCAGAGGGGATACCCTGTAAAGGACCCAACACAGAGAAATTCCTGTCCCGAGGAGCTTGCACAGGTGGGAAATGGACTCCAGGTGCCTCAGGTCCCAAGGTGCAGCCTTGATTAGGGATGGGATGGCATTTCCAGGGACCCCGAGAGCACCAAAGAGCACCTCAGTCGAGGATTATGGCACGTTCAAGCAAACAGGCAGGAGGATTTCTGTGTAGGATCCTCAAATGCCCCCACTTAAGGGTTTGCAGTTCTCAAATGGGGTTTGAAGCAGCACTCACATCACCCTGTCCTGTCCTGCACCACTTTCCTGCCACCTGGGCTGTGCTCCAGCTGCATCCCAGCCTGCTCAGGGCATTTCTGCTCAGCATGGCCATGGACAGCTGAACCCTGAGGTCCTGCCCTTTTCTGGCCTGGGCTTGCTCTTGTCTGGAGAATTTCTGTGTTTGCTCCCTGTTGAAGATTGCAATGCAAGATGTTTTCAATTGCCATCTGTATGGCAGATTATCTTTGTCAAGTGGGCAGTTTGCCTTATCTCTCTCTCTTTGAGTGACCACAATCACTCCTCCCTCAGGAGGGGACACCTGCTGATAACAGCTACTGAATGTCACTGCATGGCTGATAAGAACTACAGCATCCCATTGGGAGATGTGAGCCCAGAGGGAGGAGCCAAGCATTCATGCCTGGATATAATCTGGAGATTCTGGAACACCAGCACGGCTTCTGCACTGGATTCCCCAGAGGAACAGCAGCTGCCTCTCCTTCCCCTGGATCTTCAGAGGAAGAGACTGCACCTTTCTCCAGGATCCCTGCTCCAGCAGAGCCACCCCTGACACTGCAGGAGGGCTGAGCCACAATTCCAATGGGACTGCTGCCAGCACCCTGACCCACAGGGTGTCAGGTTGGGTTCTGACTCTGTCAGTGTTGTTCTAGTGTACTGCATTGTTTATTTTATCCTTTTTTCCCCCTATTAAAGAACTGTTATTTCCTGCTCCCATATTTTTTTTGCCTGAGAGCCCCTTAATTTAAAACTTATAGCAATTCAGAGGGGTGGGTAGGGTTTGCATTCTCCATTTCAGGGTAGGCTTCTGCCTTCCTTAGCAGACTCCTGTCTTTCCAAACCAAGA
Organism: Melospiza melodia melodia; assembly: GCF_035770615.1. Lineage (NCBI taxonomy): Eukaryota > Metazoa > Chordata > Aves > Passeriformes > Passerellidae > Melospiza > Melospiza melodia. The sequence goes on from NC_086200.1 coordinate 27,916,454, forward strand.
CACTCCCACAGCACTGCCCCTAATTCACAGAGTTTGTCCTAATATCCTGCATTTTTGCAGGAGGAACATTGGAGTGAGAGCATCCCTGGGCAAGCTGGAACTCCTCATCCCCTCCCAGAGCTTGAGGGGGCTGCTGTGCTCTGCTCCCTCTGCCTGCACTGAGAGCTCAGGCCATGAAAATGAGATTTGGGAAACCTCTGTCTCTGGGAAAGAGCAGCACAGGGAGAGGAACACTGTGGGTGGGATGCCTCCCTCTCCCAGTTCCCATTCCAGTTTCCCAGTCTCAGCAACAGGGGAGATAGGCACGGGCTCAGCCTGGAGCCTCCTCCTCCTCTGTCACCAGCCTTGTGCAAGGCTCTCGCCCTCCCTCCCTCCCTCCCAGGTGTGGGAGAATTCCTGGCAGGCAGGAGCTGCTCAGGGTCCAGCTGGGCTTGGGAAAGAGCTCCAGGCTCCCTCCTGCACCTCCTGCAGTCTCCCACATCCCCCCTGCAACCCTCCAGATCCTCGTCGGGGCTGATTTCACACCCTGGAGCTGTTGTGGTGCCAAACTCCATCCTGATGCAAGCAGGAAGTCAAGGGAGTTGCAGCAGCCAGGGGTTATTTTGAGCCCTTCAGCTTCACCTAGGAGTTGCCTGAAGACTCAAACTCTTGGGATTAGTTGGTTTTATTAGCTGGAGATGGGTTTTAGTTCCTGCAGGGAGAGGCAGGAATTAAAAGCGTAACAAAGTAGTGAAGAATAGGGAAGTTATTAAATGGAGGAAGGAAATATTTCTGCAGGGCCAGGGTGGATGTTCAGGGCAAGGATGTTCTCCACAGAGTTTGGCCCATCAGACGCCTGGTGGCCCATCAAATTGTACCAGGGGAGGTTCAAATTGGGTATTAGGAAAAGTTCCTTCATGGAAATGGTGTCCAGGCACTGCAACAGGTTGTCCTGGGAAGTGGTGCAGTCACCATAGCTGAAAGTGTTCTAAAAACCTGTGGAGGTTCAAAAAACGTGTGGAGGTGGCACCTGGGGACAAGGTTTAGTTGGTTTTATTAGCTGGAGATGGGTTTTAGTTCCTGCAGGGAGAAGCAGCAATTAAAAGAGCAACAAGGTAGGGAAGAATCGGGAAGTTATTAAATGGAGGAAGGAAACATTTCTGCAGGGCCAGGGTGGATGTTCAGCAAAAGGAGTGCTCCCAAACATCTTCTCCACAGAGTTTGGCCCATCAGACATGAAATTGTACCAGGAGAAGTTCAAATTGGGTATTAGGAAGAGTTCCTTCATGGAAAGGGTGTCCAGGCACTGGAATAGGCTGTCCTGGCAAGTGGTGGAATTGCTGTGGCTGAAAGTGTTCAAAAAACCTGTGGACGTTCAACAGACCTGTGGAGATTCAAAAAATCTGTGGAGGTGGCACTTGGAGACAAGGTTTGCCAGTGGCCTTGCCAGTGCTGGGTTGAAGGTTGGACTTGATGGCCTTAGGGGGCTTTTCCAAGCCCAGGGATTCTGTGATTCCTGTTTGGTGATTCCCAGTGTCCCTGGGGTGATGCCTCATATTTAGACATTAAAGAAAAATCCTTCCCTGTGAGGGTGATGAGGCCTTGGCACGAGTTGCACAGGGTAGCAGGGTTGTGGCTGTCCCTGGATCTCTGGAAGTGCCCAAGGCCAGGTTGGACAGGGCCTGGAGCAGCCTGGGACAGTGGAAGGTGTCCCTGCAATGACAGGAGGATGGAACTGGAAGATTTTTAGAGTCATTTCCAACCCAAACAATTCTGGGATTCTAAGAGGAGGTGCTTCTCCAGCCAGCACCTACTTAAATGGAACCTTTTTGCTATAAAATATGACCACAAAAATAATCTTTAAAAAGCCCAGATAAGCCTGGGCAGGACTGGCCTGTCCTGACAGGTTACAGGATGGCCCAGGACCTCCAGCTAAGGAAATACTAAACCACTGACCACCAGAAGATGGGGCAGGAGGCAAACCTGTGTCTGCCTTCTTAGGAACCTCCTCAGGCCCTAATTCCCCTTCCTGAAGCAGCAGCTCCTGCTCTGTGCCCAGGGAGCACGGAGGGGCTGGGGGCTCCTCCTTGGGAGCTCGGGCACAGCCCTGCCTGAAGGAGTCTCAGGTTCCCAGGGCTGCTTTGTTGAGTCTCTGCTATCAAATCTCTCCCAGGGCTTGCACAAAGCACCGGGGTCTCCTGCCAAAGCTTTGCACCACTCTGGGATTGCAGCGTGGGACAGCACAGCTCCTGCTCTGAGCTGCTGCCAGCTGGGATGGGGAGCTGCAGCCTCAGCCCCAGCTAAAAGGAACTTTCTCTGGGGTTTTTGGTTGTTAATTGCAGCGCTGAGATGTGCAGGGTGTCTCTGTTTCAGCCCGTGCAACTGAAGAACGAGTCGGGACTCTTCACTTTTCGGTCTTGAAGTTGTTTATTAATTCTTATCTATAAAATTTTACTTTCTGTTCACCAGGGCAGCCACAGGGCACTCTCTGTGTTGTCCTTTTATACCACAAACTACATGTAACATATTTACACTTCATTCCCAATACCCATCACCTGTGTTAGACAGTGAGCTTCTACTCTAAACCAACCCCAAAGTGCCAACATCACTGCAGAAAATGGAGAACAAGAAGAAGAAGAAAGGCTTGACACACACCCAAGTTCCTCCATCTTGTCCCCATAACCCCCATACCAAAAATCCTAAAATCTACATTTTCACCTTGTGATCATTTTATTATCACACCATTCAAACCTCTGTGACTTTCAGGTCCTCATACAAAGCTGGTAATTTGCTCCAGGGGTCAAAATCAAATCCCCAGGTGCTCTGCTCAGCATTCCAGGGTCTCTGAGCCCCCCAGTGGGGTTCTTGGCAACTCTGGACACCTGGAGGGATTTAATGAGTTCCGACATGTCTGCATCCCTTTCCATTTTTCACATCTCTTCAGAGTTAACATTCCAGAAAATGCCCTATCCTGGAAGGGCTCAAGGCCTGGATCAGCCTGGGGTGATGGAAGGCGTCCCTGCCCATGGGGATGAGATGGGCTGCAAGGTGCCTCCAACCCAAACTATTTGAAGATTTTATGACATAAAGTTGCTGGCTGCAGGAGTTAGGTTTGGTCCAAAAACTGTGGCTGCTAAAATTTTTCCCTCCAAAAATCTGTGGCTGCTAAATCCAAAACCTTGTGGGACTCCAGGCAGCCCTGGGGCTGAGAAAACCCAGGTTGTGCTATTCATGTCCAAGAATAAGGTGATTCTTGATTAAATCTCCTGATTTAGATATTTTATTCTCCAGGAAGAGGAGAATGGGGCAGGGCTGTGCATGGCCAAGAAAATAAGATGATTCTTGATGAAATTTCCTGATTTAGATATTTTCATCTCCAGAGTGGGGCAGGGCTGTGCATGGCCAAGAAAATAAGATGATTCTTGATGAAATCTCCTGATTTAGAGATTTTAATCTCCAAGAAGAGAAGAGAATAAAAGAGGAGAGTGGGGTAGGGCTGTGCATGGCCAAGAGTAAGGTTATTCTTGATGGAATCTCCTGATTTAGAGATTTTATTCCTGAAGAAGAGGAGAGTGGGGCTGTGCTGTGCATGGCCAAGAACAAGGTGATTCTTGATTAAATCTCCTGATTTAGATATTTTCATATCCAGAGTGGGGCAGGGCTGTGCATGGCCAATAATAAGGTGATTCTTGATGAAATCTCCTGATTTAGATATTTTATTCTCCAGAGTGGGGCAGGGCTGTGCATGGCCAGAAGAAGGTGATTCTTGATGAAATCTCCTGATTTAGATATTTTATTCTCCAAGAAGAGGAGAGTGGGGCTGGTCTCTGCTCAGCCCCTGCAGGCCCAGCAGCTCCCAGTGGTCAATTTGTCATTCAGTGCAGGATTAAGGGGGACAGCTAAATGTTAAATTGCTGATAACCATCACTCTCTAACGGGCTACAAAATACATGCATTTGATCAAGGATGAACCACGTGTTTCCCTGAAAAGTTATGAAATTATTAAACTTCACTTGAAGCAAGTTGGAACTTCATAAAGCTCTTGTGATGTATAGCATGTTGTCAGACAACACGGGAGTTACACAAGCCCCAGCCTCTCCTCACACCTCACATGTGACAGATGACAGCGCTGGGAGAATGTCCTTTAATCACTGCTGTTCTCACTGCCACCATCAGCAATTATGGCATTTGCTTTGGAACCCGCCAGGATTTCAAAACAAGCCCCGGGTGCTCGGCTTGACAAAGCCTCCTGGGCCGCAGCGCAGGATTGCTCAGGGACATTGCTCAGTACTGAGGGATTGCTGGGGAGTCTCTCATTGCTGAGACCCTGGGACCAGCCCTGTGGGGCCTGACAAGGCTTGTGGAGGCTGAATTGCACAAGGTGTTGCAGCCAGCAGGTGTTTCAGGCGCTGGAGGCTCCAAAGCCACACCTGGCGTGGGGTGCTCCTGCCTTTGCTGCTCTTTCTGCTGCTCCAGCTGGATTTTGGTTGCCTGGAGCCTGCTGAGGAAACACAGAGAGATTTGCAGCTCTGCAGAAGGGAAAGGAGTGGGGATATTGCTCCTGAGGTCTCGGGTTGCTGTTGATATTTACTGCTTCAAGATGTGCAGGATGTCTTTGCTTCAGCCCGCACAGCTGAAGAACGAGTTTGGACTCTTCACTTTTTGGTCTTGAAGTTGTTTATTAATTCTTATCTGTAAAATTTTCTTTCTGCTCAGCAGGGCAGCCACAGGCACTCTCTGTGTTGTCCTTTTATACTACAAACTACATGTAACATATTTACACTTAATTCCCAATACCCATCACCTGTGTTAGACAGTGAGCTTCTACTCTAAACCAATCCCAAAGTGCCAACATCACTGCAGAAAATGGAGAACAAGAAGAAGAAGAAAGGCTGGACATGCCCAAGTTCCTACATCTTGCCCCCATAACCCCCATACCAAAAATCCTAAAATCTACATTTTCACCCTGTGATCATTTTCTTTCTGCCCAGCCGAGGTCTGCTCAGCAGGGCAGCCACAGGCACTCTCTGTGTTGTCCTTTTATACCACAAACTACATATACAAATATACAAATAACATATTTACACTAAATTCCCAATACCTATCACCTGTTAGACAGTGCACTTCTACTCTAAACTAATCCCAAAGTGCCACCATCACTGCAGAAAATGGAGAAGAACAAGAAGGAGAAAGGCTGGACACGCCCAAGTTCCCCCATCTTGTCCCCATAACCCCCATACCATAAATCCTAAAATCCACATTTTCGCCCTGTGATCATTTTGTTATTACATCATTCAAACCTCTGTGACTTTCAGGTCCTCATACAAAGCTGGTAACTTTCTCCAGGGGTCAAAATCAAATCCCCAGGTGTTCTGGGCAGCATTCCAGGGTCTCTGAACCCCCCAGTGGGGTTCTTGGCAACTCTGGACACCCGGAGGGATGTGCTGAGTTCTGACACTGAGGGGCTCTGAGGCAGCAACAGAGGCAAATGCTCCCATTTGGCACATCCAGCATCAGCACCTCTCCTGCTGCTCTTGTTATTTCTTCCTGACCACAATTTGTGAAACAGCTTCCAAGCTGGTTTTTGTTGTGTTTTTCCTTTCCAGCCAGCACCCACTTAAATAGAACCTTGTTGCTGTAGAATATTACCACAAAACATAGAATATTACACAGGCAGAGGACAGATTGCTGCCCTTTGGAGCCAGGAAGGAGAGGGATTATCTGACTGCTCAGCATTAGCAAAGCTCCCAGCTCACCTGCCTGTGGTTTTATACCTGGAAGCAGGAAATTGCAGCTCTGGATTTGAATATTAAAAGCTAAGAAGGATGGCGGTGGCATGGAGCCTTCCTGGGCATGGACAGAGTGCTGTAGCAGGGCAGAAATGATCCAGAATTCCTGAATTCCCTTCCTGGCTCGCCCTCTGAGGACGGAGCAGAGTCATTTTGTCTCCATGCACCCCAGGGCTGTGACTCACTGTGCCGAGTGGCAATGTGGGATGCCAGCACTCCCACCTCATCCTCCCTGCCCTGCTGCTGCTGCCCCTCTGCCCACAGCCACAAATAAACACACGTGGCCCCGAACCACAGTGCCTGTCATTGGTATCTCTTAAAGAAATCCCTCCTCAGCAGCAGTTTGGGTGGAAATCTTGACCCAAAGTGCCACAGGACAGTGCAGGTATGACGAGACTCGAGTTAAGCAGCTGGATTTTCCCAAACTGTCCCCTTTTCCCAGTTCTTGGCAGCAGCAGCAGCAGAACTGGGATGGTGGTGACTCCACCACTGCCCTGGGCAGCCCATGACAATGCTTTACAATCTTTCTGTGAAGAAAAAGCCTCTGATTTCCCTAAATCTAAATCTCCCCTGGAGCAACTTGAGGCTGTTTGCTCTTGGCTTGTTGATTGTTGCCAGAGAGCAGAGCCTGAGCCCTGGGCTGTCCCCTCCTGTCAGGAGCTGTGCAGAGCCACAAGGTCCCCCCTGAGCCTCCTTTGCTCCAGGCTGAGCCCCTTTCCCAGCTCCCTCAGCCTCTCCTGGTGCTCCACACCCTTCCCCAGCTCCATTCCCTGCCCTGGACATGCTCCAGGTCCCTCTTGTCATGAGGAGCCCAAATCTGCTCTCAGGATTTGAGGTGGGGCCTCAGCAGAGCCAGCACTGTGGGGTCTCTGTGTTACTCTCACAAGACCCAGAAGTTTCACCCTGTGCTCCCTGGGCACCCTCCTGTCCCCAGCCCACCCTCAGCATCCTCATCACCCTCATCACCCTCAGCATCCTCAGCATCCTCAGCACCCCAGGCCCTGCTGACCACAGGCAGAGGATGTAAACATCAGCAGGAGTGTGGAGGGAGGACTCAGCAGGAAGCCAAGCTCCCTTTATGACCCAGTTATTGATGAATCAGGGGAGGTGCAGGCCCATTACACCCTCCCCAGTTATTCACCCACCGCTGGCACAGGATGTAGCAGGGATGCTTGGACACTTCGCTCACCCCAAGAGGCTTTGGGGTGGGAAATCTCATTCTTTTCAAAGATGTTCACACAGACCTGTGTGGGATCTTCATCCCAAAGCCATCTCTGCCTCTCTTCCCAGTGGGATGAGCAAGTCACTTCTTGTTTCTCACTGAGATTCTGTGACCATGTTCACAGGGGTCTCAGGTTGAGGGAAGAGATGAGGATCTCACTCCATGTTTCAGAAGGCTTGATTGATTATTTTATGATATATATTACTTTAAAACTATACTAAAATAATAGAAAAAAGGATTTTATCAGAAGGCTAGCTAAGAATAGAAGAAGAAAGAATGATAACAAAGGTTGTGTCTCGGACAGAGAGTCCAAGCCAGCTGACTGTGATTGGCCATTTATTAGAAACAACCACATGAGACCAATCCCAGATGCACCTGTTGCATTCCACAGCAGCAGATAATCAATGTTTACATTTTATTCCTGAAACCTCTCAGCTTCTCAGGAGGAAAAATCCCAAAGAAAGGATTTTCCATAAAAGATGTCTGCAACAAGATTCCCTGAGGAACTGGGGAGCTCCTGTCAGCCTGGGAGCTCAGTGTCCAGCCTGCAGAGTCCAAGTGAATAAAAAGCAAATCCATCCCAAATCCTTCATCATCCAGGGGTGGGAGCAGCTCTGTGGGATCCCCTCGGATCCTCTGCTCCAAGTTTGTCCTAGAAGGACACTAATCCTGGACTTGGTGACAGCTAACGGAGGCTCCACCATGGTGCAACACCGTGCTAATTACCCTCATTTCCAAAGCCAGGTGGATTTGTGAGGCTTTTGTAAGCCCTGGCACAGCCCAGGGATGCTCTTTTTCACAGGAGAAGCAAAATAAATGGCTGAAATTCCCAAAGAGCTTCTCCCCGTGGCAAAGGCTTGATCCCTACTCTTCAGAAAGCACAGGGACAAGGACAGGAACAGGAACCTTAGAACTTGGTCTCACCCTGCCTGTGTTGTCTCCACCAGGAAACAGTAACCATATAATAAGTTTCATGTTTAAGAAAACAACATATTTCTCTCAACTCTACACGGAGGGAGAAAAAATGTTGTTTTGGGGGGGGGAAATTTAATTGCTGCCAAATTTCTTGAACGCCTGAATGAGGTTCCAGGAGGAAAATATTTGCAAAGCAGTCACCCAAAGGTGTCCTGTTCGGATAGTTCTTTAACTAAACAACAAAATAAACCTGCTAGAAGGAGTGAGATCTGATAACAACATTCTTTTTGATAAAAATAATAATAATAAAACAGCATTTGGGGAGAAAAGAGGAGAAGGGGCTTGAATTTAAAGAGGCAGCATCGCCTTGCTCAACGCTTTCTGGTGAAAACCTTTGGACTGGGTTTTCTGCTGGTGCAGGGGAGTTTGTGTGGATGCTGTTGGATGCTGTTGGATGCTTGCTGTGTGGATGTTCCCTCCCCTGGGAGAAGCAGGGCCAGGTTTGGGTGCGGCGCCTGCGCAGGGAGCCTGCCCGGGGGCACTGCGATGATTTCAGGCTGCATTTCCACCCCTGCTCCTGCAACCCTTCCAGCTCACGCTTGCCTGCCCTGCCTCCCTGCCCCTGCCCATCTGGGGGCACGGATATAAACCCCTCCAGCCAAAATGTTTCCTGTGGGGACCCAGGTTTGCCTGGAGGGTGCACATGACTCCCGTCCCATCCCAGCTCTTTCCCTAGGGACGGACAGAGGGGATTTTCTGGCGGCTGCTGGTGGTGAGCTCACACCGTGGGCATTCCTCCGGAGCTAGAGAGGCAGGGCAGGTTGCTGCTCCAGCTTTGCTGGAAACCTTGGAGCTCCCGGAGCGTGTGGAAGCAGTGCTGGTCCATCCAGGGATCACAGGTAAGGCAGGCTGGGAGGAGACACCAGCAGCCAGAGCTGGGCACTCCATCACTGCTTCCATCTTTCTGCTGCTTGTTCTTGTTCTTGTTCTTGTTCTTGTTGTTCTTGTTCTTGTTCTTGTTCTTGTTCTTGTTCTTGTTCTTGTTCTTGTTCTTGTTCTTGTTCTTGTTCTTGTTGTTCTTCTTCTTTCTCTTTCTCCTTCTCCTTCTCCTTCTCCTTCTCCTTCTCCTTCTCCTTCTCCTTCTCCTTCTCCTTCTCCTTCTCCTTCTCCTTCTCCTTCTCCTTCTCCTTCTTCTTTTCTCCTTCTCCTTCTTCTTTTCTCCTTCTCCTTCTCCTTCTCCTTCTTCTTTTCTCCTTCTCCTTCTTCTTTTCTCCTTCTCCTTCTCCTTCTCCTTCTCCTTCTCCTTCTCCTTCTCCTTCTCCTTCTCCTTCTCCTTCTCCTTCTCCTTCTCCATCCCTCCACCGTCTCTCCACTGACATCTCTTCATCCATGAGCTGGGATTTCCCATCCTGGCTCTGATTGTTTTTCACTTTGCATCGCTGTAGAAGCAATGAGGGATGAGGAGAGAGTCCCTGGGGTGTGAAGGAGCACATGGAAACCCAGGAGGGTGAAGATTCAGCCCTCAAACCCTCCCGCCTGGCACCTCTTTGCCTGGAGTGAGGAGAGGCCGTGGTTGGAGTGCAGCTCACCCCCGGGTCGGTCGGGCTGGTCGGAGCAGGAGCTGCAGCAGAGCTCGTTTGTGCTGCACTCCTGTGTTCCCTCCCTTTGAACTGCTTGGGAAGGGAGGCAGAGGCAGCTGAGGGAGCCTCACCCTGCTGCACACCCAGGGCACTGCTGGACACGGCGGTGGCTCAGCTCATTCCACGGCAAACGGGGATTTTCTCCTCAAGAACATCATCAACTGATGAGAGGGTTTGAGACAAACCTCCCTTCCCTGCATTAGAGATTTAAAAGTTTTCAAAGAAAAGCTGTTTGCCAGCAGTGTCTCTCAGGAGCTCAGAGATGGCACTGAGGCAGTGTCACCTGCCTGGTGTCACCCCAAAGCTGCTCACTCTGCAGGGCTGGAGCAGCACAGCTGGCTGGGTTAGTCCCACACAGCATCCAGGGACTGAACTGCTCAGCCCCAGGGGATCCCTGTCTCTGTTTTGTACCAAAAATCCAGATACCATGGGTTTGGTGGTGCTTCCAGATGCCTCTAAGGTTGCCACCTGTCTTCAATAACAGCTCTAAAGTCACAAGGATCTGAAAAAAAAATATATAGCAAATAGGAAACTTCTGATCAAAAGAAGATCAGAACTGCTTTTTTAAATTAATGAATTTAATTTAACAATGAGGATAGGAAAGTTTTTAACATGGGGGTGTCACTATAGGACACGAAAAACCACAAGCGCGCACTGCTGTTCTTAAGGTGAAGGAAAATGGAAGTTTATTTTTTTACTTTAACATTTATAGTTTTTTTATAAGTGACAGTGGATTGGAGGGTGACAGTGCCACCTCTCCAATGGCACTGGTCAAACTAACAGTCCATCAACTTTCTCTTCTTCTATAAAGGAGTGCAAAACAATGAGCTATTTACAGAAAGTGTGTGAGAAAGTTCGCTACAAGAATGTTAACATCAGAAGGCTTAGAAAATCTTAAAAAAACGGGGTGACATGGGGGAATAAAACAGGCAGAAGGTTAGATTTTGTTTGTTTGGAATCCCATTTTGAAGCTGCAGTGCCGCCAGAGGCTGGGTCTGGCGGTTGAGAACCTGCTGGAGGTGTCAAACTCCAACCCCTCTCACGTTAAACCAGTGGTGGACTTTGCCTGGGAGTGCACCCCAATTGAGAGCAAAGAGGCACCTCCCAGTGCTCCCAGTGCTCCCAGTGCTCCCAGTGCCCCAGCACTGCAGCGATGCCCGGGCTCTGCGCTGCTGCTCCAGGCCTGAGCTCCCTCGAGCAGAGTTCCAGCCCTTGGGAAGATGCTGAGGAATGAGAGTGGAGAGCAGAGCCAATGAGCACCAGCCTCTGCAGGGCTGTCCACTCCCCAGAGGTAACTCTCAGAGCACAGGGGAAGCCTTCCTGGCACGAAGGTCTGAGTCACAAAGAAAGTGAGGAGAAGGGAGAAGATGAGGTGACCAGCGCTGGGCTGAAATGGGGACGAGTCCTGTGGCAGCAGCAGCACCCGATGAGAGATGTTAATGCCATCCTCAGGATTGGTGACCATCCTCAGAGCCCAAGAGCATTTTCTGGGGCAGTTTGCAGCTCCCGCAAATCGAGGGGAGAGAGGAGCAGTTGAGCAGTAGGATGTGTGTTGGGAAGATGATGAGCCCTTGGTAGCTGGGTAGGGCGCTGTGCTGGTGCCACACGTGTGAGGAGCAGGATCGGATCCCTTTGTGTGCGCAGCCCTGCGCTCCCCCGTGCCCAGCACTGACCTGCTGCTCTCCTTCCCCCCAGGGCGCAGAGGATGCCGAGCATTTTCTCCTACCAGAGTGCCGAGGTGGATTGGTGTGAGAGCAACTTCGTGCGCTCGGCGGTGATCGCTGAGTACTACAACACCGTGAGTGCCCCGGGGACATTGGGGCTCCAGGCGCCCAGGAGCTGCTTTTGGGACCCCCACAGCATGGCACATCCCTGCTTTCTGTCCTCCTCCTCGCTCCTTTGAGCTTCCTGGTGCTGGAGGGTGCTGGTGTGGGGAGCATTTTCTGAGCTTTAGGTAAATCGGGTGATTTTTGCTGTTTGCAATGGTTGTTCCCCAAAACGTGCTGGGTTCAGGGGTATTTCTGTGTTTTGTGTGTGTGTGTGGGGGGGGGGGGGGGTTGATTCCCAGTGAGAAAGCCCTGGCAGGGCTCCCTGACAGCCCAGATCTGTGAGATCCTGTTATACCAGTCCTGCAGCTCTGCTGCCAGCCGGGCTAAGCCCCACACAGGGCTCACACATCCCAGCTGAACGCTCAGGAGCGGCCAAACGAGAGGCAGCACTGCCATGAACCGTGTCAGGCGCGCTGGGAACACGGAACTGGGCTCGGAGCATGAGCCAGTTTCACCTCCTGTGATCCTTTATCACCCAGGCTGCCTCCAGTGCCAGAGCTTTGGCTGCAGCATCCGTATCAGCCTGAGATAAGCAGCCTCTCCAAGCATGTCCTGCTCCCTCACAGCAATTAAAGGCTGCCAGGGGTGTGAGGCATGTGGATTTACAGCCTTCCACAGGCCTTGTTTACAGCTTTTGGCAATTGCTGCCTAATACTAGAAGATCTTGTTCTCATGGAAATGGCTCTTCCTCTTTTTTTTTTTAAAGCATTTCCTGTTTTTAATAAATTACCTGTAATGACAATAATTGCCCGGACCGAGTCCTGCAGGCTCCAGGGTCTCAGAGGAGGGGGCTGTGTGTGCTCACTGCTCTTTGGGGCACTCAGCAAAGAAAGATTTGCCTGTCCAGAGCAAACCCTGCTTCCCTGTGGCACCCAGACGGGTGTTTTGTGCTGTTTGCTGCTGCATGGGCTCAGAGCTGCAGAGCAGGGAAATGAGCAAGGAGATGCAGAAATCACTCAACACTCCCATCAGCATCTCAGATGTCAGGGCTTGGAGTGACCTGTGTGAGTGGAACATATCCCTGCCCATGGCAACGGGTGGAAGGGGATGATCTTGAACATCCTTTCCAATTCAAACCATTGTAAATTCAGCTGGAAGTGCCCAAAGCCTCTGGGTTTGAGTGGCTGCTAACACTGCAGAGGGGCTGATTGCCAGCAAGAGCACAAAGCCTGAAGTGAAGGGTTTGCTTTTGGTGTGAATTCCTTCCTTCCGGGAGGTAAATTTGCCTCATGTCCTAGTTTGAGACATAAAGCAGCATTTTTTAAACAGGAGCTGAGATACCACTGACACCAGGCTTGTAAAGTAGCTCAGAGCTCTTATCACACCAACAGCTATCTCAGTGCAGAGCAGGGAAATGAGCAAGGGGATGCAGAAATCACTCAACACTCCCATCAGCATCTCAGATGTCAGGGCTTGGAGTGACCTGTGTGAGTGGAACCCTGCCCATGGCAAGGGGTGGAAGGAGATGATCTTTAAGGTCCCTCCCAAACCAAACCATTCTAAATGCAGCTGGAAGTGCCCAAAGCCTCTGGGTTTGAGTGGCTGCTGACACTGCAGAGGGGCTGATTGCCTGAAAGTGAAGGGTTTGCTTTTGGTGTGAATTCCTTCCTTCCAGGAGGTAAATTTGCCTCATGTCCTAGTTTGAGACACAAGGCAGCATTTTTTAAGCAGGAGCTGAGATACCACTGACACCAGGCTTATAAAGTAGCTCAGAGCTCTTATCACACCAGCAGCTATCTCAGGAGCTCTTCAAAAGCCCTTCAGTGCCTGACTCCTGTGCTGGACACCAGCTGGTGTAGCCAGATGCATGACTAATCCTTGTAGGCCCTGTAATTCCCATAAAAACATTAACTCTCAGCAGCCTGGCACAGGTTTCTAAATTCTGAACATCTCACCCAGGTTCCCAGTCCTGGAGGAGCCACAGCCACCTCCCAGGTTTCCATTCCACACCACTGGGATGAATTCTCACTGTGTGGGGCTCAGGCACAGTGAGGAAAAGCTCTCCAATGCATAAAAAGGAAAGTGATAACTGAGGGAGAGAGAGAACTTGAAATTTTGCAACTCAGAGATGCAAGAGCATCGGTGAAGGAGCAGGTAAAAAAAAAAAAAAAAAAAAAAAGTGAAGATCTAATGAATTTAACTTCCAACCTGATAAAAAAAAAAGTTTAGTGATGTTTGTGTGATGAAGTAGCCCAAGAGAGCCAACAGAAATAGGTCTGATTTCAATACCAAGGCAAATATTGACATATAATTAAGAAAAAAATTTGGATCTCTCAATGCTGAATTCCCGGGCAGGATCCATATAATTGTACGTTGCAAGAGGGCAATGTCTGTATTTGTATAACACAGGGAGGGATATGGACAAGCAAACCCTGCAGGATTTTTCCCCAGCAGTTGGATTTGCCCTTTTCTCCTCTGTGTGACGCTGGACACCTCTTCCACAGCACAGAAAGAGCTTTCTATGGTCCCTGCACTGCTGAACTTTGTGCCAGGCTCAGGAGATCAGCAGAGTGCCAGTGCAGGAAGGGAGGGAGACAATTTTGTGTTAGGATGTGATTCCTGAGGAATCCAACTCTGCCATGGCAGCCTCGGGCTGGCTGGTGACCCCTGCCCACACAAGGGGTGGCAGAGCAGCAAACCCTCCTGAAATCTGCCCTTATCTGAGCATTGACAACAGCCCTAAGGCTGTGCTGTGCTCAGGGCCAGGCCTTGTCACCAAAATTGGGCAGGAACATCACTGAGATGGGCATCAGCCCTTCCTGAGCAGCACAGCCTGGCTGGCACTGAATGGGTCTCTCCGCCACCCAGCACAACCTGTTTGGCACTGCCCGGGTCCCATCCTTGCCTGGCACTGCCTGGCTCCCTTCTTCAGCCTGTTTGGCACTGAATGGGTCCCTCTTTCACCCAGCACAACCTGTTTGGCACTGCCCGGGTCCCATCCTTGCCTGGCACTGCCTGGCTCCCTTCTTCAGCCTGTTTGGCACTAAATGGGTCCCTCCTTCACCCAGCACAACCTGTTTGGCACTGCTTGAGTCCCATCCTTGGCTGGCACTGCCTGGGTCCCTCCTTCACCCAGCACAGCCTGTTTGGCACTGCTTGAGTCCCATCCTTGGCTGGCACTGCTTGGGTCCCTTCCTCAGCCTGTTTGGCACTGCCTGGGACCCTCCTTCAGCCAGAACAGTCTGGCTGGCACTGCCTGGGACCATTCCTGAGCAGCATGGTCTGTTTGCCACTGCCTGGCTCCCTCCTTCAGCCTGTTTGGCACTGCCTGGGACACTTCTTCACCCAGCACAGCCTGTTTGGCACTGCCTACATCCCATCCTTGGTTGGCACTGCCTGGGACCCTCCTTCAGCCTGTTTGGCATTGCCCGGGTCCCATCCTTGCCTGGCACTGCCTGGGTTTCAACCCTGCAGCAGCAGCACAGGGATCCCCATTCCCGCTCTGGGATCTCCCCCAGGATCAGGCTCCTTGTGATGTGCCCTAAAGAATCATAGAAATCTAGATTATAGAAAGGATTATAGAAATCTGGGGCTCAGGGCACTGTGACAGTGTTCACAGGGGTCTGGGGATGAGGGAAGAGATGAGGACCTGACTCCATGTTTCAGAAGGCTTGATTTATTATTTTATGGTATATATTTCATTAAAACTATACTAAAAGAATAGAAGAAAGGATTTCATCAGAAGGCTGGCTAAGAATAGAAAAAAATGAATGATAACAAAGGTTTGTGGCTCAGACTCTCTGTCTGAGCCAGCTGACTGTGATTGGCCATTAATTAGAAACAACCCCATGAGACCAATCCCAGATGCACCTGTTGCATTCCACAGCAGCAGATAATCAATGTTTACATTTTGTTCCTGAGGCCTCTCAGCTTCTCAGGAGGAAAAATCCTAAGGAAAGGATTTTCCATAAAAGATGTCTGTGACAGGACACCATCCTGTGATCCTCCCAGCCTGCATCTTCCCTTCTTCTCCCCCTTCATTTGTTCCCCACATTCAGGTTGCTGCAATTGTTACTGCCCTGAATTAATTACACCAATATTTACCTCATTTTTTCTGGAGTTTTAGGCCAGCTGGGAACCCAGCCAAGCCTCACTAAATCAGCAGAATTTGCTCACAGAGCTTCCTCTTCAATGTCTTCCTCCCAGCCCTGCCTGGGGCTGGAGCAGAGCTGCTCTGTGCCAAATGTGCTGCTGGGGATTGCTCCGTGCCAGCCACACTCTCTCAGGCCTGCTTGCCTCGGATGCTTTTTATTGGAAACAAGCACCAGGGGTATGAGAAAAGAATGTAAACAGCACCTTGAGGTAGCCAATAACACATGGTGGCTCATGGCTGGATGCAGTTCAGCAGCAGAGCTCCATTTACAGTGACTCAGTGACCCAGACATTTATTGTCTTCTGGCTCAAAGCAGCAGCTCCTGCCTCAATCCCCACCAGAGGCTGATCTCAGCTGTCACAGGTGCAGGTTCTGTCCCTCTGTCTCAGGCTGGAGTCCTTCCCTGAATGAACCCTTGAATCCTTCCCTGCCAGGAAATCTCCTTCCACTGCAGAAAGTGCCTGGCTGGAGCATCCATTCTGTGAATTCTGTAATTTCTGTGAGTTCTTTAAATTCTGTGCATTCTGTGAATTCTGTAAATTCTGTGAATTCTGCGAATTCTATGGATTCTGTCCATTCTGTGCATTCTGTGAATTCTGTAAAGTCTGTAAATTCTGTGAATTCTATGGATTCTGTGCATCCTGTGCATTCTGTGAATTCTGTGAATTCTTTAAATTCTGTGCATTCTGTGAATTCTGTGAATTCTGTGAATTCTATGGATTCTGTCCATTCTGTGCATTCTGTGAATTCTGTAAATTCTGTGAACTCTGTGATTCTATGGATTCTGTGCATTCTGTGAGTGAGGAGCAGCCCCTGCTGCTGTGCCTAAACCAGCCCCTCCTGCCTCAATCCCCATCAGAGGCTGATCTCACCTGTCACAGGTGAAGGTTCTGTCCCTCTGTCTCAGGCTGGAGCTGCAGAATTTGGGCTCTTCCCAATGATCCTGTTCACGCTCCAGGATTTCAGCTGTGTTGCTAATCCCAGCTTCTCTCCTCTCCTCTCCTGAGCTTAGTTGTTAACTGCTGCCCTGAGATGTGCAGGATGTCTCTGTTTCAGCCCACGTGGCTGAAGAACGAGTCAGAACTCTTCAGTTTTTGGTCTTGAGGTTGTTTATTAATTCTTATCTATAAATTTTTCTTTCTGCTGAGCAGGGCAGCCACAGGCACTCTCTGTGTTGTCCTTTTATACTACAAACTACCTATAACATATTTACACTTAATTCCCAATACCTATCACCTGTGTTAGACAGTGCACTTCTACTGTAAACCAATCCCAAAGTGCCAACATCACTGCAGAAAATGGAGAACAAGAAGAAGAAGAAGAAAAGCTGGACATGCCCAAGTTCCTCCACCTTGTCCCCATAACCCCCATCCCAAAAATCCTAAAATCTACATTTTCACCCTGTGATAGTTTTATTATTATACTATTTAAACTTCTGTGACTTTCAGGTCCTCATACAAAGCTGGTAACTTGCTCCAGGGGTCAAAATCAAATCCCCAGGTGCTCGGGGCTGTGTGCCAGGGTCTCTGAGCCCCCTGATGGGGTCCCAGCAACTCTGGACACCCGGAGGGATGCACTGAGCTCTGACACTCTCCTAGGAGAAGAAGCAAATAGTTGGGCTCAGCTGAGGCAGGTGGAGCAATAATTCACATTTATTGGGGAGTGGGAGCTCAGCCAGGGGGGCTCTCACATGTCCTATCACACCAAACCATTCCCTTATCTCCCTTATCTCCTCGGGCGGAGGGAGCAGAGGCTGAAATAGAAGCTGTGTTAGGGGGTCCCAGCCTGAGCAGAAACTCCACAAAAACTTCCAGTGTCTGTCCTGGGAGCAAAACCCTCCCAACCACATCTGAGACAGAGCTTGCCACATCCCAGAGGGAAGACAGAAAGTCAGCATTTACAAACCAGAGTGATGAAAACCTCCTCGTGTTCCCCACGGGGGTGGGAGCTGTTCGCCAAACTCGGAATCCCGTTTATCTCCCTGACCCTATTGGCACGGTTCCCCCGGTCCTCCCTCCCTCCCTTCTGCTATCTGATCTTGCACATCTCGTCCCGAGTTAATGAAGTGATAACGCAGCTATCATGTAATTAATGGCGCTGTTGCAATGCCCGGTGCTCGGGGATGCGGGGCTCTCCTCTCTCTTCAGTTTCCTCACTGAAATTCGTGCTGGCACTTGCACTCTCCTGCCTTTCCCCCAAAGCGTTTTCCCTCTCCTTGCCTTCCCAAAAGCCTCCTTAATCAATTCAAGGGGAAAGAAATGTTTGAAGCGCGGCTGTTGTTTGATTTCTCGGTCGTTTCTGAACAATTTGACCTCGGGGGTGCAAGTGGGAGCAGCGCTTCTCATTTCATGGCTGGAATGGGAATTGGCCGGGATTTGGCTCTAAGCACCTGTGGAAAACAAATCCAAAAACAAATCCATTCAGCCCCGAGAGCTGCCGCTAATGGGAGCATCAACTTGTCTCGTGGAAGCCTTAGTGAAAATCAAGATGAATCTGCGGTGTTTAAGGGAATAGAGACCTCGCATTAGGCATGAATTGTGTTTCCCCCTGGAATAGGAGAGGGCGTGTTCCAGAGAAATGACAACATCCCGGTGATTTGCAGCCCTGTTAGCATAAACTGGGGTCCCAGGGGATCCCTGGGATGATTTTGCAGTTTACCTGGTGCTGCTGAGGGGGGAGAATCCAGCTGTGGATGCCAAATTCCAGGGGTGGGGTCTGGGTCAGCGCGGAGCTGGAAGATGAAAGGAGAAGGATTGTGAGGCTGAGATACAAGACACGCTGGTGCTTTGCCAAATGGCATTTCAGCAGATGGCTCCAGAGCCCCTGAGAGCTGTCTGGCAGGTAAATGCAGCACCACAATCCCAACCTTTCATAAGCAACAACCATTTTCACTGGGGAGGCCGTGCTTCCCGCTGATATCCCTTCCCCGAGCTTGCAAAGTCGGGTGGAAAAGGCGAGGTAGGAACCCACAGAGATAAATTAAATTAGCTCAGATTGCCCTGCCCTGTGCTGCAGGGTGGAGCAGGCCTGGCCCAGCAGACAGGTCCGGGCTTTGGGCACTCACTGCTCCTCCCCAGCTCCCACATTTTGGCCATTAAATGTGGCATGTCCTCTCCACAAAGCACTGGCACCTTCAGTGCGTCCAGCAAGAGAATGAGCCCCAGAACCACCCTATCCTCCCCAGCACCATCCTCTTTTCCTCAGGACCATTCCCTCTATCCCAGCACCATCTCCTGTTCCTCAGCTCCATCTCCTCCTCTCCAGCACCATTCCCTCCTGCCCAGCACCATCTCCTCTCCAGCACCATCTCATCTTCCCCGGCACCATCCCCTCTTCCCCAGCTCCATCTCCTCCTCTACAACACCATCTCCTCCCCAGCACCATCTCCTCCTCAGCACCATTCCCTCCTCTCCAGCACCATCTCTTCCTCCTCAGCACCATCCTCTCCTCCCCAGCACCATTTCCTCTTCCTCAGCACCATCCTCTCCTCCCCAGCACATCCCCTATTCCCCAGCACCATCCCTCCTCCTCGTCACCATCTCCTCCTCCCCAGCACCATCCTCTCCTCCCCAGCACCATTTCCTCTTCCTCAGCACCATCCTCTTCCTCAGCACCATCCCCTCTTCCCCAGCACCCTCTCCTCTTCCTCAGCACCATCCCTTCCTCCTCAGCACCATCCTCTCCTCTCCAGCACCATTCTTTCCTCCTCAGCACCATCTCCTTTTCCTCAGCACCATTCCCTCTTTCTCAGCACCCACCCCTGCTCCCCAGCACCATCCCATCTTGCTCAGCACTCTCTTCTTCAGCACCATCTCCTCCTCCCCAGCACCATCCCCTCCTCCTCAGCACCATCCCCTCCTCCCCAGACTAATCAAAGTCAGTCAAAGCAGGAATTTTGCAGAGTTGGAAGCCAGAGCAGAACAATTCCTCTGTGTTCATTTGCTAGGTGTGTTTAGAGGAGGTTGATGACCTCATGTAATTAGCAGTGTCCAGAACACCTCTCCTCCCCAGGCCAGGTGGCTTCACACCTGACACCACAGGATGTCACCTCAGTGCTGCCTGTCCCCACCTCCTGCTGTCCTGCTCATCCTGCTGCTCCCCACCACACCCACTCCCAGGTCAGGATGTTTTGCTGACCGTGCCTTGCTGTGCTGGCCGAGCTCCTCACACCCTCCCAACCCCTCACAGGGTGGCTGGAATGGTCAGGAGCCATCCAGGCAGCTCCTGGAGGGTCTGGGTTGGCATGAGAGGGAGATGGATGCAAACTGAGGAGTTGTTGGAGGTACCAGGCAGCTGAAGATAAACCAGCATCACCCAAAAGGGACACAGCAGCTCAGAGGGAGGGCAGAGGTGTCTGCAGCCACTGCTGGCTGCCACAGCAAGAGCTGCCCTTCCAGTTCCAGCCTGGCTTCTGGAGAAACACCTCTGCCCTCTCCCTGTGCCAAGAACAACCCCTGCTTCCTGCTGGAGATCAGGAGATGCTGAGCCACGGGGTGGGACAGGGCTTGCCCACGAGTGTCACAGACATCTTCTATAAAAAATCCTTTCCTTAGGATTTTTCCTCCTGAGAAGCTGAGAGGCCTCAGGAACAAAAGATAAACATTGATTATCTGCTGCTGTGGAATGCAACAGGTGTATCTGGGATTGGGCCATGCTTGGATGCTTATAATTAATGGCCAATCACAATGAGCTGGCTCAGACAGAGAATCTGAGACACAAACCTTTGTTATCATTCTTTTCCATTCTATTCTTAGCTAGCTTTCTGGTGAAACCTTTTCTTCTATTCTTTTAGTATACTTTCAATGTGACATATATCATAAAATAATAAATCAGCCCTTCTGAGATTTGGAGTCAGATCCTCATCTCTTCCTTCAACATAAACCCCCTGTGAACACGGTCACAGAGGAGCTGAGGGTGTCTCTTGTTTTTCAGATCAGCAATGTGAGCTTCTTTCTGCTGTCCCCTGCGCTGCTGTACCTGAACAGGCAGTACTGCCAGAAGAAGGCTGTGCCCCTCTACTTTGTCTCAGGGCTGCTCATCCTCGTAGGTGGGTGCCAGCACTGTGGGAAAAACAGACAAGTCACAAAACTACCTAACATGAGGTCTGTGCAAGGTCTCAGTGGCCAAAGCACAGGGAAAACTCAGACAGGTTGCCAGAAAACCCAACATGAGACTTTTGGAGGGTCCCAATGGCCAAAGCACAGGGAAAACTCAGACAGGTTGCCAGACTACCCAACATGAGATCTTTGGAGGCTCTCAGTGGCCAAAGCACAGATAAAACTCAGACAGGTTGCCAGAATACCCAACATGAGACATTTGGAAGGCCTCAGTGGCCAAATCACAGGAGATCTTTGGAAGGTCTCAGTGGCCAAAGCACAAAGAAAACTCAGGGTGCCAAACTACCCAACATGAGACCTTTGGAGGGTCTCAGTGGCCAAAGCACAGATAAAACTCAGACAGGGTGCCAGAAAACCCAACATGAGATCTTTGGAAGGCCTCAGTGGCCAAAGCACAGATAAAACTCAGACAGGTTGCCAGAATACCCAACATGAGACATTTGGAGGGTCTCAGTGGCCAAAGCACAGGGAAAGCTCAGGTGGGCAACCAAGCAGGCAGGTGTGTGTGAAGCCTGCAGCCCATGGTTGCTGCCAGCTGGAGACGTGCAGCTTCCAGCCCTGTGATCCACATGGTGTGACTGGGCTGACTCAGTCTGGCCCCCCTTGAACAGCAAAATCCACACCCTCTTCAGGAATGGTGGGTCTTGAGGAATGGTGGGTCTTTGGGAATGGTGGGTCTTTGGCAATGGTGGGTCTTCAGGAATGGATCTTTAGGAATGGTGGGTCTTAAAGATTTTGAGGAATCTTGAGGAATGATGGGTCTTGAGGAATGGTGGGTCTTCAGGAATGGGGGGTCTTGAGGAATGGACCCTGAGGAATGGTGGGCCCTCAGGAATGGTGGATATTCAGGAATGGTGGATCTTGAGGAATGGTGGGTCTTGAGGAATGGTGGACCCTGAGGAATGGTGGGTCCTCAGGAATGGTGGGTCTTGAGGATCTTGAGGAATCTTGAGGAATGGTGGGTCTTGAGGAATGGTGGATCTTTGGGAATGGTGGATCTTTGGCAATGGTGGGTCTTCAGGAATGGATTTTGAGGAATAGTGGGTCTTGAGGAATGGTGGATCTTTGGGAATGGTGGGTCTTGAGGAATGGTGGGTCTTCAGGAATGGATTTTGAGGAATGGTGGGTCTTGAGGAATGGTGGATCTTTGGGAATGGTGGATCTTCGGGAATGGTGGGTCTTCAGGAATGGTGGGTCTTCAGGAATGGTGGGTCTTCAGGAATGAATTTTGAGGAATGGTGGGTCTTGAGGAATGGTGGATCTTTGGGAATGGTGGGTCTTGAGGAATGGTGGATCTTTGGGAATGGTGGATCTTTGGGAATGGTGGGTCTTCAGGAATGGTGGGTCTTCAGGAACAGCCTCCAAGAACCTCCTAGTGCTGGTGGGAGGATGGAGCTTTGTCATCTCAAGGTGCCCTTGCTCCTTGCAGGTCTCTTCTCCATGTACTTCCACATGACCCTGAGCTACGTGGGACAGCTGCTGGATGAGCTCTCCATCCTCTGGACGCTGGCTGTGGCTTATTCCTTCTGGTACCCTCAGGCTTACTTCCCCAAGTGCATCAAGACCAGGTGTGACCAGAGGGACACGGTCAGGCTCTGAGGGAGGGATGGGACACTGACACTGGGGTGTAGTGACCCACAGATCCCCCAGTTCCCCTGCAAGGGGTCAGCCCTGAGGTCACTGAAGGGCTTTAGGATCAGATCCTGACAGAGGAAAAGTCAAAATTCTCCTCTCAGCTGGAGCTGTTTGTGTTTGTGTCGCTGCAGAGAAAAACTTTGCATGGAGAATTTCAAAATTAATTAGGAAACGAAACGTTCCTGAACATTAACATTCAATTACTCCTGCTGTCAATCTGTTCCAGCATCCTCTGTCATCCACAAAGAGATTTCCCTCAAGGCTGAGGAGGTTTCCCATAGGACAAGGTGGTCACAGCCCTCATTTCAAGGAGGAGCCCAGCAGAAAGGATGGGGCCACTGGGAGGGCATGGACCAGCATGTGACAGTGTTCACAAGGGTCTGAGGATGAGGGAAGAGATGAGGACCTGACTCCATGTTTCAGAAGGCAGATTTATTATTTTATGATTATATATTACATTTATATATATATATATATATATATATATATATATATATATATATATATATATATATATACATATGTAATAAAATAATAAATTCATTATTTTATTATATATATTCCATTTATTATTCCATTACATATTACATTTTATGATATATATTACATTATCATATATTATTATATATATTACATGTATGTAATATATAAGTATTATATATGTGTGTATATACATAAAATACATACATATATAATACATACATATTACATACATTATATAAACTATACTAAAAGAATAGAAGAAAGGATTTCATCAGAAGGCTGGCTAAGAATACAATAGGAAAGAATGATAACGAAGGTTTGTAGCTTGGACAGAGAGTCTGAGCCAGCTGGCTGTGATTGGCCATTAATTAGAAACAACCACATGAGGCCAATCACAGATCCACCTGTTGCATTCCACAGCAGCAGATAATCAATGTTTACATTTTATTCTTGACACCTCTCAGCTTCTCAGGAGGAAAAATCCTAAGGAAAGGATTTTCCATACAGGATGTGTGTGACACCCGCAGGAACGGGAACCCAGCAGGGCTTTGCTCAGGGGATGCTCCCTCCTGGCTGGAGCCCCCTGAGCCAGCCCAGCTCCTTGCACAGACCTGCTCCAATCTTCCCATGGTGAACAGGAGGTCACCAGGAGTTCACCGAGGAGACACAGCTGGGGGAGAGAGAGGGACTTGGGAAGGGATTTGCATGTGAAAGGCCCCTCTGAGCCCTATTGTTGCTCAGGGAGCCCAGATCGGTGTTTGCACAGCCCTTCCCTGTGCAGAGCTCCCTGCCTGTGCCTCATCCCCGTGCCTCACCCCTGGCACCCCAGGAAAGTGCAGGAGCAGCCCCTGGGTCTGTCAAACACTCACCGGGGGCTGCTACCTCACCCTCCCTGCAGGACCCCAAAAACACTGAGATCAGCCACATGCAGGCAGAAGGGAGGTGCTGGGGAAGCTTTGCCCCTCTCAGGACCTTTCCCATCCTTACTCTCCTCTACACTGACACTCTGTCCCCATTCCCCTCAGGAGACATTTCTTCTGGCTGACTGGTATCACCACCGTGATCAGCACCCTGATGTCCTTTGTCAAGCCCACCCTCAACGCCTATGCCCTCAACTGCATCGCCTTCCACCTGCTCTACCTGACCTGGAAGGAGCTCAAGAAGTAAGGAGTGGGCTCGGGGGGTACCTGCAGCTCCAGCTGTGCTCCTGCTGGGCAGTGACTCTGTCCTCAACAGGGAATTGAGACCAAGTCTT
Source organism: Melospiza melodia melodia (assembly GCF_035770615.1). Classification (NCBI taxonomy): domain Eukaryota; kingdom Metazoa; phylum Chordata; class Aves; order Passeriformes; family Passerellidae; genus Melospiza; species Melospiza melodia. Next base: position 27,940,411 of record NC_086200.1, read on the forward strand.
CACCAGCCACGTGTGCTTGGGAGGGAGCAGGCAGGCAGTGGGGTACAGGAAGGGCGCCTGGCACAGGTGGCAGAATGGGGACAACCCATGGGACAGTGGTGCAATCATCATCTCTGGAAGGTTCCAAAAACCCATGGGACAGTGGTGGAATCATCATCTCTGGAAGGTTCCAAAAACCCATGGGACAGTGGTGGAATCATCATCCCTGGAAAGCTTCAAAAACCCATGGGACAGTGGTGGAATCATCATCTCTGGAAGGTTCCAAAAACCCGTGGGACAGTGGTGGAATCATCACCCCTGGAAGGTTTCAAACACATGGCATTTTTGAAAACATCCCTGGAAGTTTCCAAAAGTGCCCTGTGGATGTGGCATTTGAGAACAGGGTTTGTGCTGAATGTGGTGGTGGTGCTGGTTTAAGAGCTGGCCATGATGATCTTAGAGGTATTTTTTAATATTTATAGTTCTATGAGTCCATGATTTCTCCCCCTTGGGAGTTTTCAAAAACCCATGGGACAGTGGTGGAATCATCACCCCTGGAAAGCTTCAAAAACCCATGGGACAGTGGTGGAATCATCACCCCTGGAAAGCTTCAAAAACCCATGGGACAGTGGTGGAGTCATCAACCCTGGAAATTTTCGAACACAGGGCATTTTGGAAAACATCCCTGGAAGTTTTCAAAAATGCCCTGTGAAGTTTTCAGAAATGCCCCGTGGAAGTGGCATTTGAGAACAGGGTTTTGTGCTGAACATGCTGGTGGTGCTGGGTTAAGAGCTGGACATGATGATCTTAGAGGTATTTTCTAATATTTACAGCTCTATGAGTCCATGATTCTCCCTGTTGGCTGCCATCTCTGCAGCTCCTTCCCTTTTGTGGGGCATTTAGTGTGAGGCTGGGAGAACCCACCAGGGTCTGGAGAGAAAGACAGGAGTGCTTTGACATCTCCCAGCCTCATCCTCACCCGCAGAAAGTCAGAAATCCTCTCCCCAGAGCCACACTTCCCCAGCTCCCGTGGGTTACTCTCCAGAAGGAGCTTGCTGGGGTTTGCCCTGCTGCATGTGCAGGCAGGAACCAGCCCTGTTTACAGCTCCCTTTCCTCCCAACGTGATTTCAGTGCTCCCTGTCCCTCTCTGTGTCCTGCAGGTGCAATGACAAGCGTGTTCACCGCATGGCCGCGGTCATGGTGATGTGGTGGGCCCTGGCCATCACCAGCTGGATCAGTGACCGCTGGCTCTGCTGGCTCTGGCAGGCCATCAACTTCCCCTACTTCCACAGCTTCTGGTAAGGAATCCAGGAATCCCAGCCCTGAAAGGCCCACAGCAGAGGAAGAGAAAAATTATTTCCCCACCCTGTCCCCCTTTCCTGTCATTATTGCTGTTTCTCCTCAGTCAGCCCAAGGATTCGCTGTTTAGTGTCCCTCTCCTCCTTCATACCACCCAAGCACAGTTCTGCAAGTGAAATGGTTCCAGAAGTCCCTCCAGGTGGGCTCTCAAAGGGCTGTGGCTGCTCCCAGGCTGCTGTGTGAAATACAACATTCTAGAGGTTCTTTCAGCAGCCAAACTGAAAGGCAGAGCTTTGTTTGGACCTGACATTTCAGTGCCTGCCCAGGTGGGGCTGCAAGTGCTGCACACTCAGATCCATCCCCACAAAGCAGCACTGGGATGGCTGGGACAGACAAGGCAGGAAATGGGGAATGGTTGCAATGAGTCCCTTATGCCACAACAGCCCCACTGCACCAAGAAATGAGGAATGGTTGGGATGAGTCCCCGCTGCACCAGGAATTGATCCCAGCTCACAGAGCTCTGCCAGGATCTCCCTTTAGGCACAAACCCTGCAGGACACACACTCCCTGCAGACAATGCAGCCAGGAAATGGGGAATGGTTGGGATGAGTCCCCTCTGCCACCCCAGCCCCGCTGCACCAGGAATTGTCCCCATCCCAGCTCTCACAGAGCTCTGCCAGGATCTCCCTCTAGGCAAGTGCTGCACATTCAGAACCATCCCCACAAAGCACAGGGATGGTTGGGACAGACAAGTCAGGAAATAGGGAATTTTTGGAATGAGTCCCCTCTGCCACCCCAGCCCAGCTCTCAGAGTCTGCCAGGATCTCCCTTTAGGCACAAACCCTGCAGGACCCACACTCCCTGCAGCCCTCCTGGGACCTTTGGGGGCTGCAGCCTCAGGGTGACCATGCCACGACCCTCTGTCCAACCCACAGTTTTGGTTTCCTTGGCAGGCACGTGCTGATAGCCCTGTCCCTGCTGTACTGCTGCCCTCTGGTCATCTACTTCGACGTCAGCTACGAGATGCCCTCGTTCAAGCCCAAGCTGGAATACTGGCCCAGCGACTCGTGGCCTGTTGTGGTGCCCTATGTCACCCTGGAGGAGCCCCACAAGCAGTGCTAGAGCTCTGGGGTGCCCTCAGGCCTCCCTGGGCATGGGCTGTGTGTGATGCTCACACTCGGTTGTGCTCCTCCTGCCCCTCAGGCAGTGCAAGGGGCAGGGAGCAGCTGAGGCCTCGTGATGCTGGGCGTGAAGCAAGGTGGGAGCCCACGGGTGCCTCAGGAGGTTCTGCCCAGACTGGTGTTCAGGGAGCTGGAGGTTTCCTCCAGCAGATCCCCATGAGTGGGGAGGGACACGGTGCTGATTCTGTGTCCTCTGTGTTAGTGCAGCACCAGCACCCCTCGCTGACAAGGGCACAGCACACATGACTGAAGCCAAACTGGTGACAGCTGGGTTTGTTGGGGCTGCTCTAATTATTATTATTACCTCTATTTATTGATGTTTTACTCAGGACAGCTGTGCATTAAAGCTGTGGACATTGACTTATACTGATGCCTTTTTTTTCCCCTCTGACTGCACCACATCCTCTTGTCTGCCAGTCACAACCACAGACAGGATGGCCAAAGCTCTCTCTGACCCAGGGACAGCTGTTCATAAAGAGAAATCCTGGGTGAGAGCCCAAAGGAGGCTCTGCTGGCCCAGGCCCTGGGGTGCCCTGCCCCAGGTTCTTCCCTTTCCTCAAACCCCCATGTTTCCCCAGCTCTGAGTCTCCAAAGGCCTCAAAGGTAACTTGGAGACTCCTCTGCTTTCTGGAAGAGCTCTCTGGGGGCAAGATGAGGCAAGGAGCCAGGATGGTCAAAGCTGGCTGAAGGAAGGGATTGGGATTGTCCCACTCTGCTCTGCCCTGGGGCAGCCTCAGCTCCAGTGCTGGGGGCACTTTGGGCACCACGAGATCAGAAGGACCCAAAGCTGTTGGAGAGTGCCCAGAGGAGGGACACGGAGCTGGGGAAGGGCTGAGGAGCAGCTGAGGGCACTTGGCTCGTTCAGCTGCAGCCCAGGAGACTGAGGGGAGGCTCCTCGGGGGCTGCAGCTCCTCCCCAGGGCAGGCACAGGGGCAGGGGCTGAGCTCTGCTCTGGCACAGGGACAGGAGCCCAGCAAGGGCTGCAGCTGTGCCAGGCCTTGGTGCTGCCCAGGGACAGTCCCTGCAGGCTGGGCCAGCACCCAGAGCCAGCACAAGGCTCAGCTTGGCACTGTGAGCAGCAAGGTTTGGGGAACAGGAGAGTGCCCCATGGCTGAGGGTGGCTCCCTGAAACGCAGCCGCCCCAAGGGAATGTCACCTCAGGGACAATTTCTGGGCCCCGGCCAGTAAAGCAGCAGCAGAATCACTCTGGATTTTATCTGTGGGGAGAAAGTGACGGGCAGTGCCTTCTGCAATGTCCCTCTGCAATGGTCCCCAGGGCCACTAGATGGCAAATTTGGCTCATGAACCCCGAGCGATATTTCTTCCTGCGAGAGAAATGCCTTGCCATGGACTGGACTCCCAGGCCTGGTCCCTCTGTTCTCTGGGGTTAGATGTGGGAATCCACAAAATCAGAGGGTTTTGGGAAAGCTGCTAAAGGCATCTGCTGCCTGAGATGTGAGCTGGTGGTATCTTCTCCTTGTTATAACCACGTAATGAGGCGGATGCTGAAAAATAAAACAGCTCAAGGCACATTCCACAGCAGCCCCGTCCTGTGGTCACAGGGGTCTGAGGATGAGGGAAGAGATGAGGATCTGACTCCATGTTACAGAAGGCTTGATTTATTGTTTTATGATATATATTACATTAAAACTATACTAAAAGAATAGAAGAAAAGGTTTCATCTCAGAAGGCTAGCTAAGCTAAGAATAGAAAAGAAAGAATGATAACAAAGGTTTGTGGCTCTCTCTCTGTCAGAGTCAGCTGTGCTGTGATTGACCATTAATTACAAACAAGCAGATGAGACCAATCACAGATGCACCTGTTGCATTCCACAGCAGCAGATAACCATTGTTTACATTTTGTTCCTGAAGCCTCTCAGCTTCTCAGGAGGAAAAATCCTAAGGAAAGATTTTTAACGCAAAGATGTCTGGGACACCGTCCTGCTTGTGATTTGTACACAGCCCCTGGCCAGCGATAGCCAGACACCTCTCCTGCAGCACGGCCACCCCTCAGACACCTGCACAAGGAGCAGGGCACTGGGACCTGCCATCGCCAGCCTGTGCATGCCCCTGTGTGCCCATCCTGTGCCCATCCCATCCCTTTGCCTCTTTGTCTCCCCTGCATGCCATCACTCCCTTCTCTCCCCTCATCACCCCGTCTCCCTTTCGCTGACCCTCCCTGCCTCTCTCTCCCCCCCGCTCCTCACCCTCACCCTTTCCCCGGCCCATCCTCACATTCTTCCCCAGCCTATTAATAACTTCTGGGCAATTGCACCGGGTCCCCGCTGGGCCCGGCCCCGCCGCCGCTGGCCCCGAACGCGCCGGCAGCAAGTTCAAAAGTGCAGCGGGGCTTTCAGAGCCCCCGGCCCCGCCAGGGGGTGGAGGAGCCGCTGCCAAAGAAAAGGCGGCGTTGCCAGGGAGCCCCTGGCACAGGAAAAGGGGGTCACCCTCACCTCCGGCAGGAGCCGCGGGGATGGACGGGAAGCAGCAGCCCCGCGGATGGGGGATGAAGGGAATGGAGGGCTGGGGGATGAAGGGGATGGAGGGCTGGGGGATGAAGGGGATGGAGGGCTGGGGGATGAAGGGGGTGAAGGGCTGGGGGATGAAGGGTTGGGGGAATGAAGGGCTGGGGGATGAAGGGGATGGAGGGCTGGGGGGATGAAGGAGATGGAGGGCTGGGGGATGAAGGGATGGGGGATGAAGAGGATGAAGGGCTGGGGGGATGAAGGGCTGGGGGATGAAGGGGATGGAGGGCTGGGGGGATGAAGGAGATGGAGGGCTGGGGGATGAAGGGGATGGAGGGCTGGGGGATGAAGGGATGGGGGATGAAGAGGATGAAGGGCTGGGGGGATGAAGGGTTGGGGGAATGAAGGGCTGGGGGATGAAGGGCTGGGGGAATGAAGGGCTGGGGGATGAGGGGGATGAAGGGCTGGAGGATGAAGGGGATGAAGGGCTGGAGGATGAAGGGCTAGGGGATGAAGGGCTGGGCTATGAAGGGCTGGGGGGATGAAGGGGATGAAGAGCTGGGGGATGAATGGTTGGGGAATGAAGGGGATGAAGGGCCAGGGGGATGAAGGGTTGGGGGAATGAAGGGCTGGGGGATGAAGGGATGGGGGATGAAGAGGATGAAGGGCTGGGGGATGAAGGACTGGGGGATGAAGGAGATGAAGGGATGGGGGATAAAGGGGATGAAGGGCTGGGGGGATGAAGGGTTGGGGGAATGAAGGACTGGGGGATGAAGGGGGTGAAGGGCTGGGGGATGAAGGGCTGGAGGATGAAGGGGATGAAGGGCTGGAGGATGAAGGGCTGGGGGATGAAGGGCTGGGCTATGAAGAGCTGGGGGGATGAAGGACTGGAGGATGAAGGGGATGCTGGGCTGGGGGGGATAAAGGGCTGGGGGGATGAAGGGGATGAAGAGCTGGGGGATGAAGGGTTGGGGAATGAAGGGGATGAAGGGCCAGGGGGATGAAGGGTTGGGGGGATGAAGGGCTGCAGGATGAAGGGGATGAAGGGCTGGAGGATGAAGAGAATGAAGGGCTAGGGGATGAAGGGCTGGGGGATGAAGAGGATGAAGGGGTTGGGGGGATGAAGGGGTTGGGGGGATGAAGGGCTGGACTGTGAAGGGCTGTGGGATGAAGGGCTGTGGCTGGGGGATGAAGGGCTGGGGGGATGAAGAGCAGGGGGATGCAGAGCTGGGCTGTGAAGGGCTGGGGGATGAAGGGCTGGACAGGGGAGATGCAGGGCTGGGGTGATGAAGAGCGGGGGGATGAAGGGCTGGGGGGATGAAGAGCAGGGGGATGCAGGGCTGGGCTGGGGGCAAGCAGGGCTAATTGGCCACCTCCAGCCAGCCAGCCCCGGTGGGATGCTCGGCCCCAGCGGCCAAATCCCCCGTGCAGTATGGAAATAAGGGAGGTGTCTGCCGGGAGAACAATGTCGCTGCAGTTGAGTGACTGTAACAGGCCCCGATGACAGCCGGGGCCGCGTTAAAAATGCCTATTCAAGCAGATCAAGACATTGAGAGGCCTCGTGGGGATCTGAAACCCTCGGGGATTTCTGGATGAGGCCAGAAGCTGAATCCCCAGCCCTGGGAACCTGCGGGAAGGGAAGAAAAAAAAAAAAAAAGAGAGAGAGAAAAGAAAAGAAACCCACAAAGCAGCTTTAAAAGGGCGGCAGTGCCCGAGGCTGGGCCTCCTGCTCCGAGCAGGGCTGCAGCCTGAGAAAGCAAAGCAGCCCCAAGAGCAGCCTGTGACGGTGGTCTGGGCATCTGCACAGGGTTATCTGAGGCTGGGTTTGCCCCTCCAAAATGCCCCAAAGCTGCTGGGGATGCTCTGTCCTTCCTGCCAGGGAGCCACGGCTGCATCTGTGGGGCAGAGCTGACAAACAGCCCTAAAGCTGGCAGGGGATGAAGGGATGGCCAAACAGGGAGTGGGGAACTCCTCGAGGCTGCAGTGGGCCCTTCTTGGCACCCTGGGGAGCTGTGAGGGCTCCCTGGGCCGTGTGGGTGTGACAGGGGTGACACCAGCTGAGCTCAGGACAGGAGGACCTGCAAAGCCCCATGTGTTGTAGTGTGTTTTTATACTTTGTAATACTTGGAAGTAGTTTTGTTTTGTATCCCCGTATTTTTCCCAAACGGTTTATCCCAGATTGTACCCCCCTCTCTTTACCTGTGTAATCCCTTTCCTTTGCTGAGATCACCCCCACATCCCCACCCTGGCTCTCTGTCCATCACTCAGCATCCCATCCCCTCCATCCAGAACTTTTGGTCAGGACATCGAGTGATTACCCAGAGGCCAGGGGTCAGCCCCTCAAGTGTTTCTCCATAGGCTGTCCTAAATGTCCATTTCCCAGTATCCATACCTTAATTTATCTCATTGGTCAGTAAATGTTATCTAATTTATGTTTCCACCTCCCTTTAAGTGTAACCTTGGCACCTCTTCGGGGCTCTCTCTCAGCAGGAGCCCCCTGAGGTGTAGGGGCTCCTTTGGGACTCCTAGAATAAAACCTTGGATTAACTCCTGCTGAGAGTCTGCCCTTCATCTCCTACCCATGTCTCTGGTGTCTGTTCTGCTTAAAACCTCATTTTTGGGTCAGCTGGTTTATTTTCCCAGGTAATGGCTGTGCTTCTCCTTGCCCACATCTCTGTGATCCCTGGTCAGACCCAGCCCTGGCTGGGGGTGCAGATCAGACAGAAGAAGAAAAAAGAAAAAGAAGAAAATGCAAAAAGAAAAAAATGACAGAGCACCTGCTCGGAGCAGGAGGCACCAGCCCAGGTGCCCTCAGCACCCTCGGGGCACGGGACAGTGTCTCCCCATTTTCTGCAGAGCTGGGGCTGGCTGGGGTTCCTGAGAGGCTCCCAGAGGGACAGAGACACCCATGCACAGGGACACAGGCTGGGACTGGCCTGAAAGAAACCTCTCCTTAATTCTGCCACGTCCCTGCTTTGGTTCTCCACTGCAGCACAAAAAAAAAAAAAAAAAAAAGAGAGGCAAGAGAAGGAGTGGGAGTGAGGAAGAGGATGGAGGCTGCTCCTGTCAGCTGATGCCAGATTAAAGAGGTTGGGAAACAACAGCATCAGTTGAGTCTGTTTGGTGCAATCACAAAACAATTGAAAGAAAAACGTTGATAAGGCACCAGTCCTGCAGCATCAAGGATTAACATTTACCTGTTCTGCTGCACCAGTTGCCTGCTGCTGTTTCAGATTCCCAGGATTTGGCTGGCAGACTGGAAACTTTTCAAGGCAGGGTGATTTATCTGTAAAAGATATTGCACATTCAAGGACCTGCATAAATAATGCAAAAGTAATTAATAATAACTCAGTCCCTGCTCTTAGCAGTGCCAGGAAAAGAAATTGCTTCACTAGAGTGTCGCTTATGCCTTTTGGAAAAGATCTTTATTTGTAAAGTGTCTCAGAGAGAAAGGACAGGGTAGTTTTGAAACAGGGAGTGGATGTCACAAAGTCCTGGGATTTTAGTGCCAGCCTGGCAATCTTCAGGACCGACTTAGAGTCAGGTGAAACCAACACTGGGTTTATGCTCAGTTTTAATCTCCCACGGCTGCAGCCAAAAGTTTGAAACCGTGAACACAAAGGGCTGAGAAACCCAGGAAGGAAAGAGATAAGCTCCAAGAATTATTACTTTTAAAAGTCTTGTCCTTTCAACTCAGTGTAACTTTGGAGGCTTGACACAGGATTTCCAGCTTGGGGTCTGGCAGTCCTGTCCCTCCCACTTCACACACTCCTTTTTTTTTGTTCCTCATTGTTTTCCCTACATCCTTGCTGTCCACTTTTCTTAAGAGACAAAATGAACCATAAATGCCAGGATTTCATAGATATTGGTGGCTGTTCTGGGCAGGTGGAAGCTATCAGGGAATATGTCACTATATCAGGGAATATTGTCACTATATTCCAGGGAATGCTCTGTCATTTTTTTCTTTTTGCATTTTCTTCTTTTTCTTTTTTTCTTCTTCTGTCTGATCTGCACCCCCAGCCAGGGCTGGGTCTGACCAGGGATCACAGAGATGTGGGCAAGGAGAAGCACAGCCATTACCTGGGAAAATAAACCAGCTGACCCAAAAATGAGGTTTTAATCAAAAGATCAAATAATCTCTTCAGCTGTTTCTATAAACCCCTGTGGTTTGGTTCCACTTGGGAAGACATTCTCACTGCTGCTGGCAGAAGAAAAACAAGCAGCTCCTTTCTGTCTGGCAAAGTGGTTTGAATAACTCCAACTCTCCACTAATGGCTGCTATCAAAATACCTAAAATGGCAGGATTAATTTTTCTGTGCCTTCCCATTACAGCTCAAAACGTGGTTTCAATTAGGGTCAGCCTCCACTTTTTTTATTTTTTTGGTTCACTTTCTATGAACATTCAGCTGTTTCTCTCCCTATTCCTGCAGAGGTTCTTCACAGATGTGTTCAAACATAAAACTGGACTGTCCTGAAATGTCCCACTTTGCTTCTTTGGCACAAATATTTAACAAAAGGTAAAGATTTACCTGAAATGCTGAGAAATTCAACATTAAGTTGTGCATGGGGTTATAAATTTCACAATCTGCTGTAGATGCTGCATTTATTTAGATAGGCCTTCAACAAGAGACCAGCTGTCTCAGCTTCCTGAAATGTTTAAGCATATGTTTAATTTTAAGAATATGAATAATTCCATTGATATCAATGGCACTTACACTTAAGAATATATTTTGCTGAGCCGGAGCAAGGAATAGTGCCATGTAATGCCAATAAAGTGCAAATTTCAATATCTCACTAAGTGCTTTCTGGGACCAATTTAAAAATTAATCAATGAAGATCTGTCGTGTGAAAACGCAGGAATTAATATATGTGAGATTTTGCTGTTTGCTATCCTAATATTGCCAAGTATTACCATCCACCAGAGCACTGACAAGTGAAATCAACCCCAAATCTGTGAAACAGAGCAAAAATGGCAACAAGTTGCATGTGTTGTTCATCATGAATCATCCTATCAGGCTTCACGATTTGCCCATTAACATTAAATAACATTTACCATCCTCACAAGTAGACAAAGATATAAATTAATTCCAATTAAGATTTGGAATCAGATGATCATTAAGGTCCCTTCCAAGCCAAACCCTCTCAGGGATGCACAGGGTGGGATGTGCAGAATCAGGAGTTGGACTCATGATCATTGTGGGTCTTTTCCAATTTGGGACATTCTGTGATTCTATGAATCTTAATGTTTAAAATATCACAGAGCAAAGGGTGAAAAATACCATTATTTTCCTCTTTCTGCCTTTTACCCACCACAAAACATTTTTACGAGGATCAAACAAAAATTTCCAGGCACAAACCCTTCAGCCATTTGGATTTGCCCTCATAATTTTGCTCCTCACAAGTTCAACGCCCCTGACATTGCCTGTGACCTGCAGAGGGCTGGGCCGTGCCCCTCTTCCCCTGGGGTGGTGTCACCAAATAAATAACTTTATATCCATATGCAAATGATTGCTGTTTTCAAGCTGTTCCCCAGCGACCTCACACCCTGCTCAGACTGTGCAGGAATATGTTTCCCACATATGTCAGATGTTTTGTGACACATTTCACAGGGATTTAAAATAGATCTCCTGGCCTATAAAAATGCCCAGGCACCCAAACCAAGCAGCCTGCACCTGCACTGGTTGCCCTTCCAAAACTGTGTGAAATGGGCCCAAATGGATTGTATCCTTTATCCAGCTTAAATATTGATGGTTTATAACTTTATAAGTGAAGAGGATTCACTCATGGGAGGGAATTACCTGGTTTATTTGATGGCTGAGTAACAAAGGGAAAGAATTTGTTACAGCTTTGCTTCCACAGTGACAGCTCTGAATCCTCCCTGTGTTGGTCAAAACAGTGTTTGTCACATGTGTTTGTCACTTTATATTCCAGCCTGACTCCCTTGAAACTGCCCTGGCTGTGCTTTTGTGCAACAAAATCCAGCTCCAGGGTGTTTGAGATGTGCCACGCTGCTAAAAAATGGCTTTGCTGCAATCAGGGGCACTCCTGTCTCTCACAGGTAGCGATGGCACTGATAAAGCTGCAGTTTCAGTGGGCTGAATTTCAGCATGGCAGTGCCAGCCAAATGCCCTGAGTCACAGCACGTTGGCATAGCCCCCACTGCAGCGTGGGGCACTATCTGAGCTGGCACAGCACCTGAGCCAGGCAGAGCAGGGGGCATTTGCATGCATTTGCATATGTGGCAACCCCTCCTGCAGTTGCTGTGCAGACAGGTGAAAGCTCTTTTTGCACCATTCCAGAAAAAAAAACAGTTTAGTGGAATCTACTATGGGAGCAGCTGACCCAGAGTCCACCAAAAAAAAAAAAAAAAAATTCTTAATAATTTTGTTAAATCCCAGAATCAATCCAAATGGTTCAGATCATTGAGTCCAGCCACTAAGTGCCACCACCACTTAAACCATGTCCTGCAGTTGCTGTGCAGACAGGTGAAAGCTGTTTTTGCACCATTCCAGAAAAAAAACAGTTTAGTGGAATCTACTATGGGAGCAGCTGACCCAGAGTCCACCAAAAAAAAAACAAAAACAGAAATTCTTAATAATTTCATTCAATCCCAGTGGTTCAGATCATTGAGTCCAGCCACTAAGTGTCACCACCACCTCCTAAACCATGTCCTGCAGTTGCTGTGCAGACAGGTGAAAGCTCTTTTTGCACCATTCCAGAAAAAAAAAAAAACAACAGTTTAGTGGAATCTATTATGGGAGCAGCTGACCCAGAATCCACAAAAAAAATTAAAAAAAAGCAGAAATTCTTAATAATTTCATTCAATCCCAGTGGTTCAGATCATTGAGTCCAGCCACTAAGTGCCACCACCACTCAAACCATGTCCCCAGGGGCCACATCCAAAGTTTTTTGAGCACTTCCAGCAATGGTGATTCCACCACTGCCCTGGGCAGCCCATTCCAATCCTTTACAACCCTTTCTGTGAGGAAATTTTCACAATATCCAACCTAAATCTCCCCTGGACCAACTTGAGGCTGGATTTTGTCCTGTTCCTTGCTCCCTACATGGCTGCACTCTGCTGTCAGGGAGCTGTGGAGAACCAAAAGGTCCCTCCTGAGCCTCATTTTCTCCAGGCTGAGAATTTTGGAATTTTAAAGGTTCTGGAAAAGCAGCTCCAGGAGCTCTGGTTTTGTCTCACAATGTGCTCTGAGTGCAGAGAGCATCACACAGCACCAGGCTGGGGATCCACTGCCCTTGGAAAACAGCAGTGGCTCTCAAAGCCCCCCAGGCTGAATTCCTGGGGTTGGAAATGGCAGAAACAGCAGTGCCAAGAGGAGAAGGCTCCACACAAGGTGAGAAGAGCTCAGGATGCTCAGAAGCAGGGCAAGCATGAGGATGCAGCCACTGGGCTGCCACCTTAGAGCCCTAGGAAGCTCCCAGCACTGGGAGGGCCTTGGAGAGCTCCTGTCTCAGTGTATTTGTAGAATCATGGAATGGTTTGGGTTGGAAGGGACTTTAAAGCCCATCCAGGCCACCCCTCCATGGGCAGGGACACTTTCCACTATCCCAGGTATCTCCAAACCCCACCCAACCTGGATTTGGACACTTCCAGGGATGGGGCAGCCACAGCCAATCCCTACTCACTACTGGGCTCCTCAACCCAGAGCACAGCTCAGAACAGGGCTAGACTTTGGTCTGGTTAGACTTTGGTGCTGGTCAGACTTCTCCACTGATCTCCTTCTGTCATGTACTACTTTCCAAGCTATTTTTCCCCCTCATCTGGTATTTTTCAGTAGCCTGAAGTTTACCCTGCTGAAGGTGACAGTCCCCAGTCCCAAGGTGGCCTCTCTCTCTCAGCACATGGGCACCTCTCAAAGCCTTTGGCAGCCCTGTGCAGAGCAGACATGGATTTCAGCAGTGAATCTCCCTCTCTGCCTTTGTCCCAAATTGTGTTTGCTCCAGTGGCCACATGAGGTGCCTGGGCCCATCCTCGTGCCAGCAGTTTGTGTTCAGCCTGGGGCAAATCCAGCTGGTGAAATTCTCCCCGTGGCAGGTCTGGCCAGCTCTGGCAGCACCAGGCTCTTACATCACTTGGCCAAAGCTGACCCCTGTGTGCAGAGCACCAGAGGAAATCCCTGTCAGGATCTCTGGCTGCTCATAGTGACCCCAAGAAAAGTTAGAAAGTCTCTTTTCCCAGCCCAGCGCCTGAAGAAGGAGTCAGAGCTCTTCATTTCTTGGTCTCAAGGTTGTTTATTGTATCTTATCTATAAAATTCTTTTTCCTGTCCTGCTCAGCAAGACAGTCCAGGCACTCTGCCTGCCCCCAGGGCAGTGTTATGTCTTCATACTAAAAACTACGTGTACAATGTTTACAATTACTTCCCAATACCTCACACCTGTGTTAGGCAGTGAGCTTCTACTCTAAACCAATCTAAAAGTGCCAACATCACAGCAAAAGATGGAGGCCAAGAAGAAGAAGGAGAAAGGCTGGACATGCCCAGTTCCCTCCATCTTGCCCCCTGAATCCCCATCCTTAAAACCCCAAAAATCTCTTTTTTTCAACCCTTTTTCATTCTACTTAAACTGTTGTGGCTTGCTGATCTTCATATAAGGTTGGTCATTTTTTCCACAGGTTATAATCAAACCCACAGGTGTCTTGGGCTCTGTGCCAGGGTCTCTGAGCCCCCTGGCAGGGATCTTGTCAGTCCAGGACAGCCAGAGAGATGTCCTGAATTCTGACACCACTGGGGCTTGTTGCTCAGGCCATTATTGATATTTGCCATTCCCAACTTGTGCCAACATCGCAGCAGAAGACAGAGGCCAAGAAGAAGAAGAAGGAGAAAGGCTGGACATGCCCAGTTCCCTCCATCTTGCCCCCTGAATCCCCATTCTAAAAACCCCAAAAATCTATATTTTTACCCCGTGATAACTTCACTATTATTCTACCTAAACTGTCGTGGCTTGCTGATCTTCATCTAAGGTTGGTAATTTGCTCCATGGGTCATAATCAAACCCACAGGTGTCTTGGGCTCTGTGCCAGGGTCTCTGAGCCCCCTGGCAGGGATCTTGACCATCCAGGACAGCCAGAGAGATGTCCTGAATTCTGACACCACTGGGGCTCGTTGCTCTGGCCATTATTGATATTTGCCATTCCCAACTTGTGCCACCATCACAGCAGAAGATGGAGGCCAAGAAGAAGAAGAAGAGAGGCTGGACACGCCCAGATTCCTCCATCTTGCCTCCTGAACCCCCATAGCAAAAACCCTAAAATCTACTTTTCCACCCCATGATAATTTCACTGTTATTATACCTAAACTGTTGTGGCTTGCTGATCTTCACACAAGGTTGGTAACAATCAAACCCACAGGTGTTTTGGGCTCTGTGCCAGGGTCTCTGAGCCCCCTGGCAAGGTCTTTGTCCTCCTGGATGTTCTGGGTTCCCACAGAAGGCGGCCTCACCTCAATAGCCAGCGGGACAGGATTGATGGGTGTCACTTCAGCAGCCCATTATAATGTCAAGCTCACCTTTGGTGTTAATGAGGCCCCTTCATTAGGAGCCTGGAGCAGAGGGGTCAGGGGCTGAATGGTGACAGGCGCCTTTCTCCCCCAGCAATCTGGTGCTGCTCATTCAGAACTGGGTCACGTTGGTGGAGCAGTTCCAGTTTGTGCTGCCCATGTTGCATCTGCAAGGGACGTGATGTGTTTGGGACTATTCATCTGGCTCTTTTCACCAGCACTAAATACCCAGAAAGAATAAAATAAATTCTCATTGTGTTCCCACTTACTAAGAAAATTTTCCCTCTTCCTTCTGGTTCAGGGAGTTATTGTACATTTAAATCCTTCTGCGTTTTTCAGTAGCTATAGCATGCTATAATTTAGATTTTCCTCAGGCACAAAAGAACTTAGTTAAGCTAAACTGTATTACAGTGTGGGTTGGGTTTTTTTACAAAGTCCTTCATTAATAAGGAGCTAAAGAATTTCCAAGCTGTCTGTAATTTTTCCCAGATGCAGCTAGTAGTTGCTAGGAGTATCTTTTTGGCAATCAGAGTTTTTGGTTATTAACAATCTGGGCTTTTGCTACACTCCACCAGTGTTAAATATGTTCTGTGAACGCTGCAGTGTGGAGTGTGAACTGCAGAAGGGGAAAGCAGACACCAGGCACAAGAAAATCATTTCTCAGAAGAATAAACACTGCTGGGGTTCACAGCTGATTGAAACAGGATTCCCTGCAGGGATCCCAGTGTTGATTAACAAACCAGGAGCCAGCGTGGCTGCAGCCCTCACTCACAGCTTCTCCTGTCACCCTGAGGTGAGCCTGTGCCAGACAGACCAGAGCAGCACCCAGGTCCCCCCAGAGGAACCAAATCCTCCCTCAGCTTCAGGGTCAGGACATTTTCACAGGCAGCACACAAGGAGGTGATGCTGGGGTTGGCAAAGCTTTGGTCCACACCAGGAGAAAGATCTCTGCCCATTCTAACTTAAATATCACCAATTCTGGGTTTCAGCTGCAGCTTTGTTCATCCTGGGAGCACCACAGAGCACTTGGCTTTGCAGAAGTGGGTGAAGGCCACCAGAATCATTTTGCAGCTGTCAGAGAAGTCACTGACACCCAGAACCTGAGGATCTTTCCACTCAAGCACGTTGCACAAAGTGGGAGAGTGAATTTTCTCACAGAAACCCTCCTCAAACGCGAGGTTTGTGTCCTAATCTTTAAATCCTTTCGAGCTATTACAAGATGATCATTTTCCTGCACTGCCTGGTTCTTTCCGTGCTGGAATCAGCCTTGCTTGTTCCCTGGCTGGTGTCCAAGCCACTCAGAGCCCAGTCTGACCACAGAAGTCGTGGTTTTAGTGCAAGAGTGGAAGCAGGGAAGGCTGCAACTAAATTAGTAATGAGAAAATAATAATGAATGATGAAAAACACTGAAACAAACTTGTTCCTCCAGAGACAGGAAGGGCAAGCCACAAGCACAGACATATGAAACCATGACAGGGACTTGCAGTCGATGTATGGCTGATGTACAGCCCACCTCACAGTGATGCTAAACTCACAGGAATGAATTTTTGCTGGAAAATCAGCAATTCAGGCATTTTGGGCTGCATGAGGATGGTGTGGAGGGGCTGCTGGGGAGGGTGGGGGCTGTGTGTGAGGGGTCAGTGTGTTCCTGCAGAGAAAGGGAGCCCGGGGAGGAAGGGAGGAGCTGCCTTGAGGGACAGTTTTGTTTCATCCCAAGAGCAGGGTGGGCTCTGCCGGTCTGGTGGCTGTGGGGACACCTGAATGTGGGCTGCTCTGTCAGGACTTTACCCACCAGGACCCACCTGATCTCAGTGCCCCAGTTGATGCCTCCTTTGCTCACATTCCCCAGGAAAAACCACGTTCAAGCATCCCAGTGTGCACAGGCAGGAGGGAGAAAGATCATCTGCTGCTCAGATCATCCCAAGAACTGGGGTGGGATCTGTCAGTCTGGTGGCTGTGGGGACACTGGGGCTGCTCTGTCAGGACTTTGCCCACCTGGACCCACCTGATCTCAGTGCCTCAGTTGCTGCCTCCTTTGCTCACACTTCTCAGGAACAGCCATGTTCAAGCATCCCAGTGTGCACAGGCAGGAGGGAGAAAGATCATCTGCTGCTCAGATCATCCCATGAACAGGGTGAGCTCTGCCAGTCTGGTGGCTGTGGGGACACCTGAGTGTGGGCTGCTCTGTCAGGACTTTGCCCACCAGGACTCACCTGATCTCAGCACTTCAGTTGCTGCCTCCTTTGCTCACATTCCCCAGGAACAGCCACGTTCAAATATCTGAGAGTGCACAAGCAGGAGAGAGAAAGAACGTGTTGTCCTTTCCCAGGGCTGGAACCTGGGAAAACACCCCTGAAATCTTTCCCATCCCTGGCCGAGGCAGGGATAAGTGCAGTGCAAAGTCTTTTTTCCACTTTATTTTCCATCATCCCCAACTCTCACGGGACAGAACCAGCCCTTGGCATGGTCCCCCTACCATGGGCCAAGCCAGATTAAACACACACCTTTCAGTCTGAGACAAGGATCTTTGAGGCAAGACTCTGGAAAGAAAAATAAAATAGAAAAAAAAAACCACCCCCAAAGAAAAATGAAGGAGAGCTGTCGTGTCTCATTTGCATATTTGAATATGCAAATGAGGAGTGTTTCTTATCCATTGGCACTGGCCCTACTGTAGATGGCAGCAGCACAGCGGATCTCTGCCAGCATCCAGTGCCACAAAGAAAAACGCTAATTGGATTTGCAGACGCTGATTGCAAAGCCCAGAAGTTGCTGGAATAGGTATAAAGAAGCAGGAGCTCAGCCCACGGCTGCCTCGGGTGCGAAGGCACTCGGCTGACAGCTCGTTAGCTCGAGATCTCCCTGCAAAATGAGGAGTTTGGAGAAGCCTGGATGGCTGCTGGCTCTGGCATCCCCAAAACTCCCAAAGAGCCTGGCAAATTTTCTACCCTTGGCTGTGATTTTTTTGGTTTTTTTTTTCTTTTTGAGGGGAGCTTGAAAAGAAAATCGGGGTGGGTTTGATCAGCGGTTGTGCTGGAAACAGTTCAGGCTGGGAACTGCTAGCAGAGCAAAGGCTGGTTCTAGGAATTTCTCTCCTTGAGTGTTTTTGCAGTTGAATGTAAAGAGCCACCCCAGCACATTTTAAATTAATCCATTCACGCCACTTCATCAAATATCCTGAGCTGGAAGGGATCCACAGGATCAGCAAAGTCCTGCTCCAACTGCTTGTCCCAGCAGAGAGTGCTTGGAGCACCAGGTAGTGCTTACCCCAAGTGGGACACCCCAAATTGTAAACTAAAAATGTGGTTTAATGCCCAATTATTGAGTGGCCAGAGAAGCTGAGACACCTGGCTGTGGGTTTCCCACCTTGGAAGTGTCCAAGTTCTTGCTCAGATCCTGAAAGCTGAAACAGTGACCTGTGTCCAAACCAGAAGTGGGATCTGCTTGTCCCAACTGCAGAGAATGCTTGGAGCACCAGGTGGTGCTTACCCCAAACAGGACACCCCAAATTATTCACTAAAAATGTGGTTTAATGCCCAATTATTGGGCTGCCAGAGAAGGTGAGACACCTGGCTGTGGGTTTCCCATCTTGGAAGTGCTCAAGTTCTTGCTCAGATCCTGGCCCTGAAAGCTGGAGGAGTGACCCATGTCCAAACCAGAAGTGGGATGAGCTGGAAGGGATCCACAGGGATCAGCAAAGTCCTGCTCCAACTGCTTGTCCCAGCAGAGAGTGCTTGGAGCACCAGGTAGTGCTTACCCCAAGTGGGACACCCCAAATTGTAAACTAAAAATGTGGTTTAATGCCCAATTATTGAGTGGCCAGAGAAGCTGAGACACCTGGGTGTGGGTTTCTCACCTTGGAAGTGTCCAAGTTCTTGCTCAGATCCTGAAAGCTGGAGGAGTGACCTGTGTCCAAACCAGAAGTGGGATGAGCTGGAAGTGATCAGCAAAGCCCAGCTCCAACTGCTTGTCCCAGCAGAGAGTGCTTGGAGCAAAAGAGAGTGCTTACCCCAAATGGGACACCCCAAATTTTTCAGGAAAAATGTGGTTTAATGCCCAATTATTGGCTGCCAGAGAAGTTGAGGCACCTGGCTGTGGGTTTCCCATCTTGGAAGTGTCCAAGTTCTTGCTCAGATCCTGAAAGCTGAAACAGTGACCCATTCCAAACCAGAAGTGGGATGAGCTGGAAGTGATCAGCAAAGCCCAGCTCCAACTGCTTGTCCCAACTGCAGAGAGTGCTTGGAGCACCAGGTGGTGCTTACCCCAAATGGAACACCCCAAATTATTCACTAAAAATGTGGTTTAATGCCCAATTATTGGGCTGCCAGAGAAGCTGAGGCACCTGGCTGTGGGTTTCTCACCTTGGAAGTGTCCAAGTTCTTGCTCAGATCCTGGCCCTGAAAGCTGGAGGAGTGACCCAATGACCCATGTCCAAACCAGAAGCTGTGTCCTGCACTGGGAAAGCACAAAAACAACCATTAACATCAGGCTGGGCAAAAATGAAAGCATGGGAAAATTGCCATTGAAGGAAATGAAAACAAAAAGCAAATTCTAACAACATTTCAGAGGAAGAAATGGGGAATTTTTTTAAAAAAAGCTCAGGGTCTGGTATGTCTGAACATCTTCTCTTGCACAAGGTGGAAATTCATTACACAAGGTGGAAATTCAGCAGAACAAGAGCAAACTTGGGAAAGATGAAGACATTCCCAGGAAATATTCAGCCCTGGGAGCACGTAACCACCAAGGACTGTGATGAGGCTGGGAGTGAATAGCCAAGACGGGGAGGTAGAAAATAAAAAGATTTAGACCCGAGAGTCACGTGCATGGGAATAATGTCCACAATTAAAGATATCAATGAGAACTCCCAGAGAATGAGGCCCTTTCTCAGTGGAGAAGAAAAGGGACTGTCCAAGGAGATGTCTCTTGGGACTGCATCAGACAGAAACATGGAAAATTAAAACCAGAGCACTTAAAGGAACCCAAATCAGGCTCTTTTTTGTTGTTGTTGTTGTTAACTGAAGCGGTGAAGCGTTTTGCTTGGCTAATATCCCTCTATCAGGTTGATGAGGTAAAGTGGCTCTTTAGAACGATTTGGGAACCGATTAATCCTTGCCTGTGGCGATGAGGCAGCGGCACACAGAGTTATTGGCTTAACACGGGGGGGTTTGCTGCTGCTGCCTCGCAGAGATCAACAAACTATTTCAAACAGGAAAGCTGCACGGGGAAAAATTCTGAGGGAGTTCGCTCGGAAACAGTCGCCAATTGCGTTTGTAAAGATTTCGCGGAGTTGTTTTAGGGCTGGTAAAATTGAGAGGTGTAAGTTGTCGCTTAAAATTCTTTAAAAAGAAAAAAAAGAAAAAGGATGAAACTCGCCCCGGGAGGGAGAAAGAGGGGGGAGAGGGGGAAGGAAGGCGGGAAGGGGAAGGGAACGGCAGGGGAATGAGGGACAAAGGGGAGAAGTGAGGGAAGTGAAGGGGAAATGGGAGCTGAGAGGAAATGTGGGAGAATGAGGGGAATAATGAGGGGAAAATGGTGGGGGGGGAAGGAGAGAAAGTGAGGGGAAAATGAGGGAGAGTGAGGGGAAAAAAGAGAGAAAGGGAGGGGAAAATGAGGGAGAGTGAGGGGAAAAAAGAAAGAAACTGCGGGGAAACCGAGGGGGGAAAAGAGAGAAAGTGAGGGGAAAATGAGAGGAAAAAGGAGAGAAACTGAGGGGAAAATGAGGGGGGAAAAGAGAGAAATTGAGGGGAAAATGAGGGAGAGTGAGGGGGAAAAAGAAAGAAACTGAGGGGAAAATGAGGGGGGGAAAAGAGAGAAACTGAGGGGAAAATGAGCAAGAGTGTGGGGGAAAAGGAGAGAAACTGAGGGGAACGTGAGGGAGAGTGAGGGGAAAAAGGAGAGAAACAGAGGGGGGAAAAAAGAGAAAAATTGAGGGAGAGTCAGGGGAGAAAATGAGAGAAATTGAGGGGAAAATGAGGGGAAAAAAGAGAGAAACTGAGGGGAAATGAGCAAGAGTGAGGGGAAAAAGGAGAGAAACTGAGGGGAAAATGAGGGGGGGAAAGAGAGAAACTGAGGGGGAAAAGGAGAGAAACTGAGGGGAAAATGAGAAAATAAACTCAGGGGAAAATGAGGGGGAGTGAGGGGAAAATGGAGAGAAATTGAGGGGAAAATCAGGGAGAGTGAGGGGAGAAAAAAGAGAGAAACTGAGGGGGAAAAAGAGAGAAACTGAGGGGGAAAGGAGTGAGAGTGAGGGGAAAAGAGGAAACTGAGGGGCAAAATGAAGGAGACTGAGAGGAAAGGATGAGGGCAATGAAGGTGAGAGGAAAATGGAAACTGAGAGGAAATGTGTGAGACAGAGGGGAGAAATGAGGAAGATTAAGGAGGAAAATCTGGGAGACTGAGGGGAAAAAAATGAGGAAGACCAAAGGGAAAAGGAGATAAATGGAGGAAAACTTGAGGGGAAGATGTGTGAGACAAGGGGAAAATGGAAACTTTAGAGGAAATGTGGGAGATTGAAAGAAAATGAGGGGGAAAATGAGAAAAAGTGAGGGAAAAATGAGAGAGGGTGGGGGGAAAGGAGAGAAGCTGAAAGAAAATGAGATTGAGGGAGGAAATGAGAGAAAACATGGGATACTGCAGGGAAAATAGAAACTGAGGGGGACATGAGGGAGACTGAGGAGAAAAGGGGAGATAAAGAGGGGGGAATGAGAGAAACTGAAAGAAAATGAGGGAGACCAAGGAAAAAAGAGGGAAAGGTGCAAAACAGAAAGAAAAAGGAGGAACACCGAGGGTAAAATGGAAACTGAAAGAAAATGTGGGAGATTGATGGGAGAAATGAGGGAGACTGAGAGGAAAAGGAAATAAATGTAAAAATGAGAATGTGGGCAATTGAAGCAAGAGAGAGCAAAGGAAAAATGAAGGAGAACAAGGGAGAATAAAGGAGTGAGGGAAAAGGGGGGAGAACAAGAGCAAATGAGAGAAACTGAGGGGAAACGAGAGACAGGCAGGAGGAAAAGGGGAGCACTGAGGGAAAATGAAAGACAACGAGAGGAAAAATGAGACGGGGGAACGTGAGGGAGACAAGGAGAGAAAAAAGGCGCAGGAAGGAGCGAGGCTGCGGAGAACAAGGCGAGCCCTGCCCGGCCATCCTGGGCTATCGGGACCTGCGGCTTCCCTCGTTCCCCCTTGTTCCCACCTCATTCGTGTCGGGAATTCACACACCGCCGGGGGAAACGTGGACCGAGGGCGGGATGGGAGGAGAAGGGGCGGGATGGCGCGGCCGGGAGCGCACGGCGGGGCCCACACGCTTGCTCCCTGTGTTGGCTGTGCACTAAGGGGAACACCGAGGGGAACAGAAGCGGGGACAGCACCAGCACCGGGACGGCGGCCAGAGCGGAGCCGCCGCCACATCGCCCCACACGGGGCTGGGGGGGCCAGACCCCGCTCCCGCCCCCCGCCTGACCCACAGCGCTGACCCCGCCCACGGGCCCGCCCACTCCGCAGCCCGCCCGCCGCTCATTGGTGGCTACACCCGTCCATCATGGGAAGGAGGGCGGGGCCGCGCCCCGCGGCGTGCGGCGCGCGGGCATTGGCGGCGCGCGGGGGCCGCTGTGGCGCTGAGGCGGTTTCCGGTTCCGCGGGGCGGGCGCGGGGCTGGCGCTGCCTGTGAGTGACACACAATGAGGCGGGCGGCGGGGCCGTGAGGGGCCGCGACCGAGCAGGCGGCGGCCGAGGAGGTGGGGAGGGGGGTGGGGGGGACGGACAGAGCGGCTTCGCTCGTGGACTGAGCGGGGGAAGAGATTCTCTCTCCCCCCCGCCCCGCCGACCGGGCAGCGAAACCGCCGCGGCGGCGGGAGCGAGCGAGCGGGGCCCGCGGCGCTGCTGTGCCCAGCCATGGACAATCAGGTGAGGGGAGCGGCCGCGGCGCGCTGCCGGAGGGGTGGGGCGGTGCCGCCCCCCCCTCAGAGAGGGGGGCACGTAGGGGAGGGACCCCCGGGAATGGGCCCTGAATGGGGGGGGCGCCCCTGTCCTCGGGAAGGTGGGGCTGGGTGGCATCGCCCCCCTTTGGGGGGGGTGTATCTGCTCCTCACACCATCTTTGGGGGGCCCATCTCCTCCCAGCCCCTCAAATTTGGGGGGGTACGTGTCCTCCCCACACCCTTTAAAGGGGACACCTTCTCCCCATTCTCTTTGGGGGGGCACACCTCCTCCCTAGTCGCTTTTGGGGGGTACATCTCCTCGTCAGTCACATTTGGGGGGCTCACCTCCTCCTACCCACACCCTGTTGCGGGGGCACATCTCCTCTCCAATCCCCTTTGGGCAGCACACGTCCTCCTCGCACCCCTTTGTGGGGGCACACCTCCTCCTTACAACCCCCATTTAGGGGGCACGTCTCCTTTCCACAGCCTTTTGGGGGATGCAGATCCCCTCAATCCATTTTGGGGGGGGGGGTCACATCTCCTTCCCACCCCCTATTTGGGAAGCGTGCACGCCTTCTCCCTTTTTGGGGGGGCACGTCTCCTTAATCCCATTTGGGGGGCACAGCTCTTCCTTCCCGCACCTTTTGCATAGGCACGCCTCCTTCCCAATCCCATTTTGGGGGGGGGCACACCTCCTCTCCACGCCCCATTTGGGGGGGGGGGGTACATTATCTCCCCAATCCCATTTTGGTGGGCACATCATTTGATGGGGACTCCTCCTTCCCACCCCGCATTTGGGGGTCACACCCCCTCCCCAGTCCCATTTTGGGGGGACACACCTCCTCCCCACGCCCCATTTGGGGGACACACCTCCTCCACACCCCCTATTTCGGGGGGTACATCATTTCCCCAATCCCATTTGGGGGGGGGGTACATCCTCTCCCCAATCCCATTTGAGGGGGCACACATCACACCCTTCATTTGATGGGTGCTCCTCCTTCCCACCCAGCATTTGGAGGACACACCTCCTCCACACTCCCCATTTTGGGGGGGTACATCATCTCCCCAATCCCATTTGGGGGGGGGGGGGCACACCTCCTCTCCACGCCCCATTTGGGGGACACACCTCCTCCTCACTCCCCATTTGGGGTGGGGTACATCATCTCCTCAATCCCATTTGGGGGGACGCACCTCTTCCCCATGCCCCATTTGGGGGACACACCTTCTCCCCAATCCCATTTAGGGGGGCACATCACACCCTTCATTTGATGGGGACTCCTCCTTCCCACCCCGTATTTTGGGGGTTCTAATCCCATTGATGGGGGGACACTCCCCGCACCATTCTGGGGGGGTTTCAGCCTCTCCCCTCCGTGTGCGGCTGCTGCAGCCTCGCCCTCGGCGCGGGGAGGGGGGTGCGAGCAGCATTTCCCGCAAATTCCTGCCTGGGATTATTGCCGGGAAGGGTTAATGCCACCGGGAAGGGTTAATGCCACCCGGAGAGTCCCTGCGGGCCTGGGGGGTTCCAGGATGCGTGCGGGAAGTTTACCTGAGGTGATGGGGATGGGGGGACGGGGAACCTTTTGTGTGCGGGGTGAGGGTAACAGGTACCGGGCTGAGGTTCGGAACCGGCCCCGCTATCCCGGATTACACCCGCAGGAGTGGAATGGGAGCTGCTGATGGCTTTCAGGCAATTAGCACATCAAACAAAAACCAGAGCAGCCTTCAGAATGTTTATTGAGAAGTTGAAAGCCGGCTCCTTTGTATTATTACAAATTGTTTGAATAGGATCCTGATTTCCCTTTGTTGAGAGACACGCTTGGAAAAAAAAAAAAGGAAAAAAACCCCTCCATTTTCAGCGGAGCAACTTTGGATGCTGGTTATGTTGGGAGATCTTATTTTCAAATGTGTTTCAACTTCTGGCTTAATTCACAGCGATTGTTAATTGGAGCAGGGTGTGAGGAGTGCAGCAAGTACAACTTTCACTCTCAGTTAAACAGTTCCCTTTTATGTTTAATTTCGGTCTCTTCCACACAGCCCCATCTGGTTCTCAGCTCCAATTTCTCAGCCGTTTCAACTCGGAAAGGCAGATTTTGTAGCCTGACAGTCATTTGCACTTCTCAGGAGAGGGGTAGTAACTGGCAACAGTAGCAGGATTTAAAGGGTAATTACGGAATCGATAACGTGAGGCTGCGGCACGGGCTGGCTCAGGGGATGTGAGCGCTGTGGGAAGCATCCCAGATAAAGCCGGCCTGCAGGCACGCTCCGATGTGAGCTGAGGATTTCGGCAGGCTGGCTCCACAATGCTTTTGCAGCGTTGGAGGGAAGCACACCTTGCCTTTCTTCTCAGCCCTTAATGCGACATGAAAGAGCAGCCGGCCCTAGGCTCGGTTCTTAGCGCAGGAACGAGGTGGAGCTGCTGTAGATAAGCCTTAAGAACAGGAAAAAATGGCCTGCCAAGAGAACTTGCAGAGGAAGGTATCCCAAAGAAATGCTGCAGCAATAATGGTGAAGGAATTAACGAGATGAGTTTGTCCCCGAGCCTTAGGATTGATGTGTTGGGTGGCTGGAGGTATTTTGCTGTGAAGATTTAAGCTGCCTGAAAGAGTGTGTTAAGGCTTATGGTTGAAATTGGAACTGGACTGCAATTTGGGAGGTCAGGCTTTGATGCCTGGTGCTCTGCAGACCTCCTGTGAGAGCTTTTTACAAAGACAAGAAGGCTGAGATGGAGTCACTTGTGCTTTTCCAGCAAGTATTCACCATGCTCTGGGAAAAAATCTCGGCTTGGAGATACAAAGTGAGCATTAATTGTGCTCACACTCCTTGCTGCAGTTTGTCAGGGGGAAAATAAGGATGGTACTTTCCCTAAACATTGTCTGGAGCTCAGGAAGCTTTCTCTTTCCCTGCTCATTGTCTAACATGCCCTTGGTTTGGCTCCAGGTCAACATGTAATATAGGTAATGACAAATAATGCTGCCTCTCCCAATGGTAATTGGGACTTGCTAGCAAGAGCAAGACACTTATTTTCAAGCCTGAAGTGAAGAATGGGATAGGGACTAAAACAGCCTCTTTTTCTATGAGCCTCCCTGTGCTGTAGCTGGATTTTGGTAGATTTAGTTGGAATCACTGCTGCTGCTCTGGTTTGTGTAACAAATCTGCACAAAAGTTGGGTACCTTGAGTGTTTTTCTCTGTCTACAAACGTGGCTCTAAGATTGCCTTGATTTATTTTGTGTCTGAATCCCATTTGCCTTTTCTCTGTTACATCTGTTTAATTCATTTCCTTTCTGCTGGCTGTGAAATCTGCAATACTATGTGGATTTTCACCATTAATTTCATTTGGTTTTTAAGGCACTTAATGGGATTTTTGTGCTTTGAGCCTGATGTGGAATACACCTTCTCTGTTACTCAGTGGTCAGAGTAGGATTCAGGAGTGCAAATCAGAATTAGGTCAGTTTAGTGTTGGACATTGTACAGGCAGATATGTTAACTTGGTCTTTGAAAGTGAGATAATAAAATATATTTAGAACCATACAGGAAACATAATTTTCTTCTGGTGAGTGATATATTCTAGAGAATATCATAAACCACCAATTCACGATCTGATTTTTCCTGTTTCAAGATGAGTTTTCTGTCAGTGCTGTGAATTCTGTAAGCTGTGAACATCAAGTTCTGTCTCTGACACTTTCTAGAAATAAAGATTCCTCAATTAGGACTTCGCTGACAATTTCACTGATAAGCGAGGCAGAGAAACCAATCCTTCTTTTAGAGCTGCTTTCTCTGCAATGTTAATATTAGGAAGAAAATAGGTATGAAATGGTGCTGGGAGTTATTTTTGTGGCAGCTTTGCCTTCCATAGCAGCCTGAGGTTGATCCCACATGGGGGGTGTTGTGTTCCTTGGGGGGTGTGGTGCCTTTAGGATGGTTTTGTGTTGTCTCTGCTGATGGTTTTGGGTTGTTGTCTGCTGATGGTTTTGGGTTGTTGTCTGCTGATGGTTTTGGGTTGTTGTCTGCTGATGGTTTTGGGTTGTTGTCTGCTGATGGTTTTGGGTTGTTGTCTGCTGATGGTTTTGGGTTGTTGTCTGCTGATGGTTTTGGGTTGTTGTCTGCTGATGGTTTTGGGTTGTTGTCTGCTGATGGTTTTGGGTTGTTGTCTGCTGATGGTTTTGGGTTGTTGTCTGCTGATGGTTTTGGGTTGTTGTGTCTGCTGATGGTTTTGGGTTGTTGTGTCTGCTGATGGTTTTGGGTTGTTGTGTCTGCTGATGGTTTTGGGTTGTTGTGTCTGCTGATGGTTTTGGGTTGTTGTGTCTGCTGATGGTTTTGGGTTGTTGTGTCTGCTGATGGTTTTGGGTTGTTGTGTCTGCTGATGGTTTTGGGTTGTTGTGTCTGCTGATGGTTTTGGGTTGTTGTGTCTGCTGATGGTTTTGGGTTGTTGTGTCTGCTGATGGTTTTGGGTTGTTGTGTCTGCTGATGGTTTTGGGTTGTCGTGTCTGCTGATGGTTTTGGGTTGTTGTCTGCTGATGGTTTTGGGTTGTGTCTGCTGATGGTTTTGGGTTCTCTGCTGATGGTTTTGTTTCTCTGTCCCCCCACAGTGCACGGTGCAGGTGAAGCTGGAGCTGGGGCACCGGGCCCAGCTGCGCAAGAAGCCGACCACAGAAGGTTTCACCCATGACTGGATGGTGTTCGTGCGGGGCCCGGAGCAGTGCGACATCCAGCACTTCGTGGAGCGCGTCGTCTTCCGGCTGCACGAGAGCTTCCCAAAACCCAAGCGAGGTCAGAGGGGCTGTAAATGAGCCTTAATTGGTCTTATCTTAGGGCAAGCTATTGCAGCTCCAGAGCTCAGCCCCCAAGGGGACTGAGTGCCAGAGGCCAGCTCGCTCAGACCAAGGCTGTGGGTCGGCCCCTAGCAAGCAGGGAATATTCAGCTCTTAGTGATTGGGCAGCTCTTATGATTTCAGCTTTGCTTGCTGGGTAGCTTCCCTTGGCTTGAGGCTCCAGCAGACGGTAGAGAGGAGAAGGAGAGGACGCTGGCTGTTCCACGAGTATGGCTTTATTGGAGGGGTCCATGAAGGGTCTCAGCTCTTCTTCTGCGTTAGTAGGGGTACAGTATGCTACTTTTATACCCTTGGCCCGGATCCAATCCTGACCAATGGCAAAAGGTTAGAAGGACCATAAGTGACCAATAGTAGGGTTAACAAGATATTGCTTTACATGGCTATAGGGATAGGTTATAGGGTGGATGTCCCTGGAGTCAGGAAGCTTCTCTGCTGCTGTGTCAGCATTCAGATTCTCCATGGGGCTGTGGCTAAACCTGAGGGTTTCACTACAGGGCTGGGCTTGCTTTATTTCTGTGAAAGAGCATTCTGCCAAGTCGAGGTTGTGTTCAACTGGCACTTTTCTGTGAAATATCTCCTTAAAAAGGAGAGAAATATCCATTGCGTGCAGTCCAGCTTGAACCTTTCCCCACTGTGCTTGAGAAAGGTCCCATTCTCCCTGACCTTTCTTCTGCTGAAAGGGCAGGAGGTGAGCTGCTTTCTCCTCTTATTTAAGCATTAGTATGTGCAGGTTCTCAAGACACAAGTGACAGCAGAAGATAATTCACGTTACACAATGGGAAAGATGGGTTTGATTTATTAAAATTCACCAGCAAAAGCTGGAAGCACATGAGAGATGCTCTGGGCTCAGATGTGTACTGGGTATGGAGAGTTTTGCAGATTCTTGCAATTTCTAGTCTCAGATGCCAGCTCAGGTGGCCTTAACCCAGCAGAAATCAATGCTGCCGTGGAGTGATGGTGTCTTTGCTGTATGTTCCCCCTGCAAGCCCAGTGCAGTCATTGTGGTTGGGTTGGAGTGTTATTTTCTGACTTTGTTTTCTGTCTCTGTAGCAAAATGAACCTTATTCTTGGCATGGGGCAGCAAGAGCTCATGAGGTTGAGGTGGAGGAGCAGGAATTGCCCTTCTCAGGGGCAGTGCAGTTCCTCCTGTGTAGGGTTGTGTAACTGGAGCTGCAGCATTAGTGCTTTAAGAAAGACAAGCTACCCCTGAGAATTGTTGTAATGTGCATTTCTGACAGTAGTGCTTCAGGAGCAGGACACTCGGGGTGCCTTGGGACAGGCTGTGACATTGGGGATTTGTGGGACTCCACAAAGAAAGGAGCTGAGAGGTGCTCAGCATTCACAGAGTGTGGATAAAATCTCCTTCAAACTGCTCTGTTCAAACTGATGTGTGACAAGCAGGTGCAGGACTGAGCTGAAAGCTGATTTATAGAATGAAAAATACAACCTGTGGGTTACACTTCTTGTCCTGTAGTGTAATTCATTTATTACAAATAACTGTGTTGGGATAGCACATAGAATAAATAAATATTTATATAAAAGAAATATAATAAATAAATATAAATAAAGCACATAGAATAATGGATTGGATTGGATTGGATTGGATTGGATTGGATTGGATTGGATTGGATTGGATTGGAAGGGACTTACGAAGATCATCCAGTGCCAGCCCTGCCATGGCAGGGACACCTTCCACTGTCCCAGCCTGGCCTTGGGCACTGCCAGGGATCCAGGGGCAGCCCCAGCTGCTCTGGGCACCCTGTGCCAGGGCCTGCCCACCCTGCCAGGGAACAATTCCTGCCCAATATCCCATCCATCCCTGCCCTCTGGCAGTATAACCCATGGCCTTTGCTCAGTCATTTGCTGTATCATCTCCCTTTCCAGGGGTATTTTCTCCCAGTCCCTGAATTTCCTACACTTCCTTTAGCTTGCTCCTAATTCCAGTGTGCATTTGAGCAAGGCATGTCTGGGTTGTACCTCAAGTTCCTCTCCTAGTCCTGAGTGTTTCTGAAGGGTTTTTTCAGATGGTGCCCTCTTGGAGCAGCTCCTGGTGCTGAAGGTGGGCTCGTGCTGCTGGCAGATTGCTCTTGGAGCCCTTGGAATTTGTCAGAACAGAGTGGCAGAGGAACAAAGGCTGCTTGGCACACAGGCTTAGGATTCCTGCTGCCATATTGGCACTGCTCTTTGCTTTGGGATTTTTCCCTCTAAATGACAGGGTTCTTGTATGAAATTCAAGTTAAAGCAAGTCTAGAGGTTTTTGTTATTTTTAGGGATGCCCTTTTTTCTCAGTTGTGTTTGGAGTGCTGCTTTCCAGCACCTTAATGATGGTAGAAGTGCTTAGAGCTGGGAGGGGATAATACAGCTACATTAAAGGCAAATAATTTGTGTGCTTTTAGGTTTGATGTACTGTTTCCTAATCATATTAATTACTTGGAATTCTTAAGAGAAACTCAAAAGATTTGCACTGAATTCCTCTAATTACCTAATTGACTTTATTTACATATATTGTAGTGCATAAATTATATGCAAGTGCATCCAGTTCCTGAGAAGGGAGAATATCTGTGTGGGTCTCATGTTTCTCCTGGCAGCTGCTGTGTGCTGCTACTTCATGGCCAAAAAATGATCCTGAAATCCTCCAAATTGGATATCCTGGAATGGATAACAGGAAAATTCAGGAGCATGAACCCACAGCAGATAGCGGGACAGGGGGAACTGAGGCAGGGACATGCAGATTAATTTCTGAAAAGCAATTAACTCAATTAACTTTTCTAATTGCTGTTTCTGCACTAAGCAGCTCTGACCTTAACAGCAAACTAGTTCACCTTCCTCCTCGTGTTTCCTTGTGTGTGAAATAAATAGCAGTGCTCACCTGCCCTTCAGGTTTGTTCACCTGGAGCATGGCTCTTACCCAACTGTGAGCACTGGGGAGTGTTTCAAGGAAAAAATAATCCCCTGCTTGTGTGTGGCAGTGTTTTGATTCTGAAATATGGGCATCAAAGTAAAGTTTACCTTTCTGTGCTGTTCCACTTTTTGGGTCTTGGCCTTTCCTTGCCAGGCACTTGGAGCTGGCAGTTTGCATTGTTGTGGGCCTGCCCAGAGCTGTAATTGTATCTGGGTGCACGGGAGGGGAAGGAGCTCCCTGGGACTCAGGCCTGCAGTGTTTTATGTTTCCGTTCCATGGGAGGAGCCAAGAACAGATTTCATGTTCTTAACTAAGCCTGTGGCCACCATTTTATTCTGTGTGGGTTTTTCCACAAAGGTCAAGGTTTTAACTGTGCCCTGAGCTGTCAGAGGCCCAGCTCTCCTCTTGCAGCTCCTTTTTGCCTCAAATAAAGTTGTGCTGAATTCCAAGCTCACATTTATTTGTTCTCTTTCAGTGTGCAAGGAGCCCCCCTACAAGGTGGAGGAGTCTGGCTACGCTGGCTTCATTATGCCCATTGAAGTGCACTTCAAAAACAAGGTAGAATCTGATTTCTGGTCTTCTAATTGTTTTGAGCTGTGCCAGAGCCTGAAACTGCCTGACAGAAAGACTCTAAATTATGTGACTGTTTTATGTGTGTGTTTTTTATTAGTCTAATAAATAGAATTTAACTGGGAGTTGGAAGCTCCTGCCAGACTTCAAAAGAAAGCTTTTGGCAGAAATGGAAGTGGATAAAAAGGTGATACCAGGACAGAGGATGGTCCTGGAGATTCTGAGCAGAGATTGTGCCATTTGTAGCTTCTTTAGCATGGAGGATATTAAAGCAATTTAAAATATTTTATGTACATATGGAAGTAAATAAACATAAGACACTGATGCTATAAATATTTGTAAACACTGTGTTGATTCTCAATATATTAAAAAATCTGCTTTTGAATTTGCAAGCTTGTTAAATTTAACTGTATAGGTATGAAATCTGCAGAGGCCCAAGACAAACATTTGCATGTGTAGCACAAGTATTTAGAGCTGTCTTAAAGATATCCTTGTTCTTACTCAGTGCTCTTCCAGAAAGAAAACACTAAATATTTTAAGTCTTAAGATGCATTGCCAGCAAGTATATGAAAGTTAAAATTTGGATTTATTGCTTGCTTTAAGTCTACCACAGAGGTCACATGCTGTAGGTTATGAAAACAGGGAATTGGGCACTTGTGTTCATATTACCTCAGTTGCAGTTAAATTGTTTTGTTAAACATGAATAATGGATGTTTCTGGGTTTGATTACTGCTTAAATCATAAAATAAAAACTAATGTTTTGCTTATGGTCCCTAAGAGGGAACTGAGGTAAACTAAACCAAGAATGTTGAGCCACATCCCTGGAATCTGTGCTCTCCCACCCCCTCAGAGCCCTTAGCCCAGGTGTGTTGACAGCAGACCACATGGAACAGCCTCAATCTATTTATTTCCCATCCTCCTTTCCCTGTCCCTCCCACAAACATCTGTCTGCTCTTCCCTCCTGTCCCCACTCCAGCCCAGGGTGCTCTCCTGGCAGTGTCACTGTGAATAATCAGCATTTTGGGTTCTTGGCCTGCCACATTGCTCTGACCCCACTTTATGGCTTGGAGGAATAATCCACAAAATTGGAATGGGCCACAGAAGACACAGTGTCCTCCTAAACCTGGGAGTGTTTTGCCCACAAGTTGTTTTTTGGGTGGGCAGGGTAAACCAAAAGAAGAAGAAGAAGAATGGCAGGCAGGGGCTGAGGGGTGAATGTTGTTGATAAAAGCAGCTTTTTTGGCAAACACTGGAGTGCAACAAAAACACCTCAAAAGCTTGAAGTAATTCTACTTCTGGTGGCTTTTCTGAGGTTTTAGATGGGAAGCAGAAAATTCTTCATCTGCACTAAATGTTGGCTTAAGTCAGGTTCAAGATCTTTTACACTCCTGACCAAAAATGTGAACTTCCCCAGGCTGATTCCTTGGAAGTGGAACCTCTAATGCCCGAGAGGGTGGACTGTGTTTTAGTTCTACACTTCCCTTTTATTTTCACCCAGCCATTCCCCACTCTTCCCTTTTCCCTGCAGCTCTCCAATGGTTTCTTTCCCAAATCTCAGCTCTCCCTCATTTCTGTGGCTTTTCAGAGGTGTGACTGTCATCTGCATTCCTGTGTTTTCTTTTTCCCTCTGTCCCTCAGATTCCTGTGTTCCTCATGGAGTGTGGAGCTGGCAGCTTTTCTGCCTAGAACTTGCTTTCACACCCACTGGGGTCATCACTCCTCATTGTTTCTCCACACACGTGACTGCAGACTTGTTCCCCAGCACTGAGCAGAGAGGTGGCTTTTATAAATAAGGGAAATAGGTGGGCTCTGTTCTCCCTGGAAACAATGGAAGGAGCTGTTAATTTAGGAGAAGGCTCTTTGTTTCTGACATTTTGGTCTTCAGAAACATGACAAATAAATAGGAGAACAGGTTGAGTTGCAGACTTGTTTTTCAAATCTACAGATCTTCAAAACACTCATTTTTTGCCCTGTTTTTTTAGCTGCATGTTGTTCTGGAGAAGTTCTTTTCCATTTTTAAGCTGATTAACAAATTGCTAATTAAGGAGTTTCAGGCAGCACCTCTCATTATTTAATTGGGCCAAGGGGTGATTGAGGGAAAAGGTGGAAAAATGTTCCAGTGATGTTCTGGAAGATGGAACAAAGATGTGTTTTCAGATTCAGCCATGAACTAAGGATTGCAGGGAGTTCAGCTGAGGGGGTGAGCAGGGACAGGAGCTCAGGAGCAGCTGCAGCTGTGCCAGGCCTTGGCATGGAGCTCAGGGCAAGGTTCTGCCCCCTGAGGCTGCTGGGCACTGCCCAGGCTGCCCAGGGAATGGTGCCAAGGAGCTCCCAGGGGTGCTCAGGGTGGCTCTGCAGGGATGGGGCTGCACTGATCATCCCTGAGGGTCCTTTCCAGCTCAGGATATTCAGTTGGGCTCCTCTGCCCAGTGATGATGCCATCTGGGAATTTTAAGAGCTCTGATCATTTTCTGTCAGTGGAGTTGAAGGAAATGTAAGAGGTAAATATTTCTGCAAAGACTGGGATATAGTAAAAATTAAAAAGATAGGGAAAGGAGAGGAGGAGGAATGGCAAAGGTTTAGGATACAGCCTGTGTTCTCCTGAATTAAAGAAGGTGTTAAAACACCAAATAAAGTCTTCATTACTTCAAGACCTTGTTCTCACTTTGATCTCTGTAACCTGTTGCCACTGGTGGGGATCAGCTGGTGTGAGTGCAGCAGATATTGTGAATTGATTACAGCATTTGGGACTCATCCTTGAGTAATTCTCTGCAAGTAGCTGGTATGGATTGTTCTGGGATTGGGGTGCAAAGGCTCTTTGGAGGTGACTGGGTGGGGCTTGAGGCCATATGTTCCTCACAATCGGACACATTTTTGTTGATGTGTGTCCTCAGCTGAAACCAGACTTGCAGAGGCTTTGGGATTTGTTTATTGATGCATGTTTAGCTTTGTGAAGGTGAGAAGAGAAAGGATTTAAAGAGGGAGTGAGCCAGGCTGTGGAGATTGATCTTTGCCATGGTTGGCTGAAATGGGTTTTTTTCCACAATTTAAGCTCCTTTCTTATCCCTTTCCTTTCCTTGTTCTGATTTGTTGCTGGGATGACAAATGCTGGCTGTCAGAGCCCCTGTGCTCTTTGCTTTGGCTAAAGAAATACCAACCTGTGCTCTGGGAAGGAGCAGCTTTCCTAAGAACTGTTTTAATTAACTTCATCAGGGATTTTTTAACCAGCTTGGCATAAAATCGCCCATTGACTCTTTGTGTTGGAGGACTCTCTTTTTGTTATCATTGTGTGTGTTTGGAGCAGCAGACTCGGTGCCTTTTTGTGGGGTGGGGAAGTGTCAGGAGAGTGTGAAAAAGGTGTAAGAGGCTGTTGTTATCCTCTGTGAACATTGCTGGCCTGTGTTCGTCCTTGTGCTGCAATCCAGCTCCTCCATGAGCAGTCCTTTCTCAGCTCTGCTATTTGAATTGCAGAATATAAATTGTGAATATTGCAGCGAGCCTGGGCAGCCGGGGGCTCTGAGCAGCCCCAGCACTCGTGCTCTCCTTTAACACTGGCAGAGCCTTTGCTGCTGTAACTGATCCTGAAAAACAAATGGCAGGGGCTCAGCAGGTTGATTGATAAAGCTTTTGGAAGTCGACTTGGCTAATGACAGCAGATGATTTGGACTGGAAATGTTGGTGTGCTATTTTTGTTTTGAAATCCTTTGTGTTCCTGGAACGAGGGCTGCTGTGAGTGGCTTCTGCTGCTCGAATCGATACAAACCCGCTACAACAAATGCCTTGCTGTTTTTCTCCTGCTCTTCCCCTTCCCTCTCCCCCTCAATTTCAACAGTCTGGAGGCTTTTTTTTTTTCATTGTTGTCTCCAAATAAATCTCTTCTAGTGGTACACGTTGTAATACAGGTCTGGCTTTGGTATTCATTCCCTGTGACATTTTTTGCATCCTAATCAAATTAGATCAATCCTCCTCACAAAGCTAAAGGTCTAGTAGATTTTCATGTTATTCTGATATAAGGCAGATGATATTAATGCAACATGGATAAGATGGTGTATTAAAGTCTCTTTAAAGATGCTACCTCCTAATTTTAGTGCTAGAGATAAAAGCCTTGCAGGATTTACATAATGGATACATGGAACTTGGGCTTTTCCTATTAGTGAGAAGGAGATAAGCAAAGAAAGCAGAAAAATTCGTTTGATTTTTTCCACTGAGGTTCAAAAGAAAAATAAGCATATTTTATCCCTTCTGCAACCTTTGTAGAGGTGATGTAGAAAACAAACAGAGAGAAATATTGGAAAAGGGGAGAATTATTTGTGTATCAGAGTAGGAACTCAGTGGAGACGTTGTAGGTGGGCTGCACATATGGTAGGGGAGGTGAAACAGGAGCAGCTACAACTGGTGTCAGGATTGTGCCATCAGGAGGGGATTGGCCTGGGAACTACTCCTGAGGAAGGTGAAGAGCCTGTGTTTGCAGGACACATTTGATTTTACTGAAATTGCCATTTTGGGCAGGATGTGCCCAGGTTTGAGGAGAGGATGAGTAGCTGTAGCCTGTTGGAGTTTACTCAGTGTTGCTGAAAGTTGGGGGAGGAGTGAAACTTATCCTTTTGTCTTCCCTTTGAGGGAAACATTTTAGGTCTGTCCTGTACCATCTTCCTTCCCAAACCTGCAGCAATTCCTTTTGTCCTGCTGCTGTTGTCCAGGGAATCTTTCTTTTATCTTTTTCTATCAGAAATTAGGATGGATTATCAATTTACCCATTCTTTTATCTGAGCAGGGTCAAACCCTGGGCTGTGTGTGTTTGAGTAGCCATTCAGGGTGGCACATCCATAGGTACCTCCAGATGCTGAAAAAAATTAATTTTCATATATATATATATGTGTGTGTGTGTATATGTATATATATGTATATATATATATGTGTATATGTGTATATATACATATATATGTGTATATATACATATATATGTGTATATATACACATATATATGTATGTATATATATTTTATGTGTATGTATATTTATATATTTTATATTTATATATTTATATATTTATATATTTATATGTATATTTCTATATCATACATATATATATATATATATATATGAGCAGGGTCAAACCCTGGGCTGTGTGTGTTTGAGTAGCCATTCAGGGTGGCACATCCATAGGTACCTCCAGATGCTGAAAAAAATTAATTTTCATATATATATATATGTGTGTGTGTGTGTGTATATGTATATATATGTATATATATATATGTGTATATATGTATATATACATATATATGTGTATATATACATATATATGTGTATATATACACATATATATGTATGTATATATATTTTATGTGTATGTATATTTATATATTTTATATTTATATATTTATATATTTTATATTTATATGTATATTTCTATATCATACATATATTTTATATATATATATATATATGAGCAGAGTCAAACCCTGGGCTGTGTGTGTTTGAGTAGCCATTCAGGGTGGCACATCCACAGGTACCTCCAGATGCTGAAAAAAATTAATTTTCATATATATATATGTGTGTGTGTATATACATATATATGTGTGTATATATACATATATATGTATATATGTATGTATATTTGTATATATTTTTATGTGTATGTATATTTATATTTTTTATATTTATATATTTTATATTTATATGTATATTTCTATATCATACACATATTTTATATATATTATATATTTATATATTTTATATTTATATGTATATTTCTATATCATACATATATTTATATTTATATATATATATATATATATATATATATATGAGCAGGGTCAAACCCTGGGCTGTGTGTGTTTGAGTAGCCATTCAGGGTGGCACATCCATAGGTACCTCCAGATGCTGAAAAAAATTAATTTTCATATATATATATATATGTCTGTATATATGTCTGTATATATATGTATATATACATATATATGTGTGTATATATACATATATATGTACATATGTATATATTTTTATGTGTATGTATATTTATATATTTTATATTTATATATTTTATATTTATATGTATATTTCTATATCGTACACATATTTTATATATATTATATATTTATATATTTTATATTGATATGTATATTTCTATATCATATATATATATATATATATATTTGCAGTGTGTGGCAAGGCTGTGTTTGCAAAGACAGCAGCTTTATCAGCCATGCCAGCTTCATATCATGTATTTGTAAGAGTTAGCAGATTATTAAGTGCTTGTCTTGGAGTAGTGAACAGATAAAGAGATGTATTTACACTAATCTATATTATTTATACTAAAATAGTTATTGTACTTATTACATACATATATATAATAAAATATAGATTAGGAAAATCTGATTTTCAAGCAAAGTAATGAAAGGCTAGTGGAGGAAAGTCCTAAATGCTTAACCCTGGAGAATTTTCCAAAAGATAACATTGATTCATGGGTTCCTGAGTGGAACATAAGGCTGATTATTTCAAAATCTGAATATTGGGCTGTTCCCTTTCCAATGCCCTGTGTGGAAGCTGCTCCAGGACCAGTCAGACAGGTTGGACCAGCCTGTGAGGGTTTTCATTTCTGCAGCTCTGGATAAATGCCTCTGTCAGGCTGAATCCATGGCAAAAGGGAAGTGGTGTTAGATGTTATAGTTATTGAATAACCATGAGCCTGCTTCCTTGGTGTGCTAGATTTTTGTAGATAATTTTGTTTTATGGCTTTCTAAAAGTGATTTATGAGCTTTATGCGCACGCTACCAGTGAAATTCTTTTGATTTGTGTGAAGTGGCAAAAGGGCACACCCTGCCTTAAAAACAAGACAAGGAAATTTTAACAAAAGACTTTCAAAAATTCCTTCTCTTAAGAAAAAGTGCCAAAAGAACTTTAACCCATTACTTCAGAACTCAAAGGAAAAATAAAGCAGCTTCAGAGCTCATAACAGCTCAGTGGCAGGCGGTGCAGACAGGAAGCAGTAAAAATAAAACCTAATGTACCCAGCTCAGGAGATTGGAGGTGGAATTGGGGGATTCACTGGATGAAGGGAAGTTTACAGCAGCTGCAAATA
This sequence comes from Melospiza melodia melodia, assembly GCF_035770615.1. Classification (NCBI taxonomy): domain Eukaryota; kingdom Metazoa; phylum Chordata; class Aves; order Passeriformes; family Passerellidae; genus Melospiza; species Melospiza melodia. The sequence goes on from NC_086200.1 coordinate 27,978,143, forward strand.
AAAGCTCTGGCTTTGTGCTGCTCACTTGGAGTTTACTTCTCTGGCATCCTGGGATTTAAGGGGCAGATGCAAAGTGAGGTTCTGAGGTGCCTTGCTGAGACATCCCTGCACCAGCTTAACTATTTCATGGCCAAATGAGCCACTGGATTTAAATCTAGAAATGTGAATTGTTAAAAATAGCTGTGAACCACCCTTTTAAAAGCTTTTCTTGGATGTCAGGCCCTTTAGAAAAGCTTATGGTCTTGGGAGCAGCAAAGTCTCTTCCCTTGTCAGTTTTTCTGTTTGTTTGTCATCTGAAAATCAGAAGATTAAATTCTCTAAGAGCAAAGCTTGGCTTGTTTGTGTAGTTGCTGCTGAAGCAGGAGCACATGAAGGGTGTGTAGGATTGTTTGTGGGGTGAGAAAGAACCTCCTGTGAGTTGCAGCAGGATGTGTGGATCCCAACATGTTATTGAGAAAGGCTTTGAAGTGTGGCACTGTGGACTCAGCCTTTTTATTTCAAGTTAGAGGATGGCTAGGTCTGGGTCAATTGAGAGAGATTTTCCTTGGGTTTCTCCCCCCCTTCTTCCCCTTGATGGTTGTTGGGGGGAAGAACCTTTTAGGGAGGACCGGATGGATTAAGCTTTGGAGTGGCCTGAGCTGTAATCATTAGCTGGGCAGTGAGGGCAGTAAAGGAAAGAATGTTTATTTGCAGCTTTTTGCTTTGAGAGTTTTGTGGTGGTTCTTTTAGGAGTGCTGTAATCTCAGCTATTCACTGAGGGAGGGGTGGGGGGCTCCTTATGGCCTGGGGGATACAAAGGAGATTTTAATGATCAGGGCACTCTGCTGGGGCTCATTCCCAGGGCAGTTGTGATCTCTGAGCTGGAGGATATCACATTAAAAAAATGTCTCAATTCTACAAAAAATTCAATTCATTTTTTAGTGAAAAAAAACCACCAAAAAATGAGATACCAAGGTGAGAGGAAAAGGGATCTGCTGCCTCCCTCCTGCTTGGAAAGCAAATGGGCAAATGACAAAGCAGAGCTGGTAATGGCATGGCAAAACATCTCCTGACCAAAGCCTGCGATTGCTGATGGAGCCAAGATTATTTACTCTGTTGTAAAGCAGGGAAAGCATTTTAGAAGCCATTATTAGGCCACATTTGGATTTCTATTCATCCTTCATTTCAGTTTATTAGGCTTTGAGGGACCCTGTGCAGCTGCTGTTTGAACTGCAGCAAGCTTACACGCAGAGCTCGCTAATGATTCAGTTAATGAGAACAGGCATGGAAAACAGGCAAATGACAGGGCAGGGTGTTTTGCAAGGATTTTTATTCTTCCTCACATGTCTCTGCTTTAGTAAACTCCTTTCAGGAGTGTGTGGATTCCTCAGGACTTTCCCAAAAGAAGGTCTGAATACCTGGTGTTGGCAGCATGTTAATATGAGACTGTCCTCTGTGACCAAACCCTGCTGCTGTTTGAGGGTGAGGATCCCAAACCTCACCTCCTAGATAAGCTCATGGTACTGATTTTGATGTAAACCAAGTGTAGCTACCACCCTTTGCATTGTTAGAGGTGTAGTTTGTCCAAGCAATGGCTTCTGCACCAACAAGAGGAACTGGGGTGGTCTGAAGCTGTTTCAACCTATTTTCAGCAAACCTAAGGGCTGAGGCTGGGAGCCTGCAGTGCCTGTTCCCATCCAACAATGCCACTGCACCAGGAAATGGAGCTGCTGGAAGGGAATTCTGGAAAACACTGCTGTGCAGCTGCTCAGTGCTGCACAGGGCATGAGGCACATGGGGTGCATGCATGGAAATGTGCAGGGCACTGCTGGCCTCACTGGGCTTCCCAGCACAGCCTCTCCTGCACATTGAATTTCTGCTCTTGTTTGAGGGTGAGGATCCAAGACCTCACCTCCTAGATAAGCTCAGGGTACTGATTTTGATGTAAACCAGGTGTAGCTACCACACTTTGCATTGTTAGAGGTGCAAAGGGTGGTAGTTACACCCTTGAATTTCCTCTGTGACCAAACCCTGCTGCTGTTTGAGGGTGAGGATCCCAAACCTCACCTCCTAGATAAGCTCAGGGTACTGATTTTGATGTAAACCAAGTGTAGCTACCACCCTTTGCATTGTTAGAGGTGTAGTTTGTCCAAGCAATGGCTTCTGCACCAACAAGAGGAACTGGGGTGGTCTGAAGCTGTTTCAACCTATTTTCAGCAAACCTAATGCAGTGCCTGTTCCCATCCAACAATGCCACTGCACCAGGAAATGGAGCTGCTGGAAGGGAATTCTGGAAAACACTGCTGTGCAGCTGCTCAGTGCTGCACAGGGCATGAGGCACGTGGGGTGCATGCATGGAAATGTGCAGGGCACTGCTGGCCTCACTGGGCTTCCTCTCCTGCACATTGAATTTCCAGCTTGGAAATCAAACTGCAAGAAACACCCAGGCAGTGTCCTGTCCATGTTTTTGTAATACACAAGAAGAGTATTTGCAATTTTAGGGCAAAAAGAGAGGGATTTCTTCCATTCTGTGCTGCAAAGGCAGCGGGTGGAACAGAGGCAGTGAGGCGCAGATGATCCCCCCAGCACTCACACAAACTCTGGATTGCTTGGGTGAAAGTGCCCTTGGAAAGTTCAAAAGCCTGCCCTATCTTCCCATTCAGCCCCTGCAATATGCATATTGAAAAGGATTTTCCAAACCAAGCCATCCTTTTCCCATTGCCTTTAATCTTTTCTCGGTGCCTGCAGAGATGCTGGGAGTTCAGAAGTTGTTCCTTCTCTCAAAAAGGATTATGCTTTTCTTAATATTGATACTTAAAGTTGCTTCCCAAAGGAGATAGGATCTGAATTTTGGTGAAAACAGTAGTGCATAAAGCTTGTGAATCTGCTTTTCTGGGCAGACTTGAACAGCTTTAAGCAGACAATTTTCAGTCAAAAATCTGTGCCCATGCATTGCTTTTGCAGTGAGAAGCCTCATGCCTGACTTCCTGATGAACAATGTTAACCTCAAGCACAAATAGTTTAATTTCCAGCTCTCTGATCTCATGGTGAAAAACTCCATGAATGCAACACTCGGTGGTTTATTTGGGATTTTCAGGAGTGACTGTTTGCATCCCCAGGCTTAGTGTGCTTGCCAAGCTTCTTCCAGTTTCCCAAAGCCTTTCTCGTTTTTAGGAGGAGCCCAAAAAGGTTTGTTTCACATATGACCTGTTCCTCAATCTGGAGGGGAACCCACCTGTGAACCACCTTCGTTGTGAGAAACTGACTTTCAACAACCCCACCAAGGAATTCAGGCGCAAACTCATCAAGGCTGGAGGGGTAAGTGCCCACTTTGGGATCCTAAAAGGAGTGGGCTTGTTTTGTTCTGAGGTTTCTTTAAGGCCAGCAGGCTTCAAGCAGTTTTCTACATTCATTTAAAAATGACCCAGCCAGTTTTGACTGATGGTTATAGAACTGCAACACTTGCAGCAGAGCAAATCCTTTGTTGGTGTGTGGTTGGTGACACTTCTTTTGTCAATTTAAATGTGAGCATTAATATCAAAGCAGAACCCCCCTCTGGAAAGTGGGATCTGCTGTGGATGTTGCCTGGTGCCAGGAGCTGGGTCAGTACAGAAAAGCTCAAGGAAAGAGAGAGGCTTTCAAACCATTCTTTAGTCTTATTTTTTTAACTTAATAGTTAGTGCTTCCTGGTCAATAAATGACCTCTAAACCTGGCACCAGCTACTTGTGGCTTAGACAATAAAAAAATTATTATAATATAATATAATATAGAGTGAAAACAGCTTGGGGAGGGAAGTAGATATTCTCTAAAAGGTCCAGTAGAGAATGGGTTGCTACAGGAACTGAACCTTTCCATCTGGGAAGATGCTGAGCAGGGATAGACTAAAGGATGATCCTCAAATAAATGCAAGATCTGGGCAAATCAGTCCAAACCACAACGTGCAAAAAGTTTTTAATAAGCCAGAGGATGTCAAGACCAGGTTGGACAGAGCTTGGAGCAGCCTGGGATAGTGGGAGGTGTCCCTGCCCATGGCAGGGGTGGAGTAGGATGAGCTTTAAGGCCCTTTCCAATCCTGAGCACTCCATAATTCATGTTCACTGTGTGCCAGTGCTTTCCTCTATTGGGCAGAGAGAGGAAGGTGCTCATTTCAGCCCTAGGATGGCTGGAACATCACCTGCTCTCTAGGATTTTCACAGTATGGTATCTTAGTCCTTGTGTACTGAAGTGTTTCAGCTGTTAATCACTTTTGATGCCTTTTCTCTGGTGGCAATTTTTCACAGAATTCTCCTGATAATGCAGGGAAGGTAGGAAAGGAATTGTTCCATGGAGCTCAGTGCTTGGTGTTAAGATTTTGTGAAGGGAGAGACCCAAGCCCTGTTTTTTTTCCTTTTCCTCCTGAAACAGCAAATTCAGCTTTTCCTAAACCAAGGAAATCTTGCTCATTCCTTCCAGATTTATCTCCCTTGCCTTTTTCAGGGGAAGAGCATTTGCAGCAGAACACAGAGTTCTTGTCCAGAGCTTTATTGCCTGCCTGTGCTCAGAATATTGGCATTCCCTTTGGGAAAGACACTCGATATTGCATTGCTGCCTTTCAGTTTTGTGAGTTTAATATTCTGTATTTGAGGAGTTGCCTTGAAACTGAGCATTCCATAGACAATATCTTTTTATGGCCTTTAGGCAGGCGAGGAAAAAAACATTGAAAAGATGAATAATAGTGTGTTAATTGAGCAAGTGGCTCAACATAATCATGTGTTAATAGTTAATAGTCCGTGAGACTTTGTGCAGACATAATTTCCCTCCTCTTTATTCCCAGGTAATGGTGATGCCAGAAGGAGCAGAGACTGTTTCAAGGCCAAGTCCTGATTATCCAATGCTGCCCACGATACCTCTCTCTGCCTTCTCTGATCCCAAGAAGACCAAACCCTCCCATGGGTCAAAGGTCAGTGCAGCACATGTTTGGGTCAGCCTGAGGTGAGGGAGTCTTTCAGGCCAGGCTGCTGAGAGCTTGTTCAGCAGCTGTTCCTGGCTGCTGCTAATTCTGAACCTCCTTGTACTCTGCAGTTCAGTACTTAATGGTCTGGAACTTCCCAGCCTCTAGGAGGGTTTTTTTTATGATCTGATAGACTTCTCTCCAGGGAAGTTTTGAAAAGAAAATTAAATGTGCCAGACTGGGATTTTTTGGTGGATTGTGTCGTCCTTAAAGGCAGATGAAATCCTCTCTGATGGTTCTGGTTGTGTCCCTGATGCTGAGGATGGGTTCTGGGGCTCTCTCACTGCCTGCCATGCCCTGCACCCCTTGGGAAGTCAGCCCTTCCTCTTCCTCAGGGCAGTGCTGAGAGCACATCAAACCTGCTTCACTTGCTCCAAGGGATGCTTTCCATGCTGGATGTTTGTGTCCAGCAGCAGCCAGGGCCTGACACTTCCACAGAACCTCAAGTTTTTTCTTTTTTTCCCTTACATACTGAAGTTATTTTTGTATAATCCTACATGGAGAAACAATCCCCAAGCAATGTGTTTCAGAGCAGATTACATGCACTGTGTCAGCCTGAACAGTCACAGGTATTAACAACAATTCATTTCCCAGTGTAATTCAATTCTGATAGCCATGTTCTTCAGGGCTCTAAACACTCTGGCACTTCAGTTATGCCTTCTGATGTTATGAAACAGAGTGAAGATGACTTACCTGTTAGTGGCTGATTTAATTTTGGTCAGGAATTAAGCACTGAAAGCACAGCAGAGAAATAAAGGGCTCTGAGATGAGCTCTGGTGAAAATTGCCAGTTGCTAAAGAGACAACATTCTCCTGCTTCCCTTCCTCCAGGGTGCTCTGAGAGCTGCATCTGTGTTTGCATTCAGGTTAAACCTGAATTAAACACCTGTAGATGTTTCTAGACAGAGCCTGGAAAGGAGCAGAACATGTTTTATTCTTACTAAATGTTGAAATGCTCACTGCCAGTTTGTGTGCAGCAGCTTGAGGGAAATCTGGACATTTACCTGGGCTAAACCTGAATTAAACATCTGTAGATGTTTCTAGACCTTTGACAGAGCCTGGAAAGGAGCAGAACATGTTTCATCCTTTCCTAAATGTTGAAATGCTCACTGCCAGTGTGTGTGCAGCAGCTTGAGGGAAATGTGGATGTTTACCTGGGCATGTGGGGGTGGATTTCTGCACAGAACAAACATTGCCATGTGATTTATGAGGATGTGTTTTATCATTCTGTGCAGAGCTGCAGTTTCATACCCAGCTTGCATGTTTCTGTTGCTGAATTTTAGGATGCAAACAAGGAAAGTAGCAAAGCATCCAAGCCACATAAAGTAACCAAGGAGCACAGGGAGAGGCCCAGGAAAGACTCTGAGAGCAAAAACTCCTCCAAAGACCTTGAGAGAGAACAGAACAAGCCTTTGAAGGACTCCTCCAGAAAACCAACTGAGAACAAACTGCCTAAGGAGGAGAAGGCACCTCCAAAAGCTGCTTTCAAGGAACCAAAACTGGCCGTGAAGGAGACCAAACTGGAGAACACCTCTCCAAAGGGGGGGCCACAGCCGGAGTTAAAGTCTTCCAGCAAGAGGCCCTCCAACGTGGAGTCACCAAAGCCTAGTGCCAAAAAACAAAAAAAGAGTAGCTCCAAAGGGGTGAAGAATATCCTGGGGACATCTCCCAGAACCTCGTCTTCCTCATATCCAGAGAAGAAACAAACCAAGGAGAAGATGAATGCCAAAGTGGAAAAGGTAAAATCGGAGAGCGAGGCCAAGGAGATCAAAAAGCCTGTGGAGATGGAGGAGTCAAACTCAGAGGATGAAACTTCTTTCAAGTCAGAGGTGAGTAGGGATTTATTCTTTACCACAGTGTGGAAGGATGATGTTAAATCCCTGCCTGGAAAAGATGTTAAAAATAATCTCTCAGAGAAGATAGAGCAGCAGATTGGGAAATGCTTAGGCTGGGTTACATCTCAAATAAAATTCTTCTTTGAAACTCCAGTCAGTATTAAATGTTTCTCCTGTACAAACTTTTTGAGATTTATCTGCAGGCAGTTACCTAAAAGTCAGAGTTGAAGGTTATGGTCCCTCATTGATCCCTTGCAGTGACATCTACAGAGCTACAAGAGATACAGAGACACTTTCTGCCTGCTCATAAAGGCAGTGTTTTAGATTCTGATCATATTTCAGAAAAGAAGGAAATCATCTCAGTTTTGGTAATGAAAAAACCCAGTATTAAAATGTAAATAAAGCCCCTCTTCCTATCGTGGCCTGTAAGAAATGTGCCATTGGCTGAAGCTCAAAATGCAACCACATGCCACTAAATCTAAGTAAGTTGTGTTGTGAAACATAAAACAAATTATGTTCTTGTACTACTATTTTTAAAAGCTGTCTAAATATTTTTTTCCTTTTTACAACTGAGAACATTCCTCATCCTCTGTTTTCCAAAAGAAGGCAAAAAAATGCAAGAAGGAACAGACAAATCCAAACTCTTGCTACTTTTCACTTGTATATTTGTTAAAAAGGAGCCATATATCTTGTAATAGGGTTCACAGGATAATGTCATGGGAATTCTGGGACTGGTTCCTCCTGACCACTTTAAGAAAGGTTTATTTTATTAAGATTAATTTTCTAGGGACAGTTTGTATTATGATTTAATCAGCACTGTGATACAACAATACTGGTGTGTTTGTCAGGAAGGGTTTTTCCTGCAGGACTCCCAGTAGAAGAGTTTATTGGGCAGTGCTGATTCCACTCTGCAGAGAATTCCCATCCCTGGCAGTGCCCAAGGCCAGGCTGGGCAGGGCTGGGAGCCCCCTGGGACAGTGGGAGGTGTCCCTGCCATGGCAGGGGTGGCACTGGATGGGCTTTGAGGTCCCTTCCCACCCAAACCAGTCTGGGATTTTATCACTTCACTTCCCAGATGGGTAAATTTCCACATGAGGCATTAGGAAGAGGCAGCTCCTCTCTCCTTTGAGCCTTTTACCAAAGTGCAGCAGTGCTCAGCAAGCCCCACATTTCATTCCCAGCCCTCCAGCCCTCCCTGCAAACCTGTGACTGTGCACATCCCTCAGTGTCCTTTGCTGTCCCTGAGGTGTCCCCATCCCCTCTGGTGCCAGCAGTGTGAGCTGACAGTGCTGCCAGGCTGTCTCTGGAACCACAGCCTGTGACAGTGGGGCTGAGCATCTGCTGCAGCCTGTCCTGCCCCAGTGTGTCCCCTGTCCAGTGTCCTGCCCCAGTGTGTCCTCACTGCCCCAGTGTGTGTCCCCTGCCCCAGTGTGTGTCCCCTGCCCCAAGTGTGTCCCTGCCCTGTCCCAGTGTGTGTCCCCTGCCCCAGTGTCTGCCCAGTGTGTCCTGCTCAAGTGTCCCATGTGTGTGTCCCTGCCCCAGTGTGTGTCCTCACTGCCTCAAGTGTGTGTCCCTGCCCCACGTGTGTGTCCCCTGCCCCAGTGTGTCCCCCTGCCCTGGCCCAGTGTGTGTCCCCTGCCCCAATATGTGTCCTCACTGCCCCACGTGTGTGTCCCCTGTCCAATGTCCTGCCCCAGTGTGTCCCCTGCCCCACGTGTGTGTCCCTGCCCTGCCCCAGTGTGTGCACTGCCCCACGTGTGTGTCCCCTGTCCCAGTGTCCCCTGCCCCAGTGTGTGTCCAGCCCCAGTGTTCCCTGCCCCAAGTGTGTCCCCTGCCCTGCCCCAGTGTGTGTCCCCTGCCCCAGTGTGTCCTTGCTGCCCCAGTGTCCTGTCCCAGTTCCCGCCCGGTGTCCTTGCTGGCCCAGCTCCTGTTTGGGGTGCTGGGGACACTCGGTGTGGCAGACAGGGCGTGGTGGCAGAGGTTCCTGTGGCACCTGAGCCCCAGCCCAGCTGCAGAGCGCCCTGGCAGCAGCACCCAGGCTCTGGGGAGCACCCTGGGGGATGTCCCTGTCCCCAGCACTGCTTCTGCCCCAGGGTTTGTGCTGGCCCTGCTGTGTGGGGCCGGTGGGAGCCACATCACTGAAGTGGGGGTGGAGCAGGGCCTGGAAACTCTTAAATCAGCTCTGCTGCTGCAGCCAGGGGATTGTGCAACACTCAGGGCTGCAGCTCCACGCTGCCTCCCAGCTGCCATCTTTGCAGGCTGCTCAGAGGGGACACTGCAGAGCTTCTCCTGCTGTTTCAGCTCCTTGGCCTTTATTCTTTTGAGGTTTTTTAATTTTTTTTTTTTCCTTCCCCCACCAAGTCCAGTTCCCTGAGCTGGCCTCATGCTTGGCTGCCTCAGTGCTGACAAAGGGGAGGCAGGGATGGGAGGCAGGGTTGCTTTTTGCTTTGGTCACATCCCAGTGACAGTCACTGAGTGTGTCCATCTGCATCCTGCTGTCAAAGAGCTGATGGCCTAAATGGCAAAAGGAGAGATTGGTTATCTCCAACAGCTGCTGCTTAGATCCTGTTAAGTTAATTTTAAGGGATTTTTTAAGGGAAGACTTGCTGATTATCAGGAATGAGGGATGTAGGATTGGAGCTGTGGGTCAGATGCAAGAGCTGGGTTCTGTTAGCTTGAAAATATTCATAAAATCCCACCATGGTTTGGGTGGGAAGGGACCTTAACTATAATTCAGTGCCACCCCTGCCATGGCAGGGACACCTTCCACTGTCCCAGGCTGCTCCCAGCCCTGCCCAGCCTGGCCTTGGGCACTGCCAGAGCTGTTCTGGACACTCTGTTCTCTCTGCTCTCCCCTTCCATCTTGGAATTTCCCTAAACAGCCAGATCTGCTTCAATGTGCCAACAGACCTGATACTGGAACTGTTCAATTATTCTCCTTTGCTCCTGAACCCTTCCCAAAGGCTGTAATACCATTTTTGACACATTTTCCCCCTTCTTACAGTGAAATAATAAAAATCTTGCCAATATTTTGTTCACAGTGTCAGCAGGGCAGGGATTGTGCCTCTTTGTGCCTGTCTCAAGGTTTTTAGGGTATTAACCCTTCCTGTGTTAAATAATTTATCAGTGGCTGTGTGTGATTCTTCAGCATCAGGAGTAGTAAATGGATCCCTAGGAATGAAACAGTGAAACTGAAATGCTGATTTCCAGGGAATTACTTTTAAAAAGACAATATATTACAATACATTGAGAATCTTTAATCTAGAACTAGAATCTTTAAACTGAGTACCAAAAAAAAACCCCCATTTTAGGGGATTTTAGGAGCTGCTTGGGGGCAGAGGGAGTTGCTGTGGCCTCTTCTGCCCTCTGGTGGTTCTCAAGGATATTGCAGGTGATTGCTGCCAGTATCGGATTTGTGATCAAAATTTCCCAATCTTGCCTAAATTTCCTTCCTGGATGCTGCTGTTAGCAGTAATTAATTTAACTAATTTACTCTTCACTCACTGTTACTGCACAGGATACTCCTGTTGTTGCTGCCAAGTGCTGACACACAAATTGGGGGTCACAAGGGTTGAGTTGGTCTCTGTTATGTTGGAGCCAGTGGATCACTCAAACTGGTGTAGAGACTGGGTTTAGGATATAATAATAATAATAATAATAATAATAATAATAATAATAATAATAATAATAATAATAATAATAATAATAATAATAATTTAGAATTAATTTTGGAGTCATGTGAGCTAGCTGGGATAGACATCTCCATATCTGTGAGGAAAAGGCGTAGAGAACTGGGATTGATTGGAGAAGTGTTGGGGTCACCTCTTTGTGGCCTTCCAGTGCCTGAAGGAGCCTGCAGGAAAAATAAACTGATTATAAGGGATGGAGGGACAGGACACAGGGAATGGCTCCCACTGCCAGAGGGCAGGGCTGGATGGGAGATTGAGAATCAGGAATTGTGGAATCCATCCCTGGAATGGATTTCCCAGAGCAGCTGGGGCTGCCCCTGGATCCCTGGCAGTGCCCAAGGCCAGGCTGGGCAGGGTTTGGACCACCCTGGGATGATGATTTGGATTAAATCATCTTTAAGGTCCTTTCCAACCCAAACCACTCCTTGACTCTGCTCTATGGTCAGTGATCAGTCTGAGGTTCAAGGGGACCTTGGTGGGTACAATAAATACACTTTTTAAGAGGGTTTGGGTAGGTTTGGGTTCTGTACTGCTAATCTGTCACACTTCAAAGCAAGGGCTTTAATTTAAATGTTTATCATCATTTGGGGGGTTTGGACCTCATGGTGTGAAGGGGTTTGATGTTGCTCCCAGGAGTGCTGAGCTATATCCTGCAAGATTCCATAAATGTTTTTATTCACCTCACATTTTGTTTTTTGCTGTAACCCCAAGAATTGTATTCAGTGATGAGTGATGCTCCTGCCTCACAGTGCTTTGTGCTCTGGTTTTCTGGATTAGAAAGATTAAGATTCTTTTTCTTTTGTTTCCCTTTTATGGGGGGTTAAGTCTGTCCAGTCCAGCCCTTCCAACTCCAGCTCCAGCTCCGACTCCAGCTCTGACTCTGATTTCGAGCCATCTCAGAACCACAGTCAAGGTGTGTTGCAAGAAGAGTTTGTTCAAACCTTCCTTGTGTAACCATAAAATGCTCAGGAGAATTAAATGTGCTTTTCCAGCACTATAATAATACAGTTTGTTGCATGCAGCCATGTGTTGGAGTTGTGATGCTTCAGCAAGAAAAGGCAATAATGTTATAACATCACGAACAAGTATTTTTCTTCTCTTGGCAGCTAATTTATGAGTAGGGAATCCCTCTGGATTTGGTTCTTTCCCTTTTGGCTTTGGTTTCTGCCTCAGTTTATAAATGTCTTGCTGCTGCCTGATCTGTAGAATCACCAGAACAGTTCTCCTCCAATCTCATCTATGTTTTATTAAAAATTATAAATGTGCCATTCATCACTCTGCCAGTGTGTAACAGCTTCTTTCTCAGATCCCTCCACTGATAACCCAGGGAGGGAAAATGGCAACACAGTAAACGTTCCAAATGCAGCAAATACTGCGCTGCTCCTGTCTCCAGTGACATTTAAATCAACCCCACAGGCATGAAAAATGTGCTTTTGTTCTCCTTTGGGAGGGGAGGGAGCTGTAAAGTTTGTCAGCTCTGCTTTAGCTGCCTGCACAGGGTGTCCTTTGCCAGTCCCATCTCACGGGGAGTCAGGACTGGCTTTGGCTGGGCTGGGTTTAGGTTTGGCTGGGTGGGGCTGTGAAGGGTTGGGCTGTGTTGGGGCTGGGTTTAGGTTTGGCTGGGTGGGGCTGTGAAGGTTTTTGCTGTGCTGAAGCTGTGCTGGCTCTGCCCTGGTGCTGAATTGCTGTCCCTGTGCCCAGGCCCCCTGCGCTCCATGGTGGAGGATCTGCAGTCCGAGGAGTCGGATGATGACGACAGCTCCTCTGGAGAGGAGGCAGCAGTCAAAACAAACCCTGTCAGCAGGGATTCCAGGTGGTAACAAATCCACAGCAGGGCTCTTGGGTTGCTTTTTACCCTCTGCATTTTAGGCTGCTCTGCTTGTGGAGGGAGGAATCAAAGGGCTCTGTGTGGGAGGGGAGGAAGGGCAGATGTGTGGGGTCACTCAGCACAGAGCTGGTGTGACCGTGTTCACAGGAGTTTTGGATGAGGGAAGAGATGAGGATCTGACTCCATGTTTCAGAAGGTTTGATTTATTATTTTATGATATATATTACATTAAAACTATACTAAAAGAAAAGAAGAAAGGATTTCATCAGAAGGCTGGCTAAGAATAGAATAGGAAAGAATGATAACAAAAGGTTCTGTCTCAGACAGAGAGTCTGAGCCAGCTGACTGTGATTGGCCATTAATTAGAAACAACCACATGAGCCAATCACAGATGCACCTGTTGCATTCCACAGCAGCAGATAACCATTGTTTACATTTTGTTCCTGAGGCCTCTGAGCTTCTCAGGAGGAAAAATCCTAAGGAAAGGATTTTCCATGAAAGATATCTGTGACAGTGGTGACAGCAGGGTTGGCTCCAGAGCACAGAGAGGAGAAGGCACTGGGAGGTGCTGAGCTGGGCTGGCAGGTGTCAGTGACTGAGCCCCTTCAAACCTCACCTCATTGTGACCCTCAGATCTCTGCTGGAGTGTGGCACCTTTGATCTGTGGGGCCAGGCAGTGCTGCTCTGGGCTCACAGGGCTCTCTCTGCCCTCTCTGCTGGCTGCTCCACTCTCTGCACTCAGTGACAGCTGTTTCCTGCCCCACACCCTGGAAAGAGTTGAACTTCACTTTCTTCCCTCAGGAAATGCTGTTACTGCCCAAACCTGGAGTCCCAGTGAATATTTGAACCCAAATGCTTGGCCCAGAGAGCAGCTGCACATTGGAAATGCTGGTGGTGGTTACCACACACCAAATATCCATTATTGCACGTCATCATCCAGGAAACAATAATAGAGGGACTTTAAAGAGTGTTTTTGTAGACCTTTAGGGGATAACCAGTTCACCACAGGATACCTGCCATATCTGTAGGGCCAAAGGAGGATGAGAATAAAGAGGAAATCTCAGAGATTACACCAGCAGCAACACTAAATGCATTTTTTGCCTGTAGAAGTATCAGTGAGCCTCTCATGCAGGTACTTTGTAACACTGGGAGGAATTCCTGAACAGCTGCTGTTTGAAATGAAGTGGTGCTGAGTTGTTCTAGGGGACTTCTGAATGCCAGAGTGGAACTGGTGCTGTAATGTGGCACCCAAAGCTCCCTGGGGAAAATGGGTCACTGGACATTGCAAGAATCCCTTTCTCTCAGCCTGAGCAGTAATCTGTGATAAAGAAGAGAATTTCACTCAGCTCTGTGTGGCTCAGCTGGTGCTGAGTTTGCTGCTCAATCTGTGCTGTTGCTTTTCAGACTGAGCCTCAGTGACAGTGACAGTGACAACAGCGCCGACTCGTGCCCGCCCAGCCGGGAGCCACCTCCTGGGCAGAAGCTGCCCCCAGCAAACAACAAGGTGTGAAACCTCTGCCTCCCTCCTCCCAATGCTGAAATTGTTGTATTTGTTTGCCCTGCCTTGGAAATTCTTCCTTGCACCACATTTTCCCTGTCCTATCCTCAGCTGACAGGTGATCCTCCCTTTCCAGCTCTCTGCTGTGACACCCCCATGTTTCCTGAGCTCATTCTGTTTCCTGAGCTCATTCTGTTTCCTGAGCTCATTTTGTTGGTTTCTTTTCCCCTCAGGCATCTGGAAGGAAAAGCCCAGAGTCTTGTAACAAGCCAGAGAAGATCCTGAAGAAGGGAACCTATGACAAGGTGTGTCCTGTGGAGAGGGATCTTCCATGAGGGCCTGGAGGGATGGGACACAGGGAATGGCTTCCACTGAAAAAATGAAATTTAGATGGGATTTGGACAGGAATTGTTCCCTGGGAGGGTGGGCAGGGCAGTGGGGCTGCCCCTGCATCCCTGGCAGTGCCCAAGGCCACGCTGGACAGGGCTTGGAGCACTCAGGGACAGTGGAAGGTGTCCCTGCCATGGCAGGGGTGACACTGGATGGGATTTGAGGTCCCCCCAACCCAAACCATCCCAGGATTCTGTGAATAAGGAGCTGAGCTTAATCAGAGGATGGTTGGGCCTCACTGTGCACAAAACCACCTGAATCAGCCCAGCCTGTTCATTGTTCTGTCTCAGCAGGGTAAAAGCTTGAGTTTAACAAAAAGCAGATGTTGAAAGGACAGGTTTTGGAGAGTGACACTGCAGAAATTGTGTACATTAAATAGCTGGAGCCCCAGGGGGTGTTCATAGGCAAAATGCTGAAATTGTTGTGTATGTTTGCCCTTTGTCTGAACCAATGGCCTGGTCACTGCTGCAGTGCTGGGGCACTTCATTAAAAGGCAGTTGCATCTGGCTTTGATCTTCTGAATTAAAGATTGTTTGATGCTCTGCTTTGCATGTTTACTTGGAACTTTTGTTTGTTCAATGAAATTCCCTCTTTCCTTGCCCCCAGGGAGGGCAGAGCAGTGTCCATTCTGTGATTCACTGATTCTGTAAATCAGTTTTGCTGATACAGACCTGTTGCCTAAAAAAACCTAAAAATAAGAAAAAAACAAACCACTCTTACCTAAGAACAATCAACATATTGAGCCTGTGAGCAATCCTTCATTTCCTGCTGTGGTTTAGGTAAAACCACCTGGGAATACAGTGCACTCCAAAGATTTTTCCTTACCTAAATGCAGATGATTGCTCAGTAGGTTGCTGGGTTTTGGTCACTGATGTTTTCAGGTAATTTGGAGTTAATTAGGAGAACCCACTGATGAGGAGCTCACATTGAGGGTCACCAAGGTGAACTTCACCTCACTGAGGTTCTTAAAGGTTCTGCCCAGTTCTTGGAGCTGGTTACAGGTGTGAGTGTCATTAAATAAAAAATAAAAGGCTTCAGAGCACTTGCATTTAAGGGAAGTACTTGAGAAGGAGGAGGAGGCAGTAAAAAAGTTGGGAATGTCTCAAAGGGCCTCAGGTTCTTGTGATCCTCTCTGGGGAGGTCCCTTTGGCAGCTCCACATGTCCCTGTTTGTGTTTCAGGCCTACACGGATGAGCTGGTGGAGCTCCACAGGCGGCTCATGGCACTACGGGAGCGCAACGTGCTCCAGCAGGTACAGACCATGGCCCTGTGTCCCTGCTGTCCCTGTGTCCCTGGGATCTGGGGTCCAGGAGCTCAGCCAGACCCTTCCACACAGCTTCTGCTTTGCTTTGAAAGCAAAAATACCGAGTAAAAAATAAAATCAGCTGTGCATGCAATGGTTTTGTTTGGAGTGGTACAGGAGTTTGGTGTGGGCATCTTCCCTCTGCCGTGCTGGTAGCAATCCCAAAGGTGGGATCTCGTGGTCTGACTGACAGCTTGGTCTGACTGACAGCTTGGTCTGACTGACAGCTTCCTCCTGGGAGGGGATGGAGGGGCAGGGACAGGAGCCCAGCAAGGGCTGCAGCTGTGCCAGGCCTTGGCATGGAGCTCAGGGCAAGGTTCTGCCCCCCGAGGCTGCTGGGCACTGCCCAGGCTGCCCAGGGAACGGTGCCAAGGCTGCCAGAGCTGCAGGAGCTCCCAGGGCTGCTCAGGGTGGGGCTGTTGGGGTGCCTGTGCAGGGCCAGGGGCTGGGCACTGGGGATCCCTCCCAGCTCAGGATATTCTGTTATTTTATGATTAAAAGGAAACCTGCCCACATCATTGTCCAGACTGAGCTGGTCAGGCAGGGGGAGCTGCTTTGCTTTTTTGGGAAGAGGATTCCCTTCCTGTTTTGAACCCCTCCAAGGGGTGGGAAAGCCTGGCTGGGCTCTGTACCCTGTGTGCTGTACTCACATCCATCCCCCTTCTCCAGATCGTGAATCTCATTGAGGAAACCGGGCATTTCAACGTCACCAACACAACCTTTGACTTTGACCTCTTCTCCCTGGATGAGACGACCGTCCGCAAGCTGCAGAGCTACCTGGAGGCCGTGGCCACATGACGCTGGGCCTGGCAAGCTGGCTCTGCTCTTCACCCAGACATCCCCTCCACTGGTACCAGGAAACCACCCCATGGAACTAGGCCTTCTTATCCTCCTGCCTCACCCGAAGAAGCACTGCCTTAGAGAACAGCCATGCTCTAGGAATGCTCAGCCAGCTGCACTTTTCTTGTAGGCTTCAAACCAGCGCCCGCCTTGCTGAGCCTGTGCCCGGCCCTGCCTTTGTGGGCCAGGCCCCCAGCAGAGCGGGCGTGCTGCACTTAGGCTGCACAGCGCGACCTTTTTGGTTTCCCTTGGAGCAACTGTGTTTCAAGAGCACATTTTGCAGGCATCTCTGAGCTCTGAAGAAGCGGGGATGCTGTTCCCTTCCCCTGGAGCTCGGGACCGGAGCCCTCCCGCTCTGCCCCGCGCCCTGTGGGTGACATCGGCTTTGACGGAGCTGGCCGGGACACTGGGGACAACAGGAGGCTCCTGCTGGTCTGCTGCAGGGGAGAGGGGCTGCATTCCAGCTCCATCCCAGCTGGGATCACCCTCTGGGGTGGGGACAGGACCCTCTGTGCTCAGTGAGGAGGCCTCTGGAACCTGCTGTCTCCTGCTGGGCTTTGGAGATGTCTTCTTTGTTGATCTGAGCTCCTAAACAAAGTCCCACTCCTTTCAGTCTGCTTTAACTGTAATAGGACTCCAAAACTGTAAGCTGTATATTTTATATATATATATTATATATATGTATGTACTGTATGTATAAGAAGGGCCTAGTTGGGTCTTATGATCTTAAGGGTGTGTTTTTCTGTTGTTTTTTTATGGCTCTGGCAGGGGAAGGCGCTTAATAAGATTTGACTCTTGTGGACAATTTGTAGTGTAAGGAAGCTGGACAGCAACCTCCAGGCATCCCATGCTCCAGAAGGGGCTCACCCATCGTCTTTCCATTTGTCAGTGTTTGATAACTTTGCCAAAACATGTGATTGGTTTTGTTCTGTGTTCTCAAAGAGGAATCTCCTTACAGTGGCCCCTATAGTAGTGGCTGTACTTTGGGAAAACCAAAACAAGGGAGGGCTGAAATCTTTGGGTTTTGGAGATGCTGATGTAAAACACAAAGTGGAGCTGGGTTTGTTCCCTCCTCCCTCTCCCACCCCGCTGCCTGTGCAGGAAAAGGCAGAAACAGAAACACTAATGCAGCCCCTCCCTGGATTTCTAGTTAAACTAGTATTGACCTCCAAGTGTTGTCCAGGTGGGCATGGGCAACCCCAGCCCTCCCCCCAAGCTGTGTTACACTCCTGCTCCCTAAATTCAGTATTTGCCCAGGAATTGCTGGTTTTTCCAAGGGCTGTGGAAGCTTTTGCCAAGTGGGGCACAGGCAGTGTGGGAGCCCCTCTGCTCTGCTCAGGGAGGGCTGCACCCCTCCAGGTTTGCTGTCCCTTGTTTTGGGTTCCCCCTTTCTTTATCATGGAAATGTTGCAACTAATCAACTGAAGTGGCAATATGATGATAAGCTTGTTTGAGTTGGGTCATGTTGACCCGATTCCCATTAATTTTGTCCTTGTACCACCTTTCATGTGTTGTGTGTGTGTATATATATATATATATGTGTGTGTGTATATATATATATATATATGGAATTCAAGCTCATGCTGGGTGCAAACCCTGTCACGCCAGTGATCTCAGCTCTTTTCTTTCTTGCTGGACAATGCCAGGGCTGGATGGAAAGGCCAGGGAGCAGAGGGGGAGGTGGCAGCAGGACACCCACACTGGTCACAGGCCGTGTCTCTGTGGGGCTGTGCCAGGGGATGGCAGCTCTGTGCCCACGCTGGCACCTGGGGCTGGTGGCACTGAGGGTGGCCAGGCTGAGCCCCAGCTCCACCGAGTGCTGCCCACTCCTCCCACAGCTCCAGTGCCAGCACTTGCAGACTGTCCCAGCTCCACTGGAGGTGCCACCCTGCCCCTGGCACACCTGCAGGAGGCTCTTCTGAGCCTGCCATGGCATCGTCCTGTCCTGGAAGTGACTTTGTTGGTCAGTCTGCTGAGCATTGATAGGGATTTCGTTTGGTTTTTATAAGAAGTATTTTACACATGGATTTTTTTAGACTGTTTATAATCCCCCCCCCATAAAACCCGAGGTAGGATTGTTCCCCAGCAATAGTTCCTCTCCATTGTGTGCACATGCTGATTTGTTACTAAAAGGTTTTTGCAAGTACTTAGTTGTTCTACAGAGTTGATGTTTTTTGGGGTATGTGGTAGCGTGGGGAGCACAGGAGGGGTGGCTGCAAGGCAAGGTTGGTCACTTTGGGCCTCACCTTGTGTCCCCTTGCAGTTCCCTGTGTAGATCCCCTCTAGGCTGGCTGAACGCTGTTCTGAACATGCCATGTACAGGTTTTTGTGGATAAAGTGTTTGTTCTTGTGTCACTCTTGAGAGCATGGATGGATTATTGTACTCTAGCAAGGAGGGGGCAGTGCTGCTGTGGGCATTGCTTCAGGTCCTCGAGGATGTGTAGTAGCTTGCGTTGTTAAAAAAAAAAGGAAGAAAACAAAAAAAAGAATCCCAAATTGACTTGTAGCCATAATGGTTTTTCCAAGGAAAGTGGGCAGGACTCTGTTCCTTTTGCCTCTGTTCCTTTTCCCTGTTCCTTGTGGTGCTGCTGCTGGCACAGCCAGTGCTGGCAGCCCGAGCTGGAATCGTGTTGGAGGCAGGGTCAGGATTGGGCTCCTCCATCCTCCAGGAGGGTCAGGAGCCTTTCCCTGGCTCTGCCATGTGTTGAGCCTCGAGGCTTTGATTACTGACATGACCATTAGAAAAGTTTAATAAAAAGGAGAGGAGAGGAAGGCTGGCTTGGCAGCAAACCCAGTCTGGTGTTTGTGCCACGAGGGGAGGCTGGCTGAGCTCAGGCTGCAGCCATGGAAGTGCAATCTCTGCCACCTGTGGGAGCGTGGGGTGCCCTGGGAGCATCAGAACGAGCCAAGCATTGATGCAACAATCCAGAAACAGTTTCATTGTCACATCTTGGACCGTGTTTGATGGTGAGAGAGTTAAAACGTCCCTCCAGGAGGGGCCTCTCCACGAGCAGAGCCCAGAGTGGCTCCAGCTGCAGTTTTCCATTGGGGATGTGCTGGAGCCAGCTCTGCTCACAGGAGGCTCCTGCCTGCTGAGACTCCCCTGGTGCACCTGGGACAGGTGAATCAGTGCTCAAAGGACCCAAATGGGTGTTGCTTTCCTTTGATAGCCATCAAAAACTGACAAGATGAGTTTGCACTCCTAAAGAAAATTGTAAGTACTTCAACTTCTAGAGAATTTTTAATTGTATTTCTGCCTAGAGCCGAGGTATTAAATACCTCAGCACCTGAGGATTTTAAAAGTTGTGTTGGGAGAAAAGTTCTTCACTCAGCTGGAAGAAATGCAGCTGAGCCAAGACTAACTGCAAGATTAAAAAGAAAAAAAAAACCACAAAAAAACTCATGTTTGTAATACGTTACAGGATTGTTTGTCCTGAATTTTAAACTTTTTGTTAAATTTGTGGAACTATGGAGGAATTTTCTAGAAAAAGTGAAATAAAGTAAGATGGAAAAGTAAAACTTGGAAGTGTTTTTCAGTTGTGTTGTTTCTCCAGGGATGGCAGTGTGGCTTTCCCAAAACCCCTCATGGCACAGGAAAAGCCAAGGAAAAGGGAATTATTTTAAACATGGGGTGACTCCAGTGTCCCTTAATCCATCAGCTGAGGGGTCCCTGCCCTTGGAGCAGGGTCTGCCTGGGGCAGCTCCTGTGGGATTTGAGGGTCCCCACTGCAGGACAGAGCCTGGCATGGGCAATGCCCTGGCACAGGTAAAGGGTGGCACCGTCCCTCCCCTGCCCCCGAGGGACTGTCCCTGTCCTTGGTGCCCTGGGCACAGCTCAGCTCTCCCTGCCTGAGGCAAAGCCAGCCCTGCTCCATGCCAGGAACCAGACAGAGTTCAGAGACACAAACAGAGGAGTTTATTTCACTTGGACACAGCAATTGCAGCCAGCCCAGCACACAGGGGGAGCTGCAGTTCCAGCACTGCATTCAGGCACTGGAATTCCTCTGACCCAAAGCAGAGTTCTGGGTTTAATTCTGTCACTCTGCTGTGACCCCAGCACTGCCCCAGCTCCTCCCAGTGCTCCTCCTGTCCAGGGAAATGGAACTGGAGCCAGAGCTGGGCTGCTCTCCCTGCCCAGTGAGGGTTCCTGTGTGCCCTGAGCCATTCCCAGCCATCCTTCCCCTGCTGGATTGGGCACCAGCAGCTCGGGCTGCAGCTGGGCCAGGCTGTGCCCTCCATGGAGCAGCTCCACAGCTCTGGGCTGGTTGATCACAGACCCCCAGGAGAACCTGGCTGAGCTCCCAGCACCATCCCCTGTCCCCAGGCACAGCTGCAGCCCTCAGCCTCCACTCTGCAGCTCCCCACAACATTCCTGAATTGTAAAATATAGACAGATTTCACACATTGTACACAGCCTTATAAATAATCCCTGGAGTAAATCTCTTCTTAGAATACCAGCCATGGATACAACTTCAACAATACAATTTATGGCTTCATTGTAACTCAAAAAGGTAAAACAAACTCAAAATATTGCACAGACAAGCCCAGTTCATGTGAGGTTCCACCTCCACTGCTGTGTGTAGTCACACACAGCATTTGTCATCTCAGACAGGAATAGTTTGTGGGGAAGGAGATTTAAAATTATGAGGATGCCATCAGCATGCAGGGAAACGTGCAGCAGGCAGTGAGGACACTGCTGGAAAATGAAATCTGCCTTTCTCCCTCAGCAGAAAAAGGGCAGCTCCTGATTTGCAGCTCCTGTTTTACATTCATCTCAGGAAAAGAAAACTTTGGTTAGAACGTAACAGATCACGTGGATTTCAGGTAAACATCATATCGCCCTTATAAAAATGGAAATAAAAAATACAAAGCTGAGATATTTGGGATATCTCAGCAAGGAACACAAGACACAGGAGAACATGGGCAGGACCACGCTCACCACACTGCAGGACATGGACAGCAAAGGGGCTGCCTGAAGGCTGAGCTGCTTTATTTCGGCAGGATCCATCCAGGGAATCCCTCCTGGGCAGCTGGGAGTGTCCCGGGGGCGGTTCCGGGGCGGGCTCTATGGCCGGGCCGAGGGCTCCCCCGAGGGTTTTTCGGTGTCCGTGTAAAACCGAGCGATCTGCTCCTGGTATTTCTGAGCCACCACCGGCCTCTTCAGCTTCATGGTGGGGCCTGTGGGGAGCCAGCAAAGGGTTAAAGGGGAGGGCGGCACTGGGAGCACCCAGCAGGGCTGGAGGGAGAGGCAGAACACGGGAACAGGGACCTGAGAGAAGTTCTGAACTTCTCCTTGGGTTTAATGGAATGTCCCTCCCTTCCTCTGGGAGCCAAAGCAGCACCCAGAGGGAATGGTCCCTATCACAGACATCTTTTCATGAAAAATCCTTTCCTTAGGAATTTTTCCTCCTGAGAAGCCGAGAGGCCTCAGGAACAAAATGTAAACAATGATTATCTGCTGCTGTGGAATGCAACAGGTGCATCTGGGATTGGCCTCATGGGCTTGTTTGTAATTAATGGCCAATCACAGTCAGCTGGCTTGGACACAGGGCCCGAGCCACAAACCTTTGTTATCATTCTTTGCTATTCTATTCTTAGCTAGCCTTCTGATGAAACCTTTCTTCTATTCTTTTAGTACAGTTTTAATGTAATATATATCATAAAATAATAAATCAAGCCTTCTGAAACACAGAGTCAGATCCTCATCTCTTCCCTCACCCAAGAACCCCTGTGAACACCAGCACAGGTCCCAGCCCCAAGCCCAGGGATTCCCCCAGGGAATGGTGCCGAGGCTGCCAGAGCTGCAGGAGCTCCCAGGGCTGCTCAGGGTGGGGCTGTTGGGGGGCCTGGGCAGGGACAGGGGCTGGGCTGATCATCCCTGAGGGTCCCTCCCACCTCAGGATGCTCCATAACCCTGTGAGAGGCACCACAGCACAAGGTAAGTGCTGCTGCACTCGGTGCTGTGGGCTGGAAGTGGAAATTCACCCCAGTTCATCCCACCCCAAACTGCTACATGGAAAAGCCACCGTGAGGAAAGGCCAGGGCAGCTCTGTGCTTTGGGGCTGTGGTTGTGTTGATGTTCAGTACCAGGGAAGGAGCACAGGGCACACCCCAGACACTCACCAAGCTCTCCACCAAACAGGGAGAAGTCCTTCTCCAGCAGGACCCACTTCTGGACTTTCTGAGCATTGGACACAGCTTTCTCATTGACAGCAGAGATCCCTTTCTGGATGGCAGTGTAGATGGCCTTGTCTTTGCTGCTGATGATTTCTGAGACCTTGGTGGCCTTGCTGCCCAGCCTCTGACAGAATGCCAGAGCTTCTGGGCTGAGGTCATCTCCAGGCTCACCCGTTTCTGCATCCACCACGCACTGCAGGCCAAGCACAGCAGGATCTGAGCAGTGCTGAGCACCTGAGGCTCTGCACCAGGAGCCTCCAGCCCTGGGACAGCTCCTGGGGTCCCTTTTGGGGTCCTTTCCCTGCCCCACTCCAGCCCCTCAGCTCCCACCCAACCCCTGGCTGCCAATGGAAACTTGGCACAAACACAGATAAACCCCTCAGGTCTGTGCCTGCTCAGGAGCACATCTGCCCAATTCCTCCTGTGCTGCCCAAAGTTAATCTCTGTCCAAAGTTAACCTCTGTCCAAAGTTAACCTCTGCTTTCCAGACCTTTTCTGGAGCACAATTCACTTCCCTGCACTGTGCAGGAGCAGTCTTGGAGTCACACACAGCCCTCAGCCATGACAAGAGCAGCAGGGCCACTCCCAGGGCCACCTCAGATCTCCTGCCCCAGGCCAAGGCTGCTGGCCCTGGTCTCAATTCCCACTCTGACAGTCAGCACAGGCCACCACAGATGTGTCCTGGTGCAGTTTAAATCCAGAGTGTGACAAAGAAATCCCTGACAGGTTTTTACCTCCCACACTGCTGTGGGAGAGACTGAAAGAGGTGAGGAGAGCAGAAGGGTTTCCTTTTCCAGCCTCACTTTTGGGTCTTTTCCTTCTGTTTCTCCCTGTCCTCTGTGGCACAAAAGCACCAAAAGCTGCCCTGAACAGCAGCAGGGCCTGATGGTCTGAGCAAGTGACAGTTCTGTGCTTTCAGCTGCTCTTGGCAGCTCAGCTGCAGCAAATTCTGCTCCACAAGATACTAAAAATGTGTAACAACCCTTCCTCCCTGGAATTACTCAGATTCAGCAGCACAGGTGGTGGATCCCCATCCTCTCTGCCATTACCTTTAGTGTCAGGAGCATGGAAAGGAATTTGGCTTTGTCTCCAACCAGCATGGCATTGCTGATGATGGGAACAGCATTCTTGACAGCATCCTCGATTGGAACAGGAGGAACGTTCTCACCTCCTGCTGTGATGATGAGCTCTGGAAAACAATCAGATCCTGATTAATGCTTGGAGCACCTCCCCTTGCCACAATCTG
This sequence comes from Melospiza melodia melodia, assembly GCF_035770615.1. Taxonomy (NCBI): domain Eukaryota; kingdom Metazoa; phylum Chordata; class Aves; order Passeriformes; family Passerellidae; genus Melospiza; species Melospiza melodia. Next base: position 28,001,918 of record NC_086200.1, read on the forward strand.
CAACAACTCCACTGCTCCTTTGGCTCAAACAGGGAGGCTGTGTCAGCACACCAGGACTGGGACAGTCACAGGGTGACCATCCCCAAAAATGTTCAGAAATGTGGGGATGTGGAACATTTTAAAGGGCTTTTCCAGCCCCAGTGCTGATCCCTGACTGCAGCAGAGAGGAGCAGCAGCTGCTCACACTCAGCCCAGCCAAAGCTGCCCTGGGGCTCCAGGGGTGTTTGCAGCCTGGCAATGCAGGTGAGCCCCGTGGCACAGACACCTGAGCCTCTAAGGCTCCTAAGTTGGCACCCAAATTATCAGAAATTGAAGTGAGAGGAGGTTCCTGTGTGCTGCAGAGCAGAGGGGAGCCCCTGCTCCATCTCCTGCTCCTCAGAGCTGCACCTCTCTCTCTTGGGGGCTGAAGGTTTGAGTGATCTTGGCTTTGTCTGGGGTTGCCCAAACTCTGTCCCAAGAGCCACATTGCTCCAAGGCACTTGCACAACAGTGTTAAGCTGCTGCTTTCCTTGGAGGTCACCCTGCAAAGCTCCTGAAACTCTGAGCTGCTGATAAAACAAACCCACGAAGCACCAATTGCACTGGTGCTGAAATCAGAGAACTGAAATCAGAGAACTGAAATCAGAAAATTGTCCCTCACTCTGGAAACACACCCTGGCTCCAGAGGCTGCCCCTCTCCTCCCACCTTGCAGCCACATCCCAGTGGAAACTCCAGGATGAGAAGGATTTCAATATTCTTCTGTGCAAGTCACAGCCACACAACCAGCAGAGCGTCCCCTGTACCAGAGGAGGTTTAGATTTTTCTCAATATCCAGGTTAAGCTGGATATTGGGAAAAATTTCTTCCCAGCATTGGAACAGGCTGTCCAGGGCAGTGGTGGAGCCACCATCCCTGGAGGGATTTAAAAGATGGGACAGCTGGGGACATGGGGACACAGTGGTGGCCTTGGCAGTGCTGAGGGAACAGTTGGGCTCATCAACATCTCATGGATTCCACAGTGCTGCACAACACCAAGACAATGTCAGGGGATGTGTCACCTTTAATTCTGCCTGTGATGAAGAGGAATCCATCCTTGTCATGCTTGCCCAGGTCCCCTGAGTGCAGCCAGCCATCCTCATCAATGGCTTCCCTGGTTTTGTCCTCCATGTTCAGGTAGCCCATGAAGACATGCCTGCCTGAGAAGCAGATCTCCCCAATGCCATCCATGTCTGGTTTATGGATCAGGGTGTGGCACCCTGACAGCACCTTCCCACAGCTGAAACACAGCACAGAGCAAGGATTAATTCATTTTACACCAAATTCAAGCAGAAGTTACAGCAGCACCTCTCAAGCTGGAGGGTTTGAACAAAGCCCAGCAGCTTTTTAGCACAAGAGCTTTAAAGGCATCTGCTCATGTGAGGGCAGCTGCAGAAAGAGTTGTTACTGCAGAGATCAGTGCTCACACACCTGCTGGTTTGCACTCATTGTTCTCAACACCAGATTTATGTCCTTGGCAGCAAACTTTCACTGTGCAGACTGAACGAGCTGCTCAAAGACACCCTGAACCCTTCAGTCATTTGCCATTGAAGAGTAGGTTGGAGTTACCAACTTTTCCTTCTTCCCCAGCTCCCACAGAAGCCAGCCAAGGTAAATTCACACGTCCCCAGTGGCAGCAGGGCTGTGGGGATGAGCTGCAGCAGGACAGATGGAGGTGCCAGAGGCAGAACCCCCTCCCTGCTCCCAGGCGGGCGCTCACCTGCCGAGCTTGAAGGCGTGAGGCAGGGAGATGGTGTGGGGCCCAGAGCTCTCACTCATGCCATAGAGCTCCATCACAGGGATGTTGAGGCTCAGGAAGAACTCCAGGGTCTCTCTGGTGATGGGAGCAGCCCCAGTGTAGCACCTGGTGCAGCGGTCCAGCCCGATGGCCTTGCGCACCTTCCTGTACACCAGCTGCCGGGCCAGGCGGAAATTCACCGGCTCGTCCAAGCGCCTGCAGCAGGAAAGTGACACATTTCCAGCTCCTCCCCTTCCTCCTTTCATCTTCATCCTTCTTCAGTTCACAGAAAATATAGAACTCCTCCCCCTCATCCTTTTATCTTCATCCCACTTCAGTTCATTCCATAAAATAATGGATTATTTCCCCCTGCAGCCCTTGCTGCTCCCCCTCGAGTCCAAGTTGCACTGGTCTAATGTCATGGACATATTTTATGAAAAATTCTTTCATTAGGATCTTTTCTCCTGAGAAGCTGAGAAGTTTCAGCTTCTCCCTGTTTTGCTGCTTTGGAATGTGATTTGGAGAATTGTTTACCCAGCATGTGAATTGTTTTTACTTGATGACCAATGACAGCCACCTGTGTCAAGGTTGTGAGCAGTCACAAGATTTTATTACCATTCCTTTCTATTCCTTGCTAGCCTTCTGATGAAATCCTTTTCTTCTATTATTTTAGTATAGCTTTAATACATCATTTTCTTTTAATATAATATAATATATATAATCAAATAATAAATCAGCCTTCTGAAACATGGAGTCAAGATTCCCATCTCTTCCCTCATCCTGGGACCCCTGTGAACGCCACTACAGTCTGTCACATGAGATAAAATCCTGGAATATATGGAATATAACCCCTGGATGGAATAAAATCCCTGATCTGACAGGGAAGTTCTCCTAAAAACTCATCAGCATCCCTGACATGTAGCTCATAATTACCCATCCATCTTCTTGAGGTTGGTCTGCAGCCCCACTCCCTTGGCCCACGCTGCCACTTTCCGTCGGATCGCTGAGGCTTTCATGCCCACAGATTTCATTTTCTCTTCCATTTTCTCCCAGACACGAGGAACTCCCAGAAAAGCAGTTGGCCTCACTTCTCGCAGGGTCTCCACCAAGCTGCCCTGAGAGAAGCAGGATTTAATGCAGTTTTTAGAAATGATTCACTGCAGACTTCAGGTCAGTATTGATCACCAGCAAAAACTTGGGAGTCTGCAATGAATTTTGAGGAACTGTTTGTTTTTTGCAGCACCACCAAGAGAAGGGAACCCCTGAGGCATTCCAGCGGGAATTGTGAAGGGAGCAAGGGTCAATGCTTTCAGTGACACAAGAATCCTTTACTCAGGACTCAGGTTTAGCTGGGGCCATGGTGCAATGTGGGCAGAGCAAACATGAGGCTGTTGCTCAACCAGTTCTTTATGTGGCATCAGGTGTTAGGTAAGAACTCAGCAGATCCCAGTTGTGAAGTGCTGGGTCAGCTTCTCCCAGTTTGTCACTGAGTCAAAAGGTGAAGGCCAAGCTCCAGTCAAACCAACAGGGGCAGCTGGTCAGTGGGCAAAGTAAACCCAGTTAGGAAAGCTGAGAGAACCATAAGATAACACAGCCTTATTTCAAGCACCTGTGGGAATCCACAAAATCAGAGGGTTTTGGGAAAGCTGCAAAAGGCAGGCCTCAGAGACAGCAGAACTGTGATTAGAGCTAAGCAGCAGCCATGAGATAGATCAGCAGAAAAAATATTTAAAAAGTAGAAAAGTAAGGACAAATAGAACAATGGTCTGTGTATTAACACTTGTCTAGAATAACTCTCTAAGCTACAGAAAAGTTTATCTAGCAAGATATTAGGAAGTTTGAAGCTTAATAATGGAGCTCTGTGCATTGTGTTTGAAGGCTTACAAGGAGGTATTGTAATTGAAATAAGCAAGCATTGTTTAACCAAAGGCACGTGGGCTTATAGTGGTTGGATAGAACTAGTGTCAATATAGAATATATACTATACAGATATAAATACTGTGAATGTGCTTTTGATTTGTGTGATTGGTCACAAAACTTATAAAGTGAGTTGTAACATTAAGTTCTTGGTCTGCTGCTGGCATCTTCCCATTGTCACAACCATGTAATGAGACTGATGCTGAAAAATAAAACAGCTCAAGGCACGTTCCACAGCAGCCCCACCCCATTTGTGATTTGCACACAGACCCCGGCCAGCGACAGCACCCGCCCCAGCTCAAGCAGGTGGATGAGTGTAAGTTTATTATCTTATTTTTTTCACCTTCAATGCATCTGGTTGGGCAAAGTAAACTTGCACTCCAAGGGTCATGGCTGCCCAAATGTCACACATTTGTGCAGCAATGTGGCTCAGGGGCAGGTAGCTGACCACCTCCTCCTGCTTCTCCCGGGCGTCTCTCAGCATGATGAAGCGCGCGGCCACCGTCCCCGTCCACGTCAGCTGCAACAGGAACCCAGAGGGGCTTCAGAGAGGGACTGCACAGACACACACACAGCACAGCTCAGCTACAGCGTCCTGGGATCTCAGCAGCAGCACTTGGCTTGCTCAGGTGCAGCAGAGACTGAGGGGAGGCTCCTCGGGGGCTGCAGCTCCTCCCCAGGGCAGGCACAGGGGCAGGGGCTGAGCTCTGCTCTGGCACAGGGACAGGAGCCCAGCAAGGGCTGCAGCTGTGCCAGGCCTTGGCATGGAGCTCAGGGCAAGGTTCTGCCCCCCGAGGCTGCTGGGCACTGCCCAGGCTGCCCAGGGAATGGTGCCAAGGCTGCCAGAGCTGCAGGAGCTCCCAGGATGGGCTTGTTGGGGTGGCTGTGCAGGGACAGGGGCTGCACTGATCATCCCTGTGTGTCACTGTCACATTTTCTGAAAACTCTCTTTACCCAGGATTTCTCCAGGGAAGCTAAGAAGTCTCAGAGAAAAATGAAAACAATAATTATCTGATTTGCTTCTCCTGTGTTTTGCTGCTTTGGAATGTGTTTGGACATTGCTTACCAACAGGTGATTGTTTCATTGGTTTCATGTGAATTGCTTAAGTTTTGACCTAATGGCCAATCAGTGCCAAGCTAAGAGTCATGAGTTTTTCTTTAGTATCTTTTTAGGCTTCTCTCTGTATCCTTTCTGTATTCTTTAGTATAGCATTCTTTAATACAATATACTCTCATAAAATAATAAATTAAATAAATATAATAATATTATTATTAATAGTATTATTAATAAAAATACCATAAATATGTATATAGATAACATGACCATTTATGAATAATAACTATATAAAATTATTCATAAATAAATTATTTATAATTAGATGTATGAATGTAAAAATTATCTATAAATTATATAAATAATATTACTAATTTTTTATTATTATTTATATGGATGTATAAGGTAATTAATTAAATAATGTAATAAATTAAAATTTGTCTAAGAACATGGAGTCAGATGCATCATTCCCTCCATTTGGGAACCCCACAAACACAACACCCGGGGGTCCCTCCCAGCTCAGGATGCTCTCCCTGAGCAGCCCTGGGGTGGCACTGGGCACTCACGTTGTCGTGGCTGAGCATGACCCCCTTGGGCTGCCCCGTGGTGCCCGAGGTGTAGATGAGGGTGCAGCACTGGTTGGGTTTCTGGGCGGCGATGACCTCGCGGAGCTGCTCGTCCGGCACGTCCCTGCCCAGCTCCATGAACTGCTTCCACTGCAGGGAACACAACAGCTCAGCCCCTTCGTGAGGCATCACCCACAGGAACAATGGATCTCTTTGTTAGAGCCTAAATAAGGAATGTGGGACTACAGGCAGCTCTTCAAAATGCAGTTTATTGTATCTAAGACATTACAGCAGTCCAGGGTGGTGGGTGACAGAGCCTGTGCCCACATCTATCAGCCCAAGCTGCAGGCAGGCCTGGAGACCCACAGCCCTCATTCAGGCTCTTACTGATGGTGCCCCACGTTGGGCGCCATCATAACAGCCTTAATCAGAGATGTGGGACTCCAGGCCACTCTCCAAAATGCAGTTTATTGTATCTGAGACATTACAGCAGTCCAGGGTGGTGGGTGACAGAGCTGTGCCTACAGCTGTCAGCTCCAGCTGCAGGCAGGCCCGGAGACCCTTAGTTTAGGTCACAATGCATTAGATATTTTTTCTTTTGGTTACAATGCATTATATACTTTCCTTTACTGAGCATCTTAATACAGTACAACCAATCTATACCTTAACTATTACCTATAGCCTATCATAACTACTGTAATTACCATATTCATGTTACTGTTCTCCAATCACTAAAAGTTAGTACATTACAGTTTAAGCTAGAAGTTGTTTTTCAGTCTTCTCGCAGTGGAAAATTCTGAGACCTTTTTTCTACTTGCAACTTTGCTGACTTGTTTGCCTGTGCTAGCTTTCTGCTTGGTAAAAACATCTTGTTTGAGGTGGGTTTATCCTTTGCTCTAAGCCATAAAAACCCCTTCTAATTAACACACCCTTTGCCTCCTTGGTTAGCCAGTGAGACTGGCTCAGCAATTCTTTTCTTCTGTATCAAAACTTGCTTTCATTTCTATTCCTTCTTCAGATTCTACATCCAAAAATCTTTCTGCTAAGCACACATATCTGTGAGGTTTTCTTGTCAAACTTTCATCCTTCCCAACAACTCTTTGCTACACACCAAGAGAAGGATGTTCTCCCTGTCCACACCCCTGGAAGAGGCTGTACACCCACACTGCCACCCCTGTGTTTCCTGGCTGACACAGGGAGAAGCAGAAAGGAGCCAGACCCACTCCCAGCAGCTTTACAGCTCTGAAGCAACTCCTTGGAGTAACTGTGGGGCTCAAGGTGTCTGGCAAAGTCCCTTACAACATGGATTATCCAGGTTGCACAACAGCAGACACCTCCTGTCCACCAAAGCCAACACAGCTCAAGGGATCACAGCCACAGAACCCCAGGCTGGTTTAAGGTCCCTTAGAAGGGACCTTAAAATTTCATTCCAAGGCCCTGCCATAGAATGACATGACAGGGATGTCACCAGATGCTCAAGGCCCCAGGGCAGGTGACAGGTGCTTGCAGCCACCAGCTGAACACAACCAGCACTTAGCAGCTGTGAAGAAACCCAGGACTCACCGAGTACAGTTTTGGTCTCTGCTCTTTGATCTCCTCCCCATACTGGACAATGGCCTTCAGATGAGGTAGTCTGTGTTCAATCTGTGTTAAGAAGGGAGATTTGTGAGAAGGAGCAAATGCTGCTTGTGCCTTTCAGACCTCTGTAACCCCACTTAGCACACTCCTCAGATTTGCCACTTTATGCAAAGCCAAGAGAATCCCATCTGTGCTCCTGAAGAATGGGTTTGCCTCACTAGAAACAGTCATCATTTGAGCTGGGATGGCGCCAGACAACCTAGAGGATGCTCAGTTGTTCATTTTGGCTTCTTCAATTTTAAGCCCAAGGTTTTTAAGAAGTGAAAGCACCACTTAACCCCTTGTGAGACACAGTGCCAGTGACAGCTCACCTGGCTGGAACAGGGAGCACAGCAAGGAATTCACCTCTGTTCTCAGACCCAGCACTCCCCTCCCACAGCATTTCACCCTCCCACATCTGTCAACAGGTTGCTGTAATCCCCAGCCATTTAAAAAACATAATTACTTCTAAGATTTTCTGCAGCTGTTTATGGTTTTCCACCACTATAACGTTGGCACTGCAGTTCTCTGCTACATAGTGACAGGCCTCAGGAGAGTTTGTAGTGTAGATCCCAACAGCAAATCCCCTGGAAAAGGGAAAAAACAGAAGAGAAAAGCAAAACAGAGTTAGAGGACAAGCAGAGTTGCTGGCAAATTTCAGAGAAAAAATTTTAAGGACAATATCTCATAAAATGACAACAAAAAGGGGAGAGCTGAATTCCAAGAGGAAAGATTCTGTTCTGGGGCATGGGAAATGTCAAGAGTGGAGCAAGGGAGCAAAATATCTCATGTGGAAGGCAGATATCCCAGTCCAGACATGAGATTCTCTGGAATTTCCTTAATCACTGTGTACATAAAAATGCTTCTGGATTAACCTACAGGTCACCTTATTTTGAGAGAAGCAGCTGGCTAAAAAAAAGTATTTCATTTTTGTCTCATTAATTCATTATTAAATAGTTCAGCTTCTATCTACCTTCATTAAATCCAAATATAAGCAATTGAATTTGGGGTGTTGTTTGTTTTACTGGGGTTTAATCAAAACCTGCTTCTCATGTGAATGCTGCAGTCACTCCCTGCCTGCCAAAGCAAAATGCATGGCAAGAAACAAGAGCCTTACCCTGCAAGGATAGCTCCAATGTCAGCAATGAACCACTCAGCAGAATTGAATCCCAGGATGCCCACTCCATGGAAACGCTCCAGCCCCAGCTGCAAACAAGAGATGGCATTACAGCATCCTGCTTCTCCTCTGGCCAAAGCTCAGGGAGCATCTGAGACCTCTGCTGTGAGCACAGCACCGAGGGAAGAGCTCATGTTCTTACACTGAATCACCCCCAGGAGCCAGGATGGAACCAGTGAAAGTTTCACAGCTCTGTCCCACTGTAAGTGGGCAGGAAAATGGGGATTTGCTGAGCTCTGCCCTTGGAAAGACAGACTCACCAACAGGAATTCAATTCACTCACAGGAATATCAACCTGCACTCCAGGGAGCTCCCTCCTTGGGCTGGGAATGAGGAGGTGAGAGGTGAAGTCAGACAGCACCTCCTGGGACATTTGGGACAAGTTGGGAATGGCAAATATCAATAATGGCCAGAGCAATAAGCTCCAGTGGTGTCAGAACTCAGGACATCCCTTTGGCTGTCCTGGATGGCCAAGATCCCTGCCAGGGGGCTCAGAGACCCTGGCACAGAGCCCAAGACACCTGTGGGTTTGATTATGGCCCATGGAGCAAATTACCAACCTTAGATGAAGATCAGCAAGCCACAACAGTTTAAGTAGAATGATAGTGAATTTATCACAGGGTGAAAAAATAGATTTTAGGGGTTTTTAGAATGGGGGTTCAGGGGGCAAGATGGAGGGAACTGGGTGTGTCCAGCCTTTCTCCTTCTTCTTGGCCTCCATCTTCTGCTGTGATGGTGGCACCTTCAGATTGGTTTAGAGTAACTCACTGTCTAGCATAGGTGATAGATATTGGGAAGTTCTGGTAAATATTGTACACATAGTTTTTAGTATAAAAAGATAACACTGCCCCAGGGGTGGCCAGAGTGCCTCTGTCTTGCTGAACGGACCTCAGCTGGACAGGAAAAAAAATTTTATAGGTAAGATACAATAAATAACCTTCAGACTGAGAACTGAAGAGCTCTGACTCCTTCTTTGACTGCCAGGCTGGGAAAAGAGATTTTCTAACACATCTTGGGGTCACTGTGAGCAGCAGAAGTCCCAAGACAGTGGCAGTGACACTTGGCTATGAAATTCCAGCTCTTGGAGTCCCAGTTTTTAACTCCCTCAGCCAGACTCTGGTTTTGTCCCAGAGTGGGAGATCCCACCACAGCAGTAAAACCAGGCTGGCCTTAACTTGAGGAGGTAAGACTTGATCCCAACAGTACAAACAGGTATTGTTGGTTTCTGTCTCCAAGTCTCCTAATCCCAGCAGCACCAGCAAAAGGCTGGGCCACGTGGGACATTTAAGTCTGGTTTTTAAGATCCCTTTTTTTCTTAGAAAGATGAACTTTCCAAGCCTCTGCAGGGGCAGTGTCCAGGTTTAACATAAACCTCAAACGCCTCGCTTGAAATGTTTCCTTATATGTTTTTTTTTACTTGGTTAAATGTGGAAGCAACTGTCAAAAAAATTAAATAGGTGTCCATAGCATGTTCAGGTACTTCCCTGTCACTGTGAGATTCATCTGCACTCAGGGAATTTGCAGATTTAAAACAGACTTGAATGCAGCCATTCCAGCACTATTTAAGTGAGTGAACATTAAACTTGACTTTGTTTTGTTTTGACACAGTGGTAGGAAGAGGGTAGGAAGTGGTAGGAAGACAGTTTTAAATTAAAAGAAGAAAGATTTATATCAGATATTGGGCAGGAATTGTTCCCTGGGAGGGTGGGCAGGCCCTGGCACAGCTGGGGCTGCCCCAGGATCCCTGGCAGTGCCCAAGGCCAGGCTGGACAGGGCTTGGAGCACCTGGGACAGTGGGAGGTGTCCCTGCCACGTCAGGGGTGGCACTGGATGGGCTTTAAGATCCCTCCAACCCAAACCATGCTGTTTTTAGGACTCTGTGAATATACCAAAGAGAACTCAACAAACTCTTACCTTCAGAAAGCTTTTGGCTGCTTTCCAGCACTCATCATAGTACATCTTATACGTCAGCTTTACCCACTTGCCATTTTTTTTGGATGAAAGGGCATAAAGGTTGCTGTATTTGTTGACACTTTCCTGGAAGAGCTGGTGCACAGTCTTTGGGGCCTCACTGCCAGGGCCCTGCTCTTCCATCCTCAGCTTGACCTCTCCATCACGACGTGTTGTCCACATGCTGGAGCCAGGAGAGGGGGAGGTTGCTTTGAAAGGAAAGTGTTCAGCATTTTAGATTTACAAATTTCCTGCTGCCATAACAGCAATACAAAAACAAGTCTCAAGCATATGAAAGCAAATGTTGTTACACCCCCTCCCACACCCCTTTTTTGACCATTTCTTTGTGGCAATTTTGCCATCTGAGCCCCAGTATTTTAGATAGAAGCCTCTAGAGCACTTTTAAATTATGTTAAAATTTCCCACTTATATCCCCTCTAACCTGCTCTGCTGCCCTAAGGCTCTTGTACTGGTAAGGTGATAGTTTCCTGCATGTCATACTCAGCTATTTATAAGTTTTTTCTTTTAAGGAGGACTGAAAGCTGGACACTGGTACCTGGCAGATGAGCACCAGGCACTGGCACTGCCTATTTAACCCTTGTGCTTTAAAGTCTGAGCTCCAGACACTCCTGCACAACCCATCCTGCAACCTGAGCTGCTTCTTCCATTGTCATGGTTTGACAAATCCCTCTCTCATTGCAACAGTAATGTCAGGCACCCCACAGCCCCCAAATTTCCATGCACTCACCTTTGGGACCGAGTGAGTTCACCTGATAGTCCTCAATCTTGGAATCTTCCCCTGGCTGGCTGTTGTGTGGCTCAGCAGTTCTGCAAGGCAAAATGAATTATCCCTGGGTGAGAGCACTGAGGGCTGCCTGCCACAGCCAGGTTGGCTCCATCCCTTAATGTCACTCAGATGTCAGAGTGATCCCTGATGCTCTGCAGGTGATTTTATTAATTCACTGCCCTGCATGGCCCCAGCAATGGAACTGCTCCCTCTGAGTGTGCAAGCTCTGCCTGTGCTGAACATGAGTATTGTCCTAATTGCAGCTTTCATTGCAGACAAGCTGCAGAAGAATGCATAAACATCATCCTAAAAACAGCCATAATTCAATTCCTCAAGGCTGCTCCAGGTGCCTGGAATAAAGAGTCTGCAGCTGGGAGGAGGAGGAGGAGGAGGAGGGGGGCAGGAAGGGACACTTGGGTCTGGAACTCATCTCCTGTTTGCAAGATGTGAGTCAGCCACAGGGGAGGCCCTGGGGACACTCTGCAGTCACCCCATGGAGAAACCCACAGAGATTTCCTGTAAAAGAGCAGGAAATTGATTCAACAGCAAATCTTGTTCTTAGGTATTCCTATTAAAACCAGGGCTCCCACCAGATGCCTGGGAAGAAACAGAAACAGGCTCATGCCCATGTGCTCCAGCCACTCCTCCCAGCTGAGCTGTCCTTTCACTTTCAGCCCTGCAGCAGCTGGTGAAGCACCACTTGCCTGCTTGCAAAACTGTTCCTACTCCATCCCTTTCCAAGCTGGACTGTCACAGCCCTCATGAGGAGGGTCAGGGACAATCAAGGCTCATGTCCCACTTGAGAGCAGGAGCTGAAGCCAGAGCCAGTGAGATTTGGGAATCCCACCCTCCAAGCAGGCAGCTGCTGCTTTGTTCCCTGTCCTGGGCCATTGATGTCTGAGCTTTAGCTGAGTAAAATTTCACTGCAGAAACCCAAAGTTTCCATCCTGCCTGGCCCTACCAGGCCCTTTGCCTCAGCCCATCACTCATTGCTGTTCCTCCAGGCCAGTGTTTTCCCTTCTCAACAGCAGCACCCAGCCCAGGCTCTTCCAGGAGGGCCCTGACATCACAATAACCCCAAACACTGCAGGGGCAGCTCTGGGGCACAGAGGAGCCCTGACTCTGCCCATCACAATCACACTGCTCATAGCTGAGAGCTCCTCTGGGCACACACACAACCCTCAGCCCCAGCCAGGCAGAGCTCCCACCAAATCCCATCTTTATTTTCTTTCTACCAGGCCAGAGACAAGGCAACCAGCACAGGCACTGTGTGAATGTCAGGGTAAGGAGAAATCTCTTCCCTCTAATCTACATTTATTCTGAATTTCTGACTGCTTTGGGGGTATGAGGAGGTTCAAGGCCCAGGGAAGATGTGACATGGCTGATCACATGTCCTGCTGTAAAGCAGAACTGCTCCTCTGAACTAATCTGCAGGCCAGCAACCAGGGCTGAGTAAATAATTTCTTTATTTCCCCCTAGGGGATTATGAGATGTTCCCATCTCCGTGTTCCCTCCTCATTACTGAGAACATTTTTCAGCACAAATTAATCCTCAGTTGCAATAGTTCTGCACCATTTCTCCACCAGATTTTATGATCAAAGCATGCAAATGACCCAGGAATATGAGCAGAAAAGCCCCAACTATTTCCCTTACAGTCAATCAAGTCATCTTTTTCTCCTCCTTACATGTAGCTCAATGCAACCCCAAAAAATTTAGGTAAAGAGGTTTTGATCAGCTAGATCTCATTATGCTGTGGTGAGATACAGACCCTAATCTGCTCTTTAGTCTGTAAATCCAAGCAGCCTCTTACCAGCAGGAGTTTGAGATCAGTGTAGATACTGCACATGATGTTCCCTGCAGAGGCAGGGCTCTTCCAAAATCATTTTAATTAATCAAAGTAAGCATGGTAGGATACAATTCTATATAAACAGGGTAAATAAAATACTAAATAGGCAAATAAATCCCAAATAAAATCCTAAATTAGACCAACCTGGGTGAAGAGTTGAGCAGCACATCTTCCCCTGCCACCTCACAGCTGCTTTGAAGAGCTGAACTGCAATAAGCCACGGAGGAGACTGGTTCTGCAAGTGCCATCCTGGCGTCTGACTCACACAGCACTGTCCCTGCGAGAGAAAACACGTTGGGAAAATTAAAAATAAAAATCCAGCCCCACGTCACAGCAAAGCAGCTCCGCTGACGTGAGCCAGGCAACCCCAAAGAGGCTGCATTTGCACCAAACAACAGGAAATTCAGCGGGCATTGCAAAACCCCACGGCAGAACCAGACACCCACAGCTCCCCTAGAGCACCACGAGTCAAACCATTTAAATTCCACACTCTTTTGCCCTAAATGCTGTCCCAAAACCCCGATCCCTGCAGCCTCACCGCGCATCGCCGGTCCCGCAGCCTCCTCTCACCGACGTGTAATATCCTTTATTTTTAAACTAGCGCCCAGGAGGCAGATCTGGAGCATCTTATGTCATGTGCTGCTGCCTCGCAATTGGAAGCGGCTCGTCACCCCACACCGCCGCCTCTTAAGGAGGCTCTGGCCCCACACCCGCCCGGCACACCGGGGATTTCGGTTCCTCTAGGGTGACAACTCACATTTAACCTGTTCCCATCAAAATAACCTTTTCCAACTGTATTTTTCTTTTTTCTTCCCTTTTTTTTTTTTTTTCCAGCACTTTGTCTTGGGGGATTTCAACGCTGATTTTATTTAAGGTTCACACTCATCAAAAGCCTTCGATGCTTATAAGTCGCCAAGGCTGAGCTTTAATTGCTTCAAGGGATTTCAAGCTGATTGGAGGCGAATCTCATTATCCTTGATCTCTCTAAGAAGTGGATTTTAGGCTGCTATTTTGTACCTGCTTTAGACAGACGCGTTTAAATCGTGTGATGCGAGGGGCATGTTCGCCTCCACGAGGAACAGGAAAGTCTTTTTATTAAAAAAAAGTCTTTTTATGTCATAAATGCGAGCGAGCACGCTGCAGCCTCCTGCCTTTAGCGGGAGGGGGCAGGCTCAGGGACGTCCCCCTTTCCGCTTACTCATCTGCACAAGGACACGTTGCCGCTCACGCCACGCTCTGCTACAGCCTGCGAGTCACCACGCCAGAAATAGTTTAATTCACGAGCAGAGAGAGGGGGATGTCTGTAAAAAGCCAGCTCTGGAGCGCACGGATCACCGGCAGGCGCTGCCGTGCACCCACCGTGGGCTGGAGCACCACAGGGGTTCACGGGCAGCGGGGGAAGAGCTGCAGCCCCGGGCTCGGAGCAGCCGCTCAGACCGGCCCGGAGCTGCTCCCTGCCCGGCCCCGAGCTCGTTCCCCTGCCCAAAGCTGTTGCCTCTGTCCCGTCCGGAGCTGGTTCCCATGCCTGGAGCTGTTCTCTCCCCAGCCCGGAGCTCGTTCTCCGGTTCGGAGCTGGTTCCCCGGCCCGACCTGGAGCTGCTCCCCCTGCCCGGCCCGGAGCTGGTTCCCCAGCCTGGAGCTGCTCCCCCTGCCCGGGTCAGAGTTGTTTCCTGCCCAGCCCGGAGCTCCTTCCCCTGCCTGGAGCTGGTTCCTCTGCCCGACCTGGAGCTCGTTCCGCAGCCCAGAGCTGCGCTCCCTGCCCGGCCCGGAGCTGGTTCACCTGCCCGGCCCGGAGCTCTTTCCCCAGCCCGGAGCTGCTCTCCCTGCCCGGCCCGGAGCTGATTCCCTTGTCCGGACCTGGTTCCCCATGCCCTGCCCGGGTCAGAGTTGTTTCCTACCCAGCCCAGAGCCGCTCCCCTGCCCGACTTGGAGCTCATTCCACAGCCCAGAGCTGCTCTCCCTCCCTGGCCCAAAGCTCGTTCCCCTGCCCAAAGCTGTTCCCCCCTGCCCGGCCCAGAGCTCATTCTCCAGCCTGGAGCTGGTTCCCCTGCCTGGCCCGGAGCTCGTCCCCCCTGCCCAGCCCAGAGGTGCTCCCCTACCTCGAGCTGCTCCCCTGACCAGCCCAGAATTGGTTCCCCTGCCCAGCACAGAGCTGCTCCCCCTGTCCGGCCTGCAGCTGCTTCCCCTGCCTGGAGCTGGTTCCACTCCCCGACTTGGAGCTGCTCCCCTGCCCGGCCCGGAGCAGCCCAAACCCACCTGCAGTGCCCCCCACGGCCTCTCTCACTCCCCCGAGCTGTCCCCACGGCCTAGCTTGCCCAAGGACAACCCAAGAGGAGCCCAGAAGGCAGCAGCTGCCATCACTCCTGACCCCTCTCACAATGCTGCTCCCACTTTCCTTCCCAGCACCCCACAAGGAGGGGTTCAGAGCACCCCTGAGGGAATCTCTGCCCTCTGCACTAATTAGTTTCCCTTGCCAACTGTGCCTTAGTGCAGCAGTGAAGTTTCAAGGGAAAGGGTGAGGTGTCCTCACTCCTGCTGTCAGGGAATTGTGGCATCCCAGAGTGGTTTGGGTGGGAAGGGACCTCAAAGCCCATCCAGTGCCACCCCTGCCATGGCAGGGACACCTCCCACTGTCCCAGGCTGCTCCCAACCCTGTCCAGCCTGGCCTTGGGCACTGCCAGGGATCCAGGGGCAGCCCCAGCTGCTCTGGGCACCTGTGCCAGGGCCTCACTGCCCTCACAGGGAAGTACTCCCTATTAATACCTGATCTATCCTTGTCCTCTGGCAGTGAAAGCCATTCCCTGTGCCCTGGCACTCCAGCCCTTTCAGTCTCTCTCCCTCTCATTTTCTTTCAGGCTCCCTTCAGGTCCTGCCACCAAAGTTCACCCAAAGCTTGAACGACCCCAGTTCTCTCATCCTTCCCTCACAGCAGAGGTGCTCCATCCCCTGTTTCATATCCATGGAAGGTTTTCTGCCTCACCTTCAGGCACCCAAAAGGGAAAAGCTCTTCCAGTGGAACCCACTCTGAGCTCTGCTCTCACTGTGCCCAACCCGGGGTACACTCACACTGAGCTGAAATTTGTGCAGCTTCCCAAACCAGACATGCATTTTATCCAAAAAATTCAGGTTAGAAGAAATATTTCCCAATATATTCAGACTCTGCCTAGCTTTGCTCAGCCCTTCCCTCCCTGATGCTGGGTTACAAACACAGCAATGTTAAACACACAAGTTCCAGGGTTAGGAGGGAATGATCTTTAAGGTCCTTTCCGAGCCAAAACCATTCCACGGTTCAGCAGAGCCCGGTGTAACTCCTGGATACCAAACGTTCCCACCCCACATTGTTTCCTGAGGAATTAGCACACCGTGATGTACCACAGCGCTCAGGAGCACGGAGGACACACTCCCAAACAAAAGACCTGCGGGAAGAAACCTCCGTTTTAATTACGCCTGTCTGAAACCTTAAACCATTTCAATAAAAACGCCTTCTGCTTTGAGGGAGCACCTGACCCAGAAGAACTGGGAACGGGGTGTTTCTTTGGAACCACTTCACTGACAAACCAAAATAAAGGTTTGAGTGAGGTGCAAACTTGTGGCAGTGAAGGGGGCAGGAGTGGACTTTCCATTTCCAGCTTTGGACACACCTTTACCTAAAACACACACAGAGCTCCAACAACACCGATTCAAATTCAAATTACCGAGCGCGTTATCAGCCACTTGACATTTTCCAGCGCGGCCCCACTCGGTTTCCTGCGTCGGATCTCTTTTAACCGGTTCAGGCACCACATCCGCTCTGCTCCTGTCCAGAGCAGCTCCAGGCTGCCACATCGCCAACCAAAACCGAAACCTGGGACTTTCTGTTCCTTTCAAGAGTCACTAAGCGAGGGAACAAAAGCTGAGCGACTCACACTTCTTCCTCTTAGATAAACTCAGTGTTTAGGAGCGGCGGTGATAAAAACTTCCCGAGCACTGAAGGTTTTGTCACTGACCACAGGTGCTGGGCAGTGCCGCATGCCCTCCTGATGCTGGAGAGCAGAAAACAGGAGGAAAAGTAATTTCAGCCTCTGTCAGGATGATGAGTGACTGTCACCAGTGCAGACAGGCACCCCACTCTTCTTCTCCTTGCAACTTCGCTGACTTGTTTGCCTGTGCTGTCTTTCTGCTTGGTAAAAACATCTTCTTGTTTGAGGCAGCTCTTCAAAATGCAGTTTAATAAATCCAAGACATTACAGCAGCCCAGGGTTGTGGATGACAGAGCTGTGCCTACAGCTGTCAGCTCCAGCTGCAGACAGGCCTGGAGACCCTTAGTTCAGGTTACCAATGCATTATAGACTTTGCTGAGCATCTTAATACAGCAGAACCAATCTATACCTTAACTATTATCTATAGCCCATCATAACTGCTATAATTACCATATTCATGTTACTGTTCTCCTATCACTAAAAGTTACAGTTTAAGCTAGAAGTTGTTTTTCAGTTTTCTTGCAGTAGAAAATTCTGAGACCTTTTTTCTACTTGCAACTTTGCTGACTTGTTTGCCTGTGCTGTCTTTCTGCTTGGTAAAAACATCTTCTTATTTAAAGTAGGTTTATTCTTTGCTCTAAGTCGTAAAACCCCTTCTAACTAACACACCCTTTGCCTCCTTGGTTATCCAGTAAGACTGGCTCAGCAATTCTTTTCTTCCATATCAAAACTTGCTTCCATCTCTATTCCTTCATCAGACTCTACATTTAAAAATCTTTCTGCTAAGCACACATATCTGTGAGACTTTCTTGTCAAGCTTTCATCCAATCTGCCCACTGACCATGGCAGACACAGAATTCTCCCTGCAGGCTCCTTGCTCCTCCAGGGATATTTCTTTCAGGTGAATTCACCCAGTCGAGCTCCTCTTTCCTGAATTTCTGCACAGCAGGAAAGCTCAGGGCTGTGTTTTTTGTGTTCCTGTACTGCTATAAAATCTCTGGGTTTTCTGTGTTCCTGTTTTCCTGCTGGCTGCCACACGTGGCATTGTGTCCCTTGGGAGCACAGCAGGGCTGGGAGCCGGCACAGGAGTGTCCCAAGCACTGGGGTCACCCAGAGCACCCCAAACTCTCAGGTCACCTCGTGGAGTATCCCAAACTCTCAGGACATCTCACAGAGCATCCCAAACTTTCAGATCACCTCGTGGAGCATCCCAAAGACACCTCTTGGAGCATTCCCACTTCTCAGGACATCTCAGAGCATCCCAAACTCTCAGGACCTCTCAAAGCATCCCAAACTTTCAGATCACCTCATAGAGCAATTCCCAAACTCTCAGGACACCTCAGAGTACCCCGAATCGCTCAGGTCACCTCGTGGAGCATCCCAAAATCTAAGATCACCTCACGGAGCATCCAAAAGTCACCTCTTGCAGCATTCCCACCTCTCAGGTCACTTCATGGAGCATCTCCCACTTCTCAGGACACCTCAGAGCATCCCAGACTTTCAGATCGCCTCATAGAGCATGCCAGAGTCACCTCATGGAGCATTCCCACCTCTCAGGTCACCTCATGGTGCGTCCCAAACTCTCAGACCACCTCTTGGAGCATCTCTGATCTCTCAGGTCACTTCATAGGGCATGCCCACTTCTCAGGACACCTCAGAGCATCCCAGACTTTCAGATCGCCTCGCAGAGCATGCCAGAGTCACCTCATGGAGCATTCCCACCGCTCAGCTCACCTCATGGTGCATCCCAAACTCTCTTGCCCACTTCTCAGGACATCTCAGAGCACCCCAAACTCTCAGATCACCTCAGAGAACGCCAAGTTCTCAGGACCCCTCACGGTCCCTCACGATGGGTTCCCGCACAGCACAGGGGAAGGGACACCCCTTCTCATCACACCACCTCCCGGGGGAAACTCCAACGCACCACACGTTCATTTAACCAAAACCACCAACAATTTCCCCCCTCGCTCTCCGCCCACACACCCACGCACAAACGGGACACCCCCAGAAGCACCTGCCGGGCTGTGATCCCCACAGTGCGGCATCCCGCGGGCATTTCCCACACAGCAGGAGCCGCTGGGGACACCCAGAGGGGCTGTGCGGAGCCGGGACCCCCGTCCCCCCCTCAGCCCCGGCCGGGTCGGGCTTTAGGACCGCGCGTTACCTGCGGGCCCGGCGGGAGCGCACGCGGCCCCTCAGTGGCTCCCGCGCGCCGCCGGGCGGCGCCTTAAACACCCCTCGCGCTGGGGGCGTGGCCAAAGAGCGATTGCTCCGCCCACTCAGTCAGTTTGAAACACCCCATTGGGCAATATGGTGTGGGCAGAGAGGAAGCCACGCCCCCCCGGCGCTAGGCAGAGACGCATCGCCGTGCGATTGGAGGAGGAAGCTGTCAATAACAGGTAGGCCACGCCCCCTCCCTGGCGCGGGTTACCCGCGGTCAATGCCCGGAGCAGTGCCGGGACACCGGGGATGGGCTGGGCCCGACACCGGGACTGGGCTGGGCCCGACACCGGGACTGGGCTGGACACCGGGGGATGGGCTGTGCCCGACAACGGGAATGAGCTGTTCCACCGGGAATGGGCTGTGCAGGACACCGGGACTGGGCTGGACACCGGGGATGGGCTGGGCCCGACACCGGGACTGGGCTGTGCAGGACACCGGGGCTGGGCTGGACACCGGGACTGGGCTGTGCCCGACACCGGGACTGGGCTGGACACCGGGGGATGGGCTGTTCCCAACACCGGGAATGGGCGGTGCCCAACACCAGTATTGGGCTGTGCCCAACACCGGGATTGGGATGTGCAGGACAACAGGGATGGGCTGTTCCACCGGGATTGAGCTGTTCCTGACACCGGGATTGGGCTGTTCCCAACACCGGGAATGGGCTGTTCCCGACACCGGGATTGGGCTGTTCCACCGGGATTTGGACACCAGTAATCGGCTGTGCTAGACACCAGCATTGGGCTGTGCCCTACACCGAGATCTGGCTGTGCCCAACACCAGCAATGGACTGTGCCCAACACCAGGATTGGGCTGTGCCCAACACCAGGATTGGGCTGTGCCAGGAATGAGCTGTTCCCAACACCAGGACTGGGCTGTTCCCAACACCAGCAATGGGCTGTGCCCAACACCAGGACTGGGCTGTGCCCAACACCAGCAATGGGCTGTGCCCAACACCAGGACTGGGCTGTTCCCAACACCAGCAATGGGCTGTGCCCAACACCAGGATTGGGCTGTTCCCAACACCAGCAATGGGCTGTGCCCAACACCAGGATTGGGCTGTGCTGGACACCTGGAGCACCTGTGGTGGTGTGGGATGACCCAGCAGAAGTTTTTAGGAAAAGGATGAAAATAGTCTGAAAATGCTCTGACAAAATAGTCTGAATCCTTCTGAAAGCTGTTTTTCCCCTAAAATAAAGTAAGGTTAAGGTTAAGGAAGGTTAAAATAAAATAAGGTAAGGTTAAGGGCAAGATTCAATAGGACAAGAGGAAACGGCCTCAAGTTGCACCAGGGGAGGTTTTTGTTGGACAACAGGAAAAAATTCTTCCTGGAAAAGGTTGTAAATCATTGGAACTTTATCACCCTTTCCATGAAAAACTGAAAGAATGATGAATTTTCCCTAATATCCAACATATATTTTTCCCTAATATCTTAATTAGGTTTTTCCTAATATCCTACTTGTAGAATAGGATCTCACCAAGTTCCTAATATCCAACCTATATTTTTTCCTGATATCCAACCTGTATTTCCCTTGGTGCAGCTCGAGGCTGTGTGCTCTGGTTCTGTCAGTTCCTGCAGACAGAGCCCAGCCCCAGCTGAGCACAGGCACCTTTCAGGAGCTGTGAGAGCAATGGGGGCACCCCTGAGTCTCCTTTTCTCCAGGCTGAGCACCCCCAGCTCCCTCAGCTCTCAGCTGTTCCTCACAGGGTTTGTGTTCCAAAAAGATTTTTTTTTCCATCCAGCACAAGTTCTGGCCATGATCTCCAGGCCCCCCTTCCTTATCAGAACCTGTGATCTGGTGGCAGCTCCACCATCTCCTGCCGTCTCTGGCTCTTCCTTGTTTTAGCTGGTCTCCAACACTATATATTGATTTATTTATTACTGTATTTTTCAGAGTTATGATCAGGTGGATCCATGCAACTGTTCTCAGTCATTCCTGGCTGATAAAGCTGCAGAAAAGCCAAGATTTTGTTTATCCTGTTAGGAAAACAGCTGTAGCTGTGAAATGAATTATTCCTGCTATTTTCCTGCTGCAGACCAAGAATTCCAAGCCATTGTTTGTTTTGTTTTGTTTTTTTTTTTTTTCCCTGTGAATTCTTCTCTGCCTCCTCCCACTCACCCGGGGAGGGGAGGGTTTGGTTCACAGCTGATGAGCAAACCTAAGGAATATGGAATTAGGGGGCAGCTCCTGCCAGAAGGTCAGGCTGCAGCTGGAGGATATTGCAGCTGTAAAACAGCTCCAGCAGAGCAGGACAGCAGGGCCAGGGCAGCCTCAGGAGCCCTGAGCTGTCCTCCAGCCCAGGCATCTCCA
This sequence comes from Melospiza melodia melodia, assembly GCF_035770615.1. Taxonomy (NCBI): domain Eukaryota; kingdom Metazoa; phylum Chordata; class Aves; order Passeriformes; family Passerellidae; genus Melospiza; species Melospiza melodia. The sequence goes on from NC_086200.1 coordinate 28,023,076, forward strand.
GTTCCTGCTGTCCCCTGCACTCTGAGCCTTCCCCTGCAGCCCCTCAGCCTCCTCACCTCTCTGCAGCCCCTCCAAGGTGGCTCCATCCTCACTCAGATGGTGAATTTATTCTGGAGAGCAAGACAAAACAGCAGCTGGAAGTTGGTGAGATCTGTAAAATTCAGATTCCTGACCCTCATTCTCCAGCCTGCCCTGGTCCTCAGTCAAGACCTGGCTTCATTCTCACTCAGATGGTGAATTTATGTTGAACAGAGCAGCCTGGAAGGTGGTGAGATGTGTAAAGTCAGATTTCTGACCCTCATTCTCCAGCCTGCCCTGGTCCTCAGTCAAGACCTGGCTCCATTCTCATTCAGATGGTGAATTTATTCTGGAGAGCAAGACAAAACAACAGTCTGGAAGATGGTGAGATGTGTAAAATTCAGATTCCTGACTCTCATAGTCCAGCCTGCCCTGGTCCTCAGTCAGGTCCTGACTCCATTCTCACTAAGATGGTGAATTTATTTTGAAAAGCAAGACAGAACAACAGCCTGGAAGTTGGTGAGATGTGTGAAATTCAGATTCCTGACCCTCATTCTCCAGCCTGCCCTGGTCCTCAACCAGACCCTGGCTCAATTCTCACTCAGATGGCGAATTTATTTTGAATAGAGCAGCCTGGAAGATGGTGAGATCTGTAAAATTGAGATTCCTGACCCTCACAGTCCAGCCTGCCCTGGTCCTCAGTCGTGTCCTGGCTCCATCCTCATTCAGATGGTGAATTTATTCTGGAGAGCAAAACAAAACAGCAGCTGGAAGTTGGTGAGATGTGTAAAATTCAGATTCCTGACCCTCACAGTCCAGCCTGCCCTGGTCCTCAGTCGTGTCCTGGCTCCATCCTCACTCAGATGGTGAATTTATTTTGAAAAGCAAGACAGAACAGAGCTGGAAGCTGGTGTGATCTGTAAAATTCAGATTCCTGACCCTCACAGTCCAGCCTGCCCTGGTCCTCAGCCAGGCCCTGCTGTGCTGACAAGGGGAATGTCATTCCCAGTGAAGCATGGAGAGCTCCAGGGGCACAGCCCAAAGGTTAACTCAAGAGGCAGGAGTCACCAGATCTATTTTTGGCCATTCCCTGAGCCAACAGATTACCTGGGGTGAGCTGGGGTTTATGTCCTTGTCCATCAAACCGAGGTTGCATCACCCCCAAGGTAAATCCTGTGCTGTTTGCTGAGCCCCTGCTGGTTCAAAGGGTTCCAGGCTGGTGGTGAAGAGCAGAGATGGGCACAGGTGATCCCCAGACACCCCTGGCCCAGGCAGGAGAGGGGCTGATAGCTCAGAGTTGTTATTGATTGCTGATAACACAGCACAGCCCTTTATAAACAAGCAGGGAGCTGCTGAACTTGGAATAGCAAACGCACCAGGGTGGCTTCTGCTCAAACAGCTCCTGTGCTGGCTCTGTGCTTGCCAGGATTAACCCCTGTGGAGCCACAGGGCTCTTGGTTCCTGAGGAACAGGAGCTGGGTGGCCCCAGCAGCTCCAGGAAAGGGAAGGAACCAGGAGCAGGAGAGGCTGGGGAGAGAAACTCTGCAGAGAAACCCCAGGGAGGGAATTACAGCCCTGGAGGGACAATGGGACCCTGGGGGCAGTGGGAAGAGTGTGGCCAGCAGGGCAGGAGTGATCCTGCCCTTGGTCCTGGTGAGGAACATCTGGAGCAGTGTCCAGTCCTGGCTCCATGGTTCAAGAAAGACAAAGAGCAACTGGAGAGGATCCAGTGAAACCACAGAGAGGATGAGGAGTTTGGAGCATCTCTGTAACGAGGAGAGAATGTGGGAGCTGGGCCTGGTTAGCCCAGAGAAGAGAGGGCCGGGAGAGAATTCACAGAATTCCAGAATCACTGGGTTGGAAGAGACCTCCAAGCTCATCGAGTCCAACCCAGCCCCAACCCCTCAGCTGAACCCTGGCACCCAGTGCCACATCCAGGCTTTGTTAAACACACCCAGGGATGGGGACTGCACCACCTCCCTGGGCAGATAATTCCAGAACTTTATCACCCTTTCTGTAAAAAAACTTTCTTCTTAATATCCAACCTATATTTCCCTTGATGCAGCTTGAAAGGATCCCATAAATTCTATATAAATATATAAATAATAATTTAGTTTGTGATGGGCACAAACTAAAACACAAGACAAACCCCTCAACATGAAGAAAAACTTTACATTGAGAGTGACCAAGCTGCCCATCGAGGTTGGGGAATGGAGTCTCCCTGTCTGGAGACATCCCAAACCCACCTGGATGTGTCCCTGTGTCACCTCCAGGTCATTTGGGGTATTGTGGTATTTATATGACATGGTTTTGTCTCCAGAAAGTAATGTGAACTGGAATAAAAATGTGTAGAAAAAGTAGATTGAAATGTAAGGAGTGCAACAGGGCTGAGATAAAATAGGAAACAGTTTATTGTCTAGACCTAGAGTTGCAGTTATCTCTGTCTCTTGCCTATCTGTATTATTTTCTTCTCCTGCTTTGGTGAAAAAATGCTGCAAAATAATAATAATAATAATAATAATAATAATAATAATAATAATAATAATAATAATAATAATAATAATAATAATAATAATGCAAAATAATAAAATAATACTATCTCATTAAATCCTATGTCATGTATCCCTCATGCAATGCAAAACTTAAACTATGGCAATAGACTGGAATATGTCATTATCTCCATGTACCTAAATAAGACATTACAGAAATGAACTTCTTTCATTATTACTTTATATGAGTTTGAATCTGAATTTATTACATAGAATCACTTAATTAGAAGTCCAATGTCACACTTTCCCAGGTGAGCTGCCTTGGCTGGGCTGTCACTCCTTGTGCCACAACATCAGGGGACAGGAGGTGGCTGCAGGTTCAGCAGCCTCGAGCTCTGCTGGTAACACAGCCTGGACCTCGAGGGGAGCACCAAAACCTCCAACATTTTGTTCCTGTTGGGAAATCTGCAGTGAGAACACACAAAGAGCCTCCAGCTGATGGCCCTGGGTGAGTTACAGCAGTGGCTGGGCTGGGATGTTACAGATTTTTATCTCTGTGATTAAAGTCAATTTTTCTGAAGTGTATTCACGCTCCTGGAGGGGTTTAAAAGATGTGGAGATGTGACACTTATGGACAAGGTTTAGTGGGGGCTGGCAGTGTTAGATTATTGGTTTTGGTGATTTTAAGGGTCTTTTCTAACTTAAATAATTTCCATTATGTTTTCATGTTTCTGCCTCATCTTGACATTTCCAGGTATTTCACATGACTAAGGCAGGGGGAGATGCCAGCTGGGACAGAGCTATCCCTACAAGAGAAGTGTTGGATTTTGCCCTTTTCTGACTTAGAGATGGGGTAACTGAGAGGTGTTTTAAAAAATTTTATTCCATTTTCATTCTTATGTGAAGGGTGAGACAATATAGATATTATAAGTCACCCTATATATATATATGTATATATACATATGTGTGTGTGTATATGTATATGTATCATCCTATATCATATATATATTCATGTCTATATTTTAATTCAGATTTTCTAATTCTATTTCTCTCTCAACAATGCCTGTCTTATTCTATAACATCTCTAAGTTAACATTTCTTATCTCAAAATTTACATACAAACACACACTATGTAAACCTTCTATTAAGCTTTAAAAATTCTCTACAAATTCATTTCCCACAAAGAAGAACATCAGGATCAGAGGCCCAGGATAAATTCAGATTTATCTGGGGCTGTGATATTCCAGATTTGTGCATGTCAAACCACATCACTGAGGGTAGGAACTCTGGTGCACAGGTTTGGTGAGACATGGGCTGGCTGCTGCTTCTTCTTTACCTCAGCCACAGATTTCCTGTGCCCTACAGAACATCGCCCAGTGAAATTTCCATTTGTTCTTTCCTTTCCTACCATCATCTCTTTGTGCAGCTGTGGACACAGAGAGTGGAAATTTCTTCTTCAGCTGAACAGAGCCAGCCCTGTCTGCCCATCTGAATTACCCAACACAGGTTACATAATTCTCACTTTTATCACTGGCACTGGGTCTGGGAGCTATTCTGGGCTAGGACTGCTCTGATAACACTCCCAAATTCCAGCTCTAGAGTGGCAAAGTGACTCAACCCAAGCTGTTGCACCTCAGGACGTTGACTTGGAAGATAACAGGGCATGGAGGGCAATAAAATATTTCAGCAATTTCCACTTGAGGCTGGACAGGAGAAGATGGATGTGATGAGGAAACAGGCTGGAAACCACAGACAGAAGAGTCTCTTTGTACCTGAGTCATTTCCACGCTTAAACTGCTCGTGGTGTCTTTCCCATCAAGGACTTGCAACACCTTTTCTGGTCATGTGAAATGGTCTACAGCAAATAGGGGTGGGAAATACTGGAAAAACCCCAAAAAAACCACAGCCCAAAAGCACCCAAACACAACAAAAAGACACACACAGGAACATCCCCACCAAATTATGCTTTAGATTAATATCCAACTCCCAACTGTCATAAATCAACAAAGCCAAGGGCTCATCACCAGGACACAGCAGCTGATAAGTGACCTTTATCTGCCTCTATGATTAAATGACTCTTCTGCAATTCTCATCAATAAAACAGGACAAAAGCTGTTTACTCTGGCCTGTCATGGGCATAAATTCCTTTTTATTTTTTTTTTAAACTCATTAAAAACTGCACACTCATGGGTTTTGAGACAACACAGAGCAGGCAAAGGCTGTTTATGCAATATGCAAAGTGTAGTGTGTGAAACACATATTTATAAAGCCTGAAAAGCAGAGAATTAGGATTTCTTGGCTGTATAATTACTTAGTTTGATGTTAGATATCACCTCACTTCAGAGGCCATGCCTATATCCTCTGAATATTAAACTTAAACCCAAAAATGCAACACTATCTACGCCTGCAGGTAATCCCAGTTTTGGAAAAGAATTTGCTGGAAAGCCATTTGCTCTAAAATGGGATGGATACAGAAGTGCATGGAGAAAAAAATCCAATTGCACCTCCAGATCTTCAGTAAAAATGGAATTCTGTCTTTCCCCTTGCTGCTGGAGCAATGGGCTGCTCCCCCCAAGCCCATTCCAAAACCTTCAACTCTAAGTTTCCCACCCTGTGGTATCACACACTTCTATTCAAACTCCACACCCACAACCCCAGTTCTGTCATTCCCTTTTGGAAGCTTCTCCACGGCCTCAGGTCAATGCAGTTTTCTCCTGGGGGTCAGCACAGAAAGTCTGAAATTCTCAGCAGCCAGGGTTCCAACAGTTAACTGAGCTGGGGTGACATGCAGGACCTCTGCACCTCAATTCAGCCTGAAATGTTAATAATCCACAGGGCCACTTAATCACCGCTTGCTGTGGTTTTCAAACATAAACTCACCAGAGTGAAACAGTTACAGAGCTTCAAGAAGCTCACAGCCACCAGGATATCGAGCTTCCCCATGTCAACAAACCAACCCTTTTTTGCTCAATATTCACATTCCAAGCTTCCAGCAGTGTGCCCAGGGGGCCAAGGAGCAGACGTGGCTTGTGCCAGTCCCCAGTGCTGGGGTCACACCTCAGATCCTGGGGTCACACCTCAGATCCAGGGATGTTTTGAGCCCCTCATGATTCGAGGGGCTGGAGCATGTGCAGGGAAGGGAATGGAGCTGGGAAAGGCTCTGGAGCACCAGTGTGGTGAGGAAGGCTCTCTCCAGGTGCCCCAGGGGCTCTTCCTCGCTGCCATGCAGGTGCTGAAGGTGCCATCACTGTGAGTTTGGTTGATTTTGTGCCCCCTTCCCACCACATCTCCCAGGCCTTCGCTCTGATCCTGCCCAGCACTCCCTCAGGGCTCCTGGGCACTCTGCTCCAGCACCTGGGGAAACGAGAGCTGTGGAAATCAGAGGTTTTACAGCCCCTTCTGCGAGCCAGAGAGAATTTTGATCAGAGGATCCATGTTGGCCCCTGAAAGATTTTCCTACCAAGGTCATTGACAGAGAAACCAAGAAAGAAAGAAGGATAAATAAGAGAAACCTGCAACTATTCCAATAAACACTTTGTTTGTCTCTTGTAATCAATGAGTAAAGTGTAAACTTATGACCTTTGTAAGAATGTATAAAAAGCATGCATGCTATAATAAAAACAAGAAACAAGTTTGAAGCTGTGTTATTCACATTCTCTGAACAAAGAGAGAGATAATTCTCTCTCAGGTTTTTTCCTGGAGAAGCACAGAGAGAAGAAGAGAAAACAATTCCCATCTCCATTTGCTGCTCCTGTTGTTTTTACACATGTGGAATGTCTTAGGAAGATTGTTTACCTAAAATAATTTGCCAATTACATTCTATTGAAGATTGTTTTGATTCCTTGACCAATTGAGTCAAAACTGAGAACTGACTGGAGACAGTGATGAGTTTTCATTAGTATTCTTTGTACAGTATATTAGAGTATCTTGTGGTATTTTCAGGGTCCCCAGCACAAAGGAGGAATTGAGACTCTGACTCCATGTTCTTAGAAGGATAATTTATTATTTTATGTATTATATTATGTTATGTTATATTAATTATATTAATTATATTGTATACTAAACTATACTAAAGAATAGAGAGAGGATATTTACAGAAGACTTATCAAGATACTAATCATTATAGTATTATATATTACTTATATATTATAAGATACTATATATATACTTATAATATATACTTATATATTATAAGATACTAATTATTAGATACTAACTCGTGACTGACTCCTCAGAGCCCCGACACAGCTGGATGGTGATTGCTCATTAAGTAAAAACAATTCACATGAAACCAATCAAACAATCGCCTGTTGGATAAACAATGTCCAAACCACATTCCAAAGCAGCAAAACACAGGAGAAGCAAATGAGATAATTATTGTTTCTATTTTTCCCTGAGGCTTCTCAGCTTCCCAGGAGAATAAATCCTGGCCAAGGGATTTTTCAGAAAATATGACAGCATCTCTTCACTATAATTATAATATAGTATTAATGTAATGTAGTATAGTTTAATAAAGCAATTGTTCAGCATTCTGAATCAATGGAATCAGATGCCAAGAATTTCTTCCTGATTTTACTGTAGAAGCCTTCTGAAAATGGAATGTGTTGTTTTGTATTGTCTCTGTCTCACTCCCCAGCCAACCTGTGCTTTGGGCAGAAATTCCATTTAAACCCTGCTCAGGGTTTAATTCCACAGAATTCCTCATGGATTCAGTAATATCAGTCTGACTGCTCTTGATTTCATTCCAGTTGTGGGCACATCCTCCTCCTGTGGGCTCAGGAGCTGCAGCTCCCTGCAGGGAGTGGCACACAAAAATCCCACAGGCACTGTGGTTTCTTTTTTCCATGACTTTATCCAGTGTTTTTTGGTGGAATTTCCAGGCAGCTAAAGCCAAACCAAACAGATAAAACTGCAGATAAATGCTTGGTCTTTAAATCTCATAAAAGGAAATTTACAGGGTGGGGGAAGAGAGAGCATTTGGGGTTTTAGGTGGGCTAAAAAACTTGTTGGGGGGGAGATGTGAGGTTGGGAAGAGTGATTTTCCCAAATCCCACAATGTGCAGGGAAACTTTGCCTGGGATTGTTGGGATGAAACCCAAGGGAGACAGGAAAAAAGAGCACAGGAATGGCTGAACATCCTCTCTTCTTTCTGCCACCTTCAACACTCACTGTTTGCTTCCAGGCTGAGGGAAAAAATGCTCTGGGCCACTGCCAGGACAGGAGAGAACATCCCAAAACAGCCTGGGATTCATTATCCTGCTGGAAAAAGATCCCATAACAGCCTGGGATTCACTGTCCTGCTGGAAAAAGATCCCAGAACAGCCTGGGATTCCCTTTTCTACTGGAAAAAGATCCCAGAACAGCCTGGGATTCACTGTCCTGCTGAAGAGACATCCCATAACAGCCTGGGATTTGTTGTCCTGTTGCAGAGAGATCCCATAACAACCTGGAATTCCCTGTCCTGCTGGAAAAATATCCCATAACAGCCTGGGATTGATTGTCCTGCTGGAAAAAGATCCCATAACAGCCTGAAATTCCCTGTCCTGCTGAAGGGACATCCTGTAACAGCCTGGAATTCCTTGTCCTGCTGGAAAAAGATCCCATAACAGCCTGGGATTCACTGTCCTGCTGAAGGGACATCCCAAAACAGCCTGAAATTCCCTTTCCTGCTGGAAAAGGATCCCATAACAGCCTGGGATTCCCTGTCCTTCTGGAGAGAGGCTGGGCAGAGCAGGACAGGGAAATTCCAGCCTGGAATTTCCTCGGCACAGCCACACTCCACAGCTTTCTCCTCCCAAGGCCAGCCCAAAGCACTGCAGGATGTTGCTGTGGTGGAGTTTGTGGTGCAGAAAACAAAACCCTGGGGCTGTGCTTGGAGCAGGAGCTCAGCCAGGGCTGGGCCCGAGGAGTGTGGCAGGAAAAAGCTGCAGTTGCCATTGGAATTTCTTTGGAAATAGGTGGGATGGAGATTAAATGGAGATTTAATCCCTAAGTGCAGCTCTGGAGTGACTCCCTGCCTGCAAAAGCGGGACCTGTTTATGTGCCCCACAAATTGGGAATGAAATTATATTGAAATTTCATTTTATGGCCGATATTTTAAAGGGGAAATCCACGATGACACATGAGATGATGCTCACAGCCTGCAGGGGAAACTGCTGTGGGACAGGGGACACAGAGAGGCACCAGCTCAGCCCCCAAATGCTCTGCACTGAGCTCACTCTGCAGCAAAACACAGCACGGAGAGAATAATAATTATTAGGGTTATTATTAGGGTTGGAATATAGAATCATTAGGGTTGGAAAACACCTCCAAGCATGGGAGGAAGCTGACACAGAAATCTCCCACGTGCTGTTTGGTCCCTGTTTGGAATGGGGATTCTCTCCCATTTAAAACTTTTTCTTTAAGCAAAAATCCCAAAAGCATTTTTTAAATTTCTTTTATTTTTAACCCTCTGGGATTTTTTTTTTCTTCACACAGGAAACAATTTAAAGGAATAGTTTCGTTTCAGGTTTCATTTCCAGCACCCAAAACAACAACATTTTTCATGGATAAACACAATATTTCAAAGGATGCTGCTGCCTTTACAAGGAATTTGCTTTCACAGAAAACAGTTTTTCTGTTAAAATCTCCCTTTAGTGAAATCAAGTGAATCAATGAGATCCTTTGGGTTTGAGCTGAATTCCAGTTTTGCTTTGAGGAACATGCCCTCCTGTGGGTAGCAGAGACAGCTGCAGCAAGCTGGGAGAAAAGAGAAGGAACAGAAAAATCAAACTTCTCTTTCTTTACAACTCTTTGAAATTAATCTCCTTCCCCAACCCCTGGTATTGTGTGAGAGGAGTGAGATCTGGCTTATGAACAGGCTGGAAAAAAACAAAGAAAAATTCATCCCAGTGATCAGCTTGGCACAAGAAAATTGAAAAGAAATGAAAAATAATTAAAAATAAAAGTGCTGTGGTGACTCTGCCTGACCCCCATGGGCTGCAGGGTGTCCCAAAGGTGCTGTGCTGAGCATTATCAAAAATTTCAGGCATTATCAAAAATTCCAGGCATTATCAAGTGTTCAAAATTGTCTGTGGCACCTGGGGACAGGGTTGGGGCAATGCTGAGGCGGGTTTGAAGATCTCAGATGGTTTTTCCAGCCCCAATGTGATTCTGTGAATTTCAGGATGTTTTTGGCACCTGTGCTTTGGGTTTCACTCAGGAGGAAGAACAGGAGCACACCTAAATGTGTTTTATGTTTATTTTTGTTGTTCAGTGGGGAATTGTGCCCTAAAAAATAAAAGTACCAGAGCTGCAACAACACGTGGGGCTGAGGAATTTCATTCAGCTCCTGGGAAATTTGAGTGATAATTCAAAATCAGCGTGGTGCAACTCAGTGTGGCCAAACCAAATGCATTTATTCCTGCTCAAGCAGGAAAAGGTGACCACAGGATTAAAAAATAGCTGTTTATTGAGTGGTTTTTAGGGAAAAAACCCCCAAAACCAGAGGATTTCTTCATTTCTTCATTTGTAAAACAAGAGATTGAGGGAAGGAATGAGAACAACCTTCAAACATATCAGGAGTGTTTAAGGCAAATCTATTAATCTGGTCTCAGTTTCCAGGAGTACAGGTGGATGTTTACTTGTTCTAGGTGATTTTAAAAAACTATTCCATATCAATTTTATCTTTTACTGGATGTGTCACTCACCAAAAAGTTGTTCTTTTAAACGATCCATGGCTTAAGCATTTACAACCGATTAACAATAAAATTATGTATAAAAAGAGAATAAAAATAAAATATTTTTTAAATAAAATAGAAATAAAAATAAAATAGAATAATAATAAAATAGAATAAAAATTATTTTTTTCAGGAGCTTCTTCAAAGCTCGCTCAGATAATAAAAATTATTTTTCTCAGGAGCTTCTCCAAAGCTTACTCAGAATAAAAATTATTTTTCAGAGGAGCTTCTCCAAAGCTCACTCAGTGTGTCCACAGTGGCCAGACACACAACTCCATGAATTTTTCCAGCATAATTCAGGTGGTAATCTCCCAAAAGCGGGAACAGCAACCCCAAATCTGCTCTCTAACCAGTGTCTAAAATTTAAATTGCCTCACTCAGTCACTTCCTTTTCCAGTAACTCCTTTCCAGAAGGGTTAGGTAAGAAAAATAATAATCCTGTGGTGTTTGGAGCAGACTGTGTTATTGGAGTCTCCATGGGTACAAATTCCACACACTTCCTTGGCTGAGGCTGGGACATACTTTTCAGAAAACGTTGCAGAAAAAATACATCATAAAAGCTTTTTTTTTTTTTTTTTTTTTTATTGCATGTCAGGAAAGCAATCCTGGAAATGGTGAAATACCTGATGGGGATTTTTCAGAGCAAGTGCTGGGGATTCTGCTGAATTTAACTGTAGGGGAAAACCCCAAAAAACCCCCACAAACAGAGATATTTCGTAAAGCTTTATTAAAAACGCTGCTTTACTTGGCAGCACCTGCATTCAAAAAATATGAAAGCGACTTAGAGCCTGGGCTGGGTTTCAGTGACAAAATAAAACAGGATGGGATGTGGGGAGTTAGGAACCACCCAGCCTGGCCTTGGGCACTGCCAGGGATCCAGGGAACAATTCCTGCCCAATGTCCCATCTAAACGGGATTTTCCCCCACCTAAATGGGACTTTTTCCCATCCAAATTTCAGTGGGAGCCATTCCCTGTGTCCTGTCCCTCCAGGCCCTGTTCCCAGTCCCTCTCCAGCTCTCCTGGAGCTGCTTTGGGCCCCACAACGGGGTTCTGAGGTGGCCCTGAAGCTTTCTCCTCTCCAAGAGGAAATAATTCCTGCCCAATAGCTCATCTAAATGGGATTTTTTTTCCCATCTAAATGGGATTTTTTCCCATCTAAATTTCAGTGGAAGCCATTCCCTGTGTCCTGTCCCTCCAGGCCTTGTCCCCAGTCCCTCTCCTGGAGCCCCTTTAGGGCCCTGCAAGAGTTCTGAGGTGTCCCTGGAGCCTTCTCCTCTCCTGCCAGGGAACAATTCCTGTCCCATATCCCATCTAAATACGATTTTTCGCCATCTAAACGTGATTTTTTTCTGAACTAAATGTCACTATTTCAGGGGGAAGCCATTCTTTGTGCCCTGTCCCCAGGCCCTCTCCTGGAGCCCCTTCAAGGCCCTCAGGGGGCTCTGGGCTCACCCTGGAGCCTTCTCCTGTTCTGACACAGAAAAATTCCTGCCCAATATCCCATCTAAATGGGATTTTTTTCCCATCTAAATTTCACTTTTTCAGTTTAAAGCCATTCCCTGTGTCCTGTCCCTCCATGCCTTGTCCCCAGTCCCTCTCTTGGAGCCCCTTTAGGCCCCTCAAGGGGCTCTGAGCTCTCCCTGGAGCCCCCATGTGAGCACCCCCAGCCCGGAGCACCCCCGTGGCTCTCTCTGGAGTTTTCCGGCAGTTCCAGCTCCTGGTGCCGCAGTCCCGGCGCGGGGCTCTGTCCGTCTGTCCGTCTGTCCGTGCAGGACGATTTTCTGTCCCAAGGCTTCTCCTCGCAACCCCCCCGCATCCCCTCGAGCCCCGGAGGGAGCAGCATTTCCCGGATATTCCCCCAATTCGGGGGGCAGCAGCATTTCACCGAAATTCCCCCAATTCGCCCCAAACCCCGCCCGCTCCCACCCGTTGTTGTCGGTGACGTCACGCCCCGTCGCCATGACGACGGCTTGATGTCACGTGGAGTTGGTGAGAAAAAATACCCCACAACAACTCCATGGGCAACCCGCCCCTTTGGAATGTTTAACAGCGGGAAAATAAACTTTTTAAAAAATTTTTTCTTTTTTTTTTGGGTGATTTATTGAGGTGAAATCATCGCGCAGGCCCCGCCCCCTCTCCCCCCTTACAGCTTCCCCGCGCCCGCGCGCGCGCGCGTCATGCGCCCGGCCCCGCCCCGCGCCGAGGCGCCAAACCGCGCGCCAACCGCCGGCCACGCCCCCTCCGCCACGCCATTGGTTTTCCCTCCTCGAGTCCCGCCCCTTTGTATGACAGGCAGGCGCTACACCAATAGGAAGCGGAGAAACGCCGGGCACGCCTCTTCAGGGCGGGGCCGGGCGGTGACGCGCGGGGCCGGGGTAGCAACAGTTGCCTCGAGACCCGGCGCCCGGCGCCATAGTGACCGTAGCCCTGGAGACTGTTACTTGCCAACGGCGGCAACGCGCGGCCCCGGCGGCCGGAGCCCAGCGCAGCCCGCGGCACCCGGCGGCGACGGCAGGTGAGCGGGGCCGCCCCGTGACGGGCTGGAAGTGGGACCGCGGCCGGGGGGGGGGGGGGGGGGGGGGGTGCAGGGATGTGCGCGGTCTCCGCGTCCTCCGCGGGGCCGGCGCGGCGCGGGGCCGGCGGCGCGGAGCCGGCTTGTCCCGGCGCGGGATGCGCGGTCCCGCTGCGCGCCGGGGCGGGGGGCGCCGGTCGCGCCGCCCTCGGAAAGTTGGGAGCGGGGGAGCGGCGGAGGCGGCGCCGCTGAACCGCCCCGGGCTCCCCCTCCCCGGGCCGGGGCCGCTGCCCCGGGGCACCGCCCGCAGCGCGGCCCCGCCCGGCCACGGGAACCGACACCGCCCGGCGGGCGGGGGGGCCGCGGGCCCGCGATCCGCCGCTCCCGGCTCCGCGGGGCTGCCCGAACTCCGCGCTCCCGGTTCCCCCGTGGGGCTGCTCGGAACTCCGCAATCCCGGCCCCGGCGGGGACGCGGCGCTGCCGGGGGGTCCCAGCCGGTCCGCGAGCCCCAAAGTGTCCGCTCAGGGTCGGGAGGGGGCCCGATGGGGTTGTAGTCGGTACCGCTCAGCACTGTACCCGTGCTCTCCCTCTCTCCATTCTGTCCAAGTCCTTCTCTTCCTTCTGTTCCCCTCTCCGTGCTGTCCCCGTCCTTCTCTTCCTGCTGTTCCAGTCCCTCTCTTCCTGTTATCCCCGTCCTTCTTTTCCTTCTGTCCCTCTCCCCATGCTGTCTCCGTCCCTCTCTCCATGCTGTTCCGGTCCTTCTCTTCCCTCTGGCCCCGTCTCTCTCTTCCCTCTGGCCCCGTCTCTCTCTTCCTGCTCTCCCCGTCCTTCTCTTCCTTCTGTCCTCATCTCTCTCTTCCCGCTGTCCCCGTGCCTCTCTTCCTTCTCTCCCCCTCTCCATGCTGTCCCCGTGCCTCTCCTTCTGTCCCCGTCCTTCTCTTCCTTCTGTCCCCCTCTCCATGTTGTCCCCGTCCCTCTCTCCATGCTGTCCCTGTCCTTTTTTTTCCCGCTGTCCCGCTCTCCATGCTGTCCCCCTGTCCCGTCCCCCTCTCCGTGCTGTCCCCGTCCCCCCCTTGCGCTCCTCCTCCTCCTCTTTGGGGGTGGAGGGAGGTGATTTCAACTCCAGCTCGTCCCTGGAGTTTGCCAGAGCCGGGAGATCCCGGCGCTCGCTTTCTCGAGCCGGGCTTAGAAACGAGGGGAAATCGCAGCGAGAGCTGTTTGCAAGCATCCGCCGTCTGTTCTTGATGTGGTTTCTGCTGTTGGTTTTGAATAAAGTGTGTTGTGAAACAAGATTCATCTCCTGTTAGAGTGGGATTTTGTGGACGTGCCTGTTTCAAGCGTGAGTTCCCGCTGCCTGATTAAATGTTTCCATTCTTTTTGCTTAGATAGCACTCCGAGCCTTTATTTTGGCTTTGCAGTTGAAAGAGGCGAGACTTACTAATTAAAAAGCAGAATTAATAATAATTTTATTAAATATTGTTAAATCTACTTTACCTTTTTGCATTTGGAATGTCCTTAAACTGAGGCTTTAACTGGTAGATTAAACTGAGAGCTCAGCTTTGGAATCATTTACTCGAGGCTTTTTTCATCTGCTTCGGCCCAAACTTTTCAAGTTTATCTTGCTTACAAATTATTTGAGAATAGAAAGTAACGCCTGGCTTAGAGAGAAGAAAAAAAAAATCAGTCTCTAAATACCAATCTTAAGCTCCTGGGCTTCCCTCTTCGCCTCTGCTGTTTCACTTTTCAGTCTGAGTTTGCCTCAGCCAGTGCAGGATCAGTTCGGTCTCAGGTTTTATTTTAAAGTGGCACATTTAGTAAAAGGAGAGGCATTTTGGGAGGCTCTGTCGTGGTTACCTCGTTCAAAATGGGCTGAATCAACGTCTGACTGTGTCTGCTGAGAGAGTTTGGGATGAACAATTTGATTTCTGGGTGGCTGCTGAGGCAAACCCCCAAAGCAGGACCTTGTAGGACTACAGAGGTGTTGGATACATGAAAATCTCATTTTAAAATTTTTTTAAGAAACCCAACACATCCAGCTGTGTCCTTACCTCTCAGTTTTGCTGTCCCAAAGGAGGGGAGATGGATTGGAATTCTGTGAGATGTGTTTCATTTGCCTTGGGGTTACACAGCTGTGGGCAGGCTCCAGGGGTTTGTTGTTTGGAGTTGGTGTTGTCAGAGCTGTTCCCATAACCACGAGCTTTGGAACTGCTCATCTTTTTTAATCAGAATCTGACTTCTCAGGTAACAACAGGATCTTGGCCTGAAGGCTGGAAGTGCAGACAGAAGGGGTTGACAGCTGGAATTTCTTTGTCCCTGCGTGCTTCTTGCAGAACAGGAATGATCCCAGTGGGGATGGGGATGGGAGCATCCAGTGCCACAGAGGAAAGGCAGAATCGGGTCCCTCACAGCCATCCCTGCTTTGCATCTCCCTGCTGAGCCATTTGCATCTCATGAATTCCTCTCTCAGGAGCAAAGCCCCCAAGAGCCAGCTCTGCTCCTGTGAGAAATCTGCAGCACCTGGAGAGGGGCTGACACTGCAGGCAGCGCCCTGGGGTCTTTCCTTTAGCCCTCTCAAAGAGTGTTTTGTAGGATTGCCATATAAACTTGTAGGATTACCATAAAAATTTGTAGGATTGCCTTATAAATTTGTAGGACCACCTTATAAATTTGTAGGACCACCTTATAAACTTGTAGGACCACCATATAAATTTGTAGGATTGCCACATAAACTTGTAGGACCACCTTATAAATTTGTAGGACCACCTTATAAATTTGTAGGACCACCATATAAATTTGTAGGATTGCCATATAAACTTGTAGGACCACCTTATAAATTTGTAGGATTGCCATGTAAATTTGTAGGATTACCGTATAAATTTGTAGGATTGCCTTATAAACTTGTAGGACCACCATATAAATTTGTAGGATTGCCTTGTAAACTTGTAGGACCACCTTATAAACTTGTAGGACCACCATATAAATTTGTAGGATTGCCTTGTAAACTTGTAGGACCACCATATAAATTTGTAGGATTGCCTTGTAAACTTGTAGGACCACCTTATAAACTTGTAGGACCGCCATATAAATTTGTAGGATTGCCTTGTAAACTTGTAGGACCACCATATAAATTTGTAGGACCACCATATAAATTTGTAGGATTGCCATATAGACTTGTAGTACCACCTTATAAATTTGTAGGATTGCCTTATAAACTTGTAGGACCACCTTATAAATTTGTAGGACTGCCATATAAATTTGTAGGATTGCCAAATAAATTTGTAGGATTACCATATAAATTTGTAGGATTGCCATATAAATTTGTAGGATTACCGTATAAATTTGTAGGATTGCCATATAAACTTGTAGGACCACCTTATAAATTTGTAGGATTGCCATATAAATTTGTAGGATTACCGTATAAATTTGTAGGATTGCCATATAAATTTGTAGGACCACCTTATAAATTTGTAGGATTACCATATAAATCTGTAGGATTGCCATATAAATTTGTAGATTTGGCCTATAAATGGAGGCATCTCCTCCATCAAGGGACTTGGGTCCGCACTGAGCCCCTGCAGCCGGGCTGGGAGGGAGGGATGGGGTCACCCATCCCAGGATTTAAGGCTGAGTGTGGTCTAGAGAGAGTTGGTGTTGAATTGTGTGTCAGGTATGGGAAGGTACATCAGAAATACACTTTCTGTGTCATTTTGTGTGTGTAAACACCCTCAGACCCATCCCTGGCCGTGCCCAAGGCCAGGCTGGATGGGGCTTGCAGCACCCTGGGCTTATAGAAGGTGTCCCTGCCCATGGGACAGGGTGGAGCAAGGTGGGATTTAGGCTCCCTTCCATCCCAAACTATCCTGGAATTCTGTAACTATCGAGATGACATCATTTCTCCTGCCTTTTGGGGGGAATCCTCCAGCAGAGAGTATTCCCTGCCACTAAAAGCCACTTTCTGCCCCAAAATAACTTCAGTGCTGCAGAACAGCCGGCGCCACTCATTGTCTTTAAATAACCCCGTGCTTGTAACACCTCGGAGCACCGACAGCTGCCACGTTTCATCACAACATCTTTTCCCTGCCCATGGAGGGCCGTACACAGAGCGGCTTTGGCGGATCCCGGCCCATTTCCCCCCGCTGGAGCCGAGCTAAAAGCGGAGCCCGGGCTCGGTGCTGATTCAACAGGCGGGGCCCGCCCGCTCTCGGCAGTCTCTGCTGGAAGTGCCGAGTTATTTTTAACCCCGCATCTCCCTCCCTGGCTGCCTCCCTCGGAACAAATGCCAGAGCGGTGCAGGGCTGGGTGCGGGCCAGCGGGAGCACAGCGTGCCCGCCCGGCCCCGGGGATTGGGATCCATCGGGATCAGGGCTGGGATCCATCAGGATCAGGGCTGGGATCCATCGGGATTGGGGCTGGGATTCATTGGGATCTGGGCTGGGATTCATTGGGATCAGGCTGGGATCCATTGGGATCAGGGCTGGGATCCATCAGGATCAGGGTTGGGATCCATTGGGATCCGGGTTGGGATCCATCAGGATCAGGGCTGGGATCCGTCGGGATTGGGGTTAGGATCCATCGGGATCCAGGCTGGGATCCATCGGGATTGGGGCTGGGATTCATTGGGATCAGGGCTGGGATCCATCGGCATTGGGGCTGGGATCTATTGGGATCAGGGCTGGGATTCATTGGGATCAGGGCTGGGATCCATTGGGAGCTGGGTTAGGATCCATTGGGATCAGGGCTGGGTTCCATCAGGATCCATCAGAATTAGGGCTGGGATCCATCGGGATCAGGGTTGGGAATCCATCGGGATCCGGGGTGGGATCCATCGGGATCCAGGTTGGGAATCCATTGGGATCCATCAGGATCAGGGCTGGGATCCATCAGGGTCCAGGCTGGGATCCATCAGGATCAGGGCTGGGATCCATCAGGATCAGGGCTGGGATCCATCGGGATCTGAGCTGGGATCCATCGGGATTGGGGCTGGGATCCATCAGGATCCGGGCTGGGATTCATTGGGATTAGGGCTGGGATCCATTGGGAGCTGGGTTAGGATCCATTGGGATCAGGGCTAGGTTCCATCAGGATCCATCAGAATTAGGGCTGGGATCCATCGGGATCAGGGTTGGGAATCCATCGAGATCTGGGGTGGGATCCATCGGGATCCAGGTTGGGAATCCATTGGGATACATCAGGATCAGGGCTGGGATTCATCAGGGTCCAGGCTGGGATCCATCGGGATCTGAGCTGGGATCCATCGGGATTGGGGCTGGGATCCATTGGGATTGGGGCTGGGATCCACCAGGATCCAGGTTGGGATCCATCAGGGTCCAGGCTGGGATCCATCAGGATCAGGGCTGGGATCCATCGGGATCGGAGCTGGGATCCATTGGGATTGGGGCTGGGATCCATCAGGATCCGGGCTGGGATCCATTGGGATCCATCAGGATCCATCGGGACCCAGGTTGGGATCCATCAGGGTCTGCACTGGCATCCATTGGGATTTGGGTTAGGATCCATTGGGATCAGGGCTGGGATCCATCAGGACCCAGGCTGGCATCCATCAGGATCTTGGCCTGGATCCATCAGGATCTTGGCCTGGATCCATCAGGACCCAGGCTGGGATTCATCAGGATCAGGGCTGGGATCCATTGGGATCTGGGCTGGGATCCATTGGGATCTGGTTTGGGATCCATTTGGATCCAGGCTTGCGGTGCCGATATTGGACCCGCCCAAAGGGGAGGTTTCTGTCTGCAATCTGCCCTTTCAGGCTCGTTGTTTTGTCTTATTTGGGCTGGCAAGTCTTTATTCCTTTGTTCAAACACACAAATCCAGCTGATTGTCTGGGAACGTGCCGGCCTTCCCACTTCTGTCCAGCAGCTTAGGGATAATTCTCCAAAAATTCATAAATAGATGATAAAACCTTCCTTCAGCACAAGCTATGGACCCCTTAACACAGGAATCCAAGCAGTTCATGGAGTAATTATCAATAAATTCATAAATAGGTGACAGAATCTTCCTTCAGCACAAACCCTGGACCCGTTAACACAAGAATCCAAGATGCTCATGGAATAATTATCCATGAATTGATAAATAGGTGACAAAACCTTCCTTCAGCACAAGCTGTGGAACCCTAAACAGAGGAATCCAAGCAGTTTATGGAATAATTATCCATAAATTCATAAATAGATGATGAAATCTTCCTTCAGCACAAACCATGGACCTCTAAACAGAGGACTCCAAGCAGTTCATGGAATAATTATCCATAAATTCATAAATAGATGACAAACCTTCCTTCAGCATAAACCATGGACCCCTTTACCTACTGAGCAAAGAGAAAGGAATCCAAGCAGTTTATGGATTAACTATCAATAAATTCATAAATAGATGGTAAAACCTTTCTTCAGCACAAACCATGAACCTCTTAACACAAGAATCCAAGCAGTTCATGGAATAATTATCCATAAATTCATAAATAGGTGACAAAATCTTCTTTCAGCACAAACTGTGAACCTCTAAACAGAGGAATCCAAGCAGTTCATGGAATAATCATCCATAAATTCATAAAACCTTCCTTCACAAACCTTTAATCCCTGAGCAAAGAGGAATCCATTTGTACAGGGCACTTCCTACAGTCCCTTTTCTTAGCACACAAAGCACAGAGAGGAAATTATTTAATGGTCATATTAATACACAAATTATTTTTATTTGGGGGGAAAGCAGAAAAAACAAACCCACTTTCAGCTTTTGGTGATGTTTTATAAGGGATGGCAATGTTTATATTTCAGAAATTATTTCAGGACATGTTAATACACAAATTATTTACAGATTGGGGAGAAAGAGAAAAAAACAAACTTACTTTCAGCTTTGGGTGATGTTTTATGAAAGATGGTGATTTCTAGAGAAGTTTAGATGTTGTTAATTCAGCTGAGTTGTTAAAACAATAGGTGGTTATGTCTAGACATGTGATTTCATGCCAGTGAATGAGAAACTCTTCCTCTTCCCACAGTATTCCTGCTCACTTATGTCACTGCAGGGGTTAGGCAGTGTCTGCCCTGCAATAAAGTTAAAAGGTGTGCTTTAAATTGCAACAGGAGCAAGAAGTTTCCCAAACAGAGCTTTAGAAACTGTTTTGGTTCCTTGATCTGGTCATAAAATCACAGAAGAAATTTTCCCTGAGATCCATCCCAACACCCAGCCACAATTTCATGGCTATTTCCTGATGTCCTCAGGAGTGAAGAGCTGTAGAAATCCCAAATGAAGGCATTTAAAAACTCATTTAAAGACAATTCATAAGTTCGGTTTATTCCTGAGTTAGATTTCTATTGGAAATTTCTTTTTCTGAGTTTAATAAATGGCAGAGAAGTCTCAGAGTTGTACAAATGTGTCGTGGGAGGAAACTTTGCAAGAGGTTAATGACAGAACATTGCAGTGAAAGGAACAGGTCACACAATGCTGCACCAATAATGACTTTCATGTAAAGAATATGCAAACAAAAATCAAATGCTTTGTTTTCTTGTCCCAAATCTGAAAGAAATCCTCAGCAAGAAGCTGACAGAAATAATAATTACATTGACTGTAGAGCTGTTCCTCCCTGATGAGCTCACTGGTGCATATTCCCACCATCCAGGTTCCACAGTTTTTTATTTTTTTCTCCTGTGTGAGGGAGTTTTTCTTTGGCTTCATGTGCAGGATGTGTGGATGTGTGTGAGGACAAACAGCAGCAGGTACCTCATGCAGGCTCTGAGGAGGAGCAGCTTGAGACACATCCCTGAATCCCCTGGCAGGGCTGGTGCCTTGTGAAGGCTGACCTGAAACAGGGAATGGCTTCTCACTGAGATTTAAATGGAAAAAAAATCCCATTTAGATGGAATATTGGGAAAGAATTGTTCCATGGCAGAGCTGGGGGTGCTCACCTGGACAAGAGAAGGTTCCAGGGAGAGCTCAGAGTCCCTGGCAAGGCCTGAAGGGGCTCCAGGAGAGGGACTGGGGACAAGGCCTGGAGGGACCGGACACAGGGAATGGCTTCCACTGGAAAAATTGAAATTTAGATGGGAAAAAATCATATTTAGATGGGATATTGGGCAGGAATTGCTCCCTGGCAGGCAAGAAGGCTCCAGGGACACCTCAGAGCCCCCTGAGGGCCCTAAAGGGGCTCCAGGAGAGGGACTGGGGATGAGGCCTGGAGGGACAGCGCACAGGGAATGGCTCCCACTGGAAAAGGGGAGATTTCTGTGGGATATTTGGAAGGAATTGTTCCCTGGGAGGGTGGGGAGGAGCTGGGATGGAATTCCCAGAGCAGCTGTGGCTGCCCCTGGATCCCTGGCAGTGCCCAAGGCCAGGCTGGACAGTGGGAGGTGTCCCTGCCATGGCCAGATGTTCTCCAAAGTTCCTCCCCACCCAAACCATTCCATCCTTGTGAAGGCTGACCTAGAACAGAGATTACACAGAGTTACAGAATAAAGCAGGGATTTATTAAGAGGCCTCAATGGATCCACCTTGGGCAGCACAAGAGCCCAGCCAGGGCTGCACCCAAGGTGAACCAAAATGGTCACAAAATGCACAACTGATCACAGGATCTCTCATTTTTATCAATTCTGCTCCATTCAGTCCGATCCTTCTTGTTTTTCTCTCTCCAGCCCACGTTGTTTGTGCTCTTGGGCCTGAGATTTGGATCCTTTGTCCTTGGTGCCCAGCTGGAGCAGGAATTGTTTTGTCTCCCTGCTCTGTGCACAGAGCTCACCATCCCCTCATGTGAACCCAGACCCACCCACTAAAGCAGCACAGAATCTGAAAAATAGAAAAGCTCAAACCTGAGGCATCAGGATGACTCCATGCTCTGACTTCTTCAGGGCATCTCTGATCTTTACAAAGTCTCATCCTGGCAAAGTAAAGGTGGAACATGAGCAGGAGCAAAGCAGAGCTCCAGGGGATGGCTCCGTGTTCAGCATCCCTGAATCAGCACTGGCAGGACAAGGGGGATGGGTTGAAACTGAAAGAGAGGAAATTTAGGGTTGCAAACCAAAGAAATTCTTCACTATCAGGAGGGTGAGCCAAAGGTTTTCCAGAGATGTGCCTGCCTCATCCCTGGCAGTGCCCAAGGCCAGGCTGGACAGGGCTTGGAGCACCTGGGATGGTGGAATGTGTCCCTGCCATGGCAGGGGTGGGATGGGCTGAGCTTTAAGGACCTTTCCAACCCAAATAATTCCATGATTCTGTGAGATTTCCTGGCTCCCTGTCAAATCCAGGGCTCACCTTCCAGGCCTTTCAGAGCAGTTCAAATCCCAGCAATTGCTGTTTGTGTTCAGCATGTCTGAATCAGGAGTGGCAGGACAAGGGCGAATGGGTTGAAACTGAAAAGAGGAAATTTAGGGTTGATATTGCTCTTTGGCACATAAAATTAAATTTCCTCCATCTCTTCTAGAGTAAAGTATTCTGGCTGGATTCACTTCTCTCCCAATGATCTTTGGAGTGCAAATTTTCCCTTTACAATCAGGAACCAAACCCTTCTCCAAACTCACAGACATCCCTTTTGCAGCCATGCTGGGGATGAGGGAACCCTCGTGGGCTCCACACATCAGAAGCAAATCCAGGTGTGAAGAGAGATGGTTCTGTCTCCATGGCTGAGTTTGGGAAGTGCCTCATTCATTTGGAAGCACGAGGATGAAGTGATGTTTGGGGTGAAACACCAGGAATTCAGGAATTTGTCTGGGATTACATGGCTGGTGGTTCTTTGAGGTTAACACGAGGCAAAGGGTCCTGCTGAATGGAGCCTGTAATTAAGGGTGACTCTTCTGGAGGTGTCACTAGTTAAGAATGACAAGAAACATCAGGGGAAAGAGGAGAGAAGGGGGAAAAGTGGGGGTGGAATGATTATAGGCAAACAACCTCAGCAGAATTAGCAATTTCCTTAACAACCACCTGGTTAGTCATTGTCAGACTGTTCCTTGTATCAGCTTAAGATCCCATTGCCACCATGACAACCCTGGAACTGTTCTGGAGAATTTCTGGCTTAACACACAGCTGATTAAACATTCACCCTGCCCAGGGAATGATATCAGTTATTCTTGTTCTTCTGACCTCTGGTGTCTGAGAGTCCTGGAGGTTTTAGATAAAGCAGCCTCACACCGACAGGTAAAACTTTGCACTGCCCTTGCCCTTTTGCACTGAAATTTTATTTTTATTTTTATTTTTATTTTTATTTTTAATCATATAGAGACATCCAGCAGTGCTACACAGCAATAGTGATGGCCTCAGTGAAGTGCTGGTGGAAGTTCTTGTGTTCCCCTGATTTGTGAAGGTTATTTATGATGGATGATTGATTTCCGGAGCACCTGAGCATCTGATGATGCTTTTGCACACAGGGTTTCTCATGTTTTAGGTGCTGTTGGATAAGAGCATCAACTCATGTGAAAGGACATGGCTTAAACTGAAGGGAGGGCAGGTTTAGATGAAATGTCAGGAAGGAATTTTCCCTTTGTTGGTGATGAGGTTGTGGCACAGATTGCCCAGAGAAGCTGAGGCTTCCTGGAAGTGTTCCTGGATGGGTGGTGAGAAGGTGGCAGGAGGCAGAACAGGAGGAGCTTTAAGGTCCTTTCCAACCCAAACCATTCTGGGATTCTTCTTCTGTTCCCTTCTTGATTTTCTCCAAGATCTGATCCTGAGCTGAGCTGATTTTTTCCTAATATGCTAATTCGGTTTTTCCTAATGTCCTACCTATAGGATAGGATCTCACCAACTTCCTAATACCCAAACTACATTTTTTTTCCTGATATCCAACCTATATTTCCCTTGGCACAGCTTGAGGCTGTGTGCTCTGGTTCTGTCAGTGCTGCTGCAGACAGAGCCCAGCCCCAGCTGAGCACAGGCACCTTTCAGGAGCTGCAGAGAGTGATGGGGGCACCCCTGAGTCTCCTTTTCTCCAGGCTGAGCACCCCCAGCTCCCTCAGCTGTTCCTCACAGGGTTTGTGCTCCCAGCCCCTCACTGACAGAGCCCTCAGGGTGAGGTTTGGGCTCTTTCTTTTGGAAGTGCCTCACTCATTTGGAAGCATGAGCATGAAGTGATGAATCCTGTGCAGGTCCAGGAGCTGCACTGATGATCCCTGTGGGATCCAGCTCAGGATTTTCTGGAATTCTGTGAGCCCAGGCTGGAGCAGGAGGCTCCTGGAGGTGTGTGCTGAGGTGGACAATGAAGTGTGCACACCCTTCTCTGTGCAGCTCATGGGAAACAAGGATGGATCCTGCACAGAGCTGGATATTCCAGCAGCTCTGGGGCCTTTCTCACCAACACTCTCACATTTTCTGTTAGCCAGGCTCTTGTTTGGCAGTGCAGGGAGGTTGTGCAGCCTCTGATAAGCTGGGAGGAAGCAGTTGGGAGATAAGCCCAGGCTCTGGGTGTGCTGGAGCTGCTGTTGTCAGTGCTGTCACCTCGCTGCTCTGTGCAAGGATATTTTTCTCCTCCTTCCCTGAGCTGTCTGGGATGGTCTAGTCTAAAAAACAACTCAAAATTCACCTCTGGGCTGTGACATGTGGATTAAGTGCATATGGACTGGTTCTGCTTAATTTGTCCTGCATTTAAACAATTTCTTGTGCTGCTCAAACCCCCACCCTTCCCCCCAAAGGAGATGAAACACAGATCTTTTCAAATATTCATGACCTTAAATGACCAATCATGGGAGGAAATTTTTCTTTAATAGGTACAAATAAGAAGAGAAATAATGGCTCCTGGTCACCAGGCTGGTCTTCAGAGCTTCCTTCTTCCTAGCAAATATTTATTCTCCTTAATGTGACAGATGTGAACCACTGTTAGAAGACTTCCACCTGCCAGGAAGGTGAAATATCCTCCACAGAATATTTCTTTAAACCCCTTAAAGAACCTGGGGCTTGCCTGCCCAGCTCTCACAGCTGCTTGCATGCAGAATGTAAATTTTTCTATATGAAAAATATAGAAGAAACAGCACCCCTCAAACCAGAAATGCAAAGTTCACCCTCATATTTTAGGCACATCCTCTGCCACATTGTCCTGCACCCCTCTGAGCTGAGTTGGGCTTGCAGAAGCAAAGTTGTTGCTACTCCTGGTGTAACTCAGAGATCTGTTGGGGTCCATGTTTATGACATGAGTTGTTACTATTAATATTTTTTGTTATGAGGAAACATTAGAGTAAAAATAATGTATGTAGTGACAAGAAAGAAATTTATTATCAAAGAAATTGATGATAATAATTATCAAATAAATTTATAATAATAATAATTATCAAATAAATGGATAATACTTAGGAATTAATTAGATTATATACATAATTAATATATATTAAATTATATAATTTTTAAGTATTATAGCAGTGAATTGTTATTTTAGAGTTTGTAATAGTGGACAGATTTTATTATTAATTTATAAATTAAATATTTAATATTATTACATCTATTTATTAATTAAGTTTTTATAAATTATTAAGTAATATAGCATTAAATTATTTTAGAGTTTGTATAGTTGATAAATTTTACATTAGTAGAGAGTTTTAATTTAAATTTAGTATTTTAGTAAATTTAGTAATTTAATTTAAATTTGGTCATTTAAATTTAGTAATTAAAATAAATTTAGTAAATTAATAGAGAATTTAATTTAAATTAGTAGAGATCTTCTCATGCCGAGGAAGGAGGGTTAATTATTTAATTATTCTGTGCCAGGACATTCCAGCACAGCTGCGTCACCCAGGCTGCTGGGATGGGCTCTGCTCCTCTTGAGGCAGGAACCTCGGGGCTGTTTGAGTTAATAACCCTGTTAATTACCCTGTTAATTAGGGATAAACCCCATGGAGCCAGGGAGAGCTCAGAGCCCCTTGCAGGGCCTGAAGGGGCTCCAGGAGAGGGACTGGGGACAAGGCCTGCAGGGACAGGACACAGGGAATGGGTCCCACTGGAAAAGTGAAACTTAGATGGGAAAAATACCATTTAGATGGAAAAAAACTCATTTAGATGGGAAAAAAACTCAAATTGGATGGGATATTGGGCAGGAATTGTTTCCTGGCAGGAAAGGAGAAGGCTCCAAGGAGAGCTCAGATCCCCTTGAGGGCCCTAAAGGGGCTCCAGGAGAGGGACTGGGGACAATGGATGGAGGGTCAGAACAGGGAACAACTTCCCACTGGAAAAGTGACATTTAGGTGGGAAAGAAATGCCATTTAGATGGGATATGGGGCAGGAAATGTTCCCTGGCAGGAGAGGAGAAGGTTCCAGGGAGAGCTCAGAGCCACGTGCAGGGCCTGAAGGGGCTCCAGGAGAGCTGCAGAGGGACTGGGGACAAGGCCTGGAGGGACAGCACACAGGGAACGGGCTCCCACTGGAAAAGAGGAGATTTTTGTGGGGTATTTGGAAGGAATTGTTCCCTGTGAAGGTGGAGAGGGGGTGGGATGGAATTCCCAGAGCAGCTGTGGCTGCCCCTGGATCCCCGGCAGTGCCCAAGGCCAGGCTGGACAGTGGGAGGTGTCCCTGCCGTGGCCAGATGTTCTCCAAGGTTCTTCCCACCCAAACCATTCCGTTGATGCCTTGTGAGGGCTGAGCTAGAAAGGAGACTGGACAGAGTTACAGAATAAAGCAGGGATTTATTAAGAGGCCTCAATGGGTCCACCTTGGGCAGCACAAGAGCCCAGCCAGGGCTGCACCCAAGGTGAACCAAAATGGTCACAAAATACACAACTGATCACAGGGTCTCTCACTTTTGTAAGCTCTGCTCCATTTGCATGTTGGAGTTAATTATCCAATTAATCCATGCAGTCCCATCCTTCTTGTGTCCAGCCCACGTTGTTTGTGCTCTTGGGCCTGAGATTTGGATCCTTTGTCCTTGGTGCCCAGCTGGAGCAGGAATTGTTTTGTCTCCCTGCTCTGGGCACAGAGCTCACCATCCCCTCATGTGAATCCCAGACCCACACATAAAGCAGCACAGAATCTGAAAAATACAAAAGCTCAAACCTGAGGCATCACCACGATTCTGTGATCACAACAGAGAATGGATTGCAGTGAGTCTCTCTGTGCACCACTTTGTCCTTTTCAGCCCCTTTTCATAGGTAAAATCTGCCATACAAACCCGATCCCCCTCATCATGCTCAGGATTTTGCAGTCCCTGACTGCTGCCCTGTGGGGAAATGTGCTTTGCCTTCAGCCCCACAGGTTCCTTGCAGGCTCTGTGGTTGTGAATATCAAAATCACCACTTGTTTGCTGGGGACTGAAAGGAGACATTTTCATATCAAAACATCTGAGGGTGTGACTGTCACAAGAAAATCTCTGGCTTTTCAGGCCCTGGGGCTGCAGCTGTACCAGTGTCTGTGGGATTTGGGTTATTTCCTAGATATTTATGCACAATGATATATAAAATATACCTGTATACATACATGTACAGACACATTATGTATTTCGAAGAGTAAATTGTGATCAAGTGCAGTTCCAAGGGTGTTTATTCCACATTTCTGATTCATCTCTTTGCCTCTGGACTCCATCCTCACTGGGGTTTTTGTGCCACCTTAGACTCCCCTGTGTCAGGAGTCCCCTGAGGCACAAATTAATCTCTGATCTAGCCAGCCCCATATTCCTCTGATCCACAATCCACATCCTTTGGCACTTCAGAGTGTGTTTGGGAAATTCTGCTTTATTTGCTGTGCGCTTTCATTTCCATTCATTTCCATTTTCCAGTAGGGAATAATTCAATCCCTGTTGTTTTAATTTTTTTCTTTTTTTTTTTTTTTTCTTCTTTTTGTTTGTTTGGGGATTTTTTGGTTAGTTTGGTTTGGTTTTTTGTGGGTTTTTTTTTTGTGTTGTTGTTGTTGTTTTCCCCTAGAACCCAGAAAGTTAAGATGGGCAAACTCCTAAAGGATTAATATTTCTAAAGTGCTTTGAAAGCCTCAGGTACTTGTAGCTTTACTCACTGATCAAAACAAGACACACATTTTTTGGGGATGGTGTCATTATTGCTCTGCTTCCTTTTTTTTTTTTTTTTCTTCTTTTTTGGGATGGTGCCACTATTTTTCTGTTTTGTGCCCTCCTGGAATATTTCATGCAGTGGCACTTAGACAATCCCAGAATGGTTTGGTTGGAAGAGACATCCTGGCTTCTTTCTGCTCCCTTAAAATGATCCCTCAGGAAAAACCCCTCTCCAGAGGATTTTCTTATTTTCCTATTTAAAAATTTCCTGCTCGGGGCAGGGATCCTGCAGGGCTTGAGCTGCTGGAGATGCAGAGATGATGCTCAGAGCTGTGTTTTAGTGCTGAAAAAATTCAGAGAACAGCCAACAAACCCCTGGAGAAATGGTTTAGTTACAGAAATTTGGGGGAAATAGTGGTTGGGGCATTTCTTGCTGAAGTGATTCCAGAATCACTCTTCAGGTTGTTTTACAATCCAGATCAACACACAGCTAGTATGCTCTAAAAAGGGAATTTTGGAACAAAAATGAACTGCAGATGAGTAGAACTTTCTGTTCCACATTGCTCTGCTTGCAGGACCCAGTGAAACTCAGATTTCCCTTTTTGCATGTTTAAAAAGTCAATTTATATCATGGGTTAAATCCCTCCAGCTGCGTCCTTAAAACCCAAGCTTTTTTCTTCAACTGCCACCAAATAATTAATACATCATACACTGCAATTTTAATTCACTTTCCCCTAAGAATTACTTAATTCCTTGGTGATGAGTCTCTCCTTAGTCAATCATTAAGGAATTTCTGTTCTGACTTTTTCTTTTGGCAGCTACTTGCTTGAATTTATATTGTGATGTTTGGGCAATGAAATGTTCCACACAGTGAAGGTTTTGAATGCATTCTCCTGATTTCTGAGTGATCTCTGAATACATGAGGATTGAATTATGTGATTAGCCACAACATCATGCAATATTCTGCTGGGGAAAAGTAAATTGTCTGTGGATGGATTTCCACTTTACACTTCAGGTTTATAACCATCATAGCACAGCAGTGAATGGAAGTTGGTGACAACTGACAGCCTGTGGCCACTCTGCAGTGATTTTTATACCTTTTTCTTGCTCAGGTTTATAAAAATTTTACTAATTTTCCCTGTATCAGAAAGCTAATATAAGAATTGAGCTACTGTCTGTTCCCTGGAAGAATGATTTCCCCCCAAAACAGGAGCAGGTTGGTTAGAGGATATAGGCAGTAATAAGGTCCAATAATGTAAAAACACAGGATTTTAATATTAAAAATCTGTTCCCTTGTCCAGCCTCAGCTTTGGCCCTTAGAGACTGGAGAGCCTGCAAACACCATTTCATTAAATGTCTTCTTCTCTTCTCTTCTCTTCCCTGTTCTCCCCCTTTCCACCTTCTCTCTTTCTCCCTTGCCCCCTCTCCTCTTTCTTCCTTTTTCTCCCTTTCCCCTCCTCTCAGCTGTCACTGCCTCTTTCCCTGTGACTCCTCCAAACCCCTCTTTGCTGGAGTGCAGAAAAATGAGAATTATTCCCTCTGGAGTTCTTTCTGCCACAGCACCTAAGTGCAGAAGCAGGGAAGCTGATGGTGCTCTTTTTTCTTCTCCCTTCCATCTGCAGAAAGTAAAACTTATCCAGTAAAAAAAAAATAAAAAAAATTTCAGTGTTCTATTGATTGTTAAAATTTGCTGTCAATGTCTTGATTGCTGCTCTCACATGGTGAATAAGAGCAAAAAATGTCCCTTCTCTGTTGGAAGGCTGAACTGGAAATTCAGGATTAACAAAATCTACTTGGCTTTTTTGCCTTTGAAACAGGCAGATGAGATTGTTTAACATATCATTTGCTAAGGCTTATTTTGACTGAAGTCTGATGGCAAGCAGCACCCCAAGCAAATATTTCAGAATAAAATACTAAATTTCTGCCTTACAACTCTGTTGCTGTTGGTTTAAGCTAACTCTGGTGATCAAATCCCTCCTGTTGGCAAAAGTTCTGGTAGCAGAGCAGGAATTGTTTGTATGCTGTATTTTAAACCTCGTGTTTTCCGCTGTTACCTTAATAGAAAACATATTTAGACATCTTCCCCTTAACTCCCTGCCTAAATAACTGGGTTTGGAATTCCATCTGGCTGCACAGAAGAAACTCTTCCCTCTATTCCCCACCCAAATCTCTCCTTGGTAAATAAAGGAGCCAATGAAAAGTGAAGGTTTTTTTTTTTTTTTTTTAAGAGAACAAATCATTCTGCTGTTAAAATTGGCAGCACCGTGGTCTTTCCTGGCTACCTGCTGCTCTGAGGCTCTCCAGAGCTGCTGGAAGCTGTTTCTAAAATTCTCTGAGCTGTTGGAACACGTTTGGCTCATAAATACCCACAGCTCCTGGCCCATAGAGAGCTGTGAGTCACAGAGGAGGGAAGGGCGAGTGTGGATGGTGAAAAAACCCCAATCCCAACACCTCAATAACAAAATAAAGTGGACTTTCATGCTCCATCCTCTCTGCCCTTCCTACTTTTCCCTTTTCCTTCTTTGGGAAGAATGCTGCAAAGATTTATCCTATGGAATGTCAAATTAGTGTTAGGTTGAACCTTTTAAAATACAATTTTATGCAATTCAGTCACAAGGCAATAATGGGGTGATAAACAATTCATAATTTCAAAAGGAAAATAGATTAAAACCTTTAGAGCAGTGGAAAATCTGAATGCTGATTCCTCTGATCCTTTTGAAGTTCTACAACTCAGGGACGAGAGTTGATAGAGAAACCCCAATCCCAATAGCTCAATAAGAAAATAAAGTGGACTTTCATGCTCTGTCCTCTCTGCTCTTCCTACAGGACTTTTTTCCTTTTTCTTTTTGGGAAGAATGCTGCAAATTTCTTCCTTTGTATGCTCAGAGAATTAAATCTGCAAATTTCCTCCTCCATGTGCTCAGAGAATTAAATCTGTGCAAACTTCACCCATTCCCCTTCTTTCCCTGTCCTCATTTAAACTCTCCCTGAGCTTGGTATTTGAAATATCCATGGAAAAAGCAGCTCCAGGTGTGACTGGGTCAGAACCTCAGGTGATGCTGAGGAGATTCCTTCTCCCTCTGCCTTTTCTGCTCATTTGATGTGAAAAATGGATTTGTAAAAAATCCTTAAAACCTGATATGTGGTCTTGTATATTTATAGGTAAACACTGCAGATTTTAAATTAATTAAATAAAAAATAATTTTATATTAATTTAATTATTTAAGATGATAATTTTAATGATTTTTATTAAAATTTAATTAATTAATTTTAACTTAATGTTGAATTAATTTAATTATAATGACATTTAAAAATTTTAAATTATTATATATAAATTAATATTTATTATTAATATATATTTTATATATTTATATATATAAATAATAAATATATGTTATAAATAAATAAATAGATTTGTATATATATAAAAATTAAATATACATATATATAAATTAAATTATTTTAACTTTAAAATTTTATTTTAAATTAATTTAAATTGATCACTCTGGAGATCAGTCCCAGCTTGGACTCAATGCTCTGGGAGGTCTCTTCCACCCTAAATGTTCCAAAACCCTTTTTCCCTGCAAGAATATTCCTAGAAAACCTTTTCTTTGCTGCATTTCCCCACTGGTATTTGCATTGCTGATGATTTGGCCTTGGGAGAAGAGTTGCTCTGCTCTCAGCAGCTGCTGCTTTCCTTTCCAGAGGAGATGGATTTGTTTTTTCCATCCCTGAATAATTTAGATCCTATTCATAGCTTCAAAATATTACTTTGCAGAGTAACGAGGTGCTGAAAATGAGGCTGAAAATGAATGTTCTGATGCGTTTCCACCTGCAAATGACAAAAGTGCTGCGTGAAGTTTGCTGTGACAAAGCTTTAGGGACTCCAGTTCAGTCTGCATTTAATCAATTTGTTTTGTAGAGGAAAATTTATATCAAATCTGGCAGCCCTTTTAATGGGTAGGTTGCAGAAATGAAATTATGCCTGATTCTGCTTCTAAATGTGCTGTGACATTAGTGTTAAAAAAAAAAAATCAAATTACTAGTTTTGCTTCTCTTCATTGCAAAATGGGCAGGCATTGTATATAGAGATTGTGTATTGTGTGTAAAGAGATTTTAAAACTTTTTTAACAGGTTTTGTCATGTTTTAAAACCTTTTTAAAAGTTTTTGTCATCCTCAACTGATATTGGTTAGAACATAAGAAACATAAGAACATGGGTTAGAACATAAGAAATATCTCATAATTTGCAAAACAAACATTTTCATCGTCGACTGATATTGGTTAGAATATAAAAAACATAAGAACATAACATTGGTTAGAACATAAACTCATATTTTGAGTTTCATAATTTGAAATAATTTGAAAAATCTCATAATTTGAAAACCAAACATTTTCATCCTCAACTGATATTGGTTAGAATATAAGGAATACAGGAAATAGAAGAACATAACATTGTTTAGAATATAAGAAACATAAGAACTTAACATTGGTTAGAACATAAAAAACTCCTATTTTGAGTTTTATAATTTGAAATAATTTGAAAAATATGAAAATATGAAAAATCTCATCATTTGAAAAACAAACATTTTCATCCTCAACTGATATTGGTTAGAATATAAGAAACATAAGAACATAACATTGTTTAGAATATAAGAAACTCATATTTTGAGTTTCATGATTTGGAATAATTTGGAAAATATGAAAAAACTCAATTTGCAAAACAAACATTTTCAACCCTTACTGATACTGGTTGGAACATAAGAAACATAAGAACATAGCATTGGTTAAAACATAAGAAATGTCTCATAAATTGAAAAACAAACATTTTCATCCTCAACTGATATTGGTTAGAATATAAGAAATATAGGAAATAGAAGAACATAACATTGTTTAGAATATAAGTAACTCATATTTTGAGTTTCATGATTTGAAATAATTTGGAAAATATGAAAAAACTCAATTTGCAAAACAAACAATTCTATATATCCTATAGAAACCTAGCTTATAGTGTATTGTAATTAGGGAATAGTTGGCTTCTGATTGTGATAGCATTAATTGTTACACCTGTATTATCTCACCCTTCAAATGAGACTGAAAATGGAATAGAAGTTTATAAAACATCTCTCAGTTGCCCCATCTCTGGGTCAGAAAAGGGTTTAGTCCAATACTGCTGGAGGCATTCTTAGCATTCCTTCCAGTCTGCATCGTAGCTACACAACATCTAATCACACTTCTCCACAACAACTGGCTGTAAATTAACATTATAATGGATCCTAAGGGTTTGTAATTACTCAGAAATGTCATTGGGCTGGAAGAGTGCTGGGCTCTGCTTGTCAGCATCTTCCCTCTCCCTTCTTGGAGTCTTCCTGCAGGTGAAAAATTCATATTTCTGAGGTTTTGTTGTGCTGAGCAGCACTTTGCTCTCTGTTATAATGATTGTCACCAACATTAGGGACCAGGCTGAATTCAGCATCATGGAATTTCTGTGCTGAGCTGAACCATCCCAATAATTTCTAAACACCACCAGCTTCTGCTTTCTGCTGTCCCATCCCAATTTTGATGTTTATTTCTTCACTGGAGTGGCTGGAAGAGGTGCCTTTGGCAGGGATGGGGGTCTTCTTGGAGTCTTCCTGGAGGTGAAAAATTCATTTTTCTGAGGTTTTGTTGTGCTGAGCAGCACCTTGCTCCTCTGTTGTAATGATTGTCCTGGAGTGTCACCAAAGTTAGGGACTAGGCTGAATTCAGCATCATGGAATTTCTGTGCTGAGCTGAACCATCCCAATAATTTCTAAACACCACCAGCTTCTGCTTTCTGCTGTCCCATCCAATTTTGATGTTTTATTTCTTCACTGGAGTTTAAGAGCTGCCTTTGGCAGGGATGGGGATGCTGCTCCCACAACTGCTCCTCATAGGGAGAGGAGCAGAAATCTTTGAATTGTGGCTCAAACCCCGCCTTGGGCAGGGCAGCAGCAGCATCATCCTTTCTGCTGTCCATCAGGAGAATTCCCACATCTGGAACGTGGAATTCCCACATCTGGAACGTGGAGAATTCCCTCCTCCACATGGACACAAGGGCTGCAGCAGTGGGGGTGGCTGCTGCTTCACCAAACTGACACCAGAATTTTTGGCTCTCTGCGTGGGCAGCGCTGCAATTCCCTCCAGAGCTTCTCTTGGAGCAGCTGCATCTCCTGATGTACCAAAAATGAGATTTTTATCCCCTAAGGAGAGCTCCAGGTGGGTTGTGCAGGATGCATCCCAGCCTGGAACTAAACTGGCAATATCCACCCTTTCCACAGCTCCATTTTCAGCCAGCATTCCCTTTTGGGAAAAAGAATGATCTGCCACGAATTTGCTGCCTTTTTGTGGAAAAAAAAGGGGGGAAGGAATGAAATAATAGTTAATACTTAATGCATATGAGCAGCAATGCTGCTGGGGTTGCCTAGCAGCCACTTAGACAAGCAGGAGAATAAAAAGGGCTGAGTGAATGTGAATTTGGAGCTGGTTCCTGGGTCTGAGGGTGGAATCTGACCCATGCAGCCCAGTTGGGTTTTTTTTTTTTTTGGGAGGGAATTTACCACTAATGGATATTTTAGCTCTGGATCATCTCAATGCACTCCCCCACCCCCATCTGGTTTTTCCTTTTTGGTTTTCTTCAAGTGTAACTTGGAGAGTTTTAGCCAAAGGGAGGTGTTAAAGTTTTGTGTGGTTTTTCTGGAGATGGAATAGGCAAAAAAAAAAAAAAAAAAAAGAAAAAAATATCTCTCAAAGAGATTTTTTCCTTCTTTTTAGGACAGTATCTCTGGCAGTCTGGAGATCATTAGCATTTCATGGCCTCTTCAATGTACTGCTCAGTAAATGCTGTGGAGACTGGAAATAGCTCCTGCAGTCACACTTAACACTCCTCACATTGCTCTCCTTCCTGCAAAAAGTTCATTTCATCTTCTGAAAAGCAAAAGTAGAAAGAAACTTTGGAAAAAAAAAAGAAGGAGAGGAGGTTTGAGCTGCTCTGTGAGTGCAAATAAACTCCTTCCCCATGAGACCAGAAATTCCCCAAAGTATAAAGCTGGGTTAAAACCCCACTAGGAGATAAAAATAAGGAAGGCTGACAGTTTAAATAGTGATTTTCTGAATTCATGTTCTTCTCTTGACTTCTTTTTTTTTTTTCTTTCAGTAAAAGTTGGAAAGCTGGAAACCCTTTTCCTTGTCAGGCACTTGTGGGAGTTACAGGACTCCAGCAACTGGAATCCTAAAACCCTCCTCTGCCATCCACACTTGAGAGGTGTGAACTCTCCATTTTAATGTGTTTTCCTCATCCCAGCAGTAATTTTTAGCATATTAAAGCAGAGAAAAAGGGCACTTAGGAGAAAGGAATGAAGTGAGAAGCATCTTGGATTGAATTTGGAATAAATAAAGTGGCTCTGTGAGGGCAGCTGAGCTCTTTTACACTCTGAGAGGAGCTGATGGCTCTTGGGTCAGTGCCAGCAGAGATATCCTGCAGGAATTCTGCTGCAAGGGGGTCTAGACAGGGAGTTTAAGTTTAGGCTGGGTTTACAGGCTGGCTTTGAGTGAGAGCAGAGTTCTCAGGAGCTTGGTCACGTCCACCTCTGCTGCTTCTGCTGTTATGGCCAGAATTCTCTTTTGAAGTCCTTCACTTGGCCAAATGTCATAGTGCCAAAGCAGATTTTCACCATTTTCACACCTTTTGGAGGCTGCAGTGCTGAAGTTGGCCTTAAAGCAGTGGTGGGATGGGCAGGGGGTTGAATGAGCTTGGTTTGATTGATTTTTTTCATTAATGAGTTGAAATGCTCTCAGACCACCTCAGAGGTGCTGTCTGTGTTATCCCTTAGCCAGGCAGAGTCTTTAAATTATGATTTTATAATTTCCAGTTGTCATTTTTAAGTTGTTCTTGTCTTCCATAAGTGGCTGCTCTCTCAACATCTCCAAAAGATTATTTACCTCCTTTAGAATATTTCTGGGTTAACTCTTCTCATGCAGGGAATATTTCTGGGTTTACTTTTCTCCCTCCTGAGAAGGAAATAAATGCTGTTGAATGCTGCTCTGAACATCCCCACCATAAGATTATTTACCTCCTTCAAAATATTTATGGGTTAGCTCTTCTTGTACAGGGAATATTTCTGGGTTTATTCTTCTCCCTCCTGAGAGGGAAATAAATGCTAAAAGATCAAGGAGTAGTTTGGGGGCTGGGTCAGCAACAGCTGAGGGGAAAAAAATCCTTGAAGATCCAAAAGAACTTTAAAATCTTTAAGGATTTTTAAACCTAAATTTTGGAAGACTTGATTTAAAACGTGCTCAGGATTGTGACTTTTGTTTTTCATCCAGTGGATGAATGATTCCAGCTTTTTATGACGTGTATCTCAGAGAAGGGAATGCCTCATTCAAATCTTTAAGGATTAAAAATCCTTAAAGAACTAGAATTTTGGAAGATTTGATTTAAAACGTGCTCAGGATTGTGACTTTTGTTTTTCATCCAGTGGATGAATGATTCCAGCTTTTTATGACGTGTATCTCAGAGAAGGGGATGCCTCATTCAAATCTTTAAGGATTAAAAATCCAAATCCTTAAAGAACCAAAATTTTGGAAGACTTGTGCTCAAGATTGTGAACTTTGTATTTTTCATCCAGTGGATGAGTAATTCCAGGATTTTATGACATGTATCTCAGGGAAGGGAATGCCTCATTCAAATCTTTAAGGATTAAAAATCCAAATCCTTAAAGAACCAAAATTTTGGAAGACTTGTGCTCAAGATTGTGACTTTGTATTTTTCATCCAGTGGATGAATGAATCCAGCTTTTTATGACATGTGCCAGAGAGGTGAATGCCTCAGACTGTGCATTCCATCCAAGGCTTGGCTTTATCCTGAAGGTCTTTTCCAAACTTTCTCATTCTATAATCAGTGGTAAAACACCTGGAGAAACACCAAAGGAAGCCCTGAAAGCACCCAGAGCTGGAAACCACCAGTGAGGAGCTTTTATTGATCACTGCCAAGGTGAAGTGAAGTGATGCCACCGCCCAAACTCAGATTTAAAAGCTGAAAATATAAATTGTTCCCCATGTCTGGAAGCTGTGCCAGCAGCCAGTGATGATCAGCAAGCACAGCAGAACCTTTGTGTGTTAGATCAGACCACAGCACCCAGGACAATGATGTTCCCACCAGCCCAACAAAAGCTTTTCTCTAATCTTTATTTCCCCAGAGAGAGCTCTCCCTTAAAATCCTCCAAGTGTCTCTACATTTTTTTTTTGCTTATGATTAATTGCCTCAAATTCTACTGTGAAAAAATCGACGTGGAGAATTTAAATTAGCTTTCCATGTTCATGGCACTAAAAGGAAACGTACTTTTGATTAATTTCTCCTCTTTATCAAATCAGAGGACACTCCAAAACCACACACCCCCTCTCCCAAAATGTCATTTCCAGCCTGGAGTCACAGCCACCACCAAGAAAAGCAAACCTGGTTTAAGTCAGCTAAACCCTGGCTGAGAGGGATCTAAATCTGCTGGAAAACTTAGAGGGATCTACAAATAGATGAGAAAAAAATAATAAGTTGGAAGAGAACTTGCTGAGGGACTTGGGTGTGTTTGGGGGTGCAGAATCACTGTGGGTAGTTTAAACCCAGCTCCAAAAAAGCTAAATTCCTTAATATTATTTTTAAAAATAACCCAAATGAACAAAAAGAGTTCTCTCCTGAGCATCTACTCCCAGCTCCAAAAAAGCTTAATGTTAGCTTTAATATATTCTTTAATATGTTAAATTCTTTAATATTTATCAATATTTATTCTTTTTATTCTATTTATTCTGTAAAGAATATTTACTCTTTTAAAAAGAATATTTTTCTTTTTATTCTTTTTATTCTTTTTATTCTTTTTATTCTTTAATATATTAACTTAATATAGTCCATAATATTACTTTTTTAAAAAACTCCAACCGAACAAAAAGAACAAAACTATTTCTCTTCTGAGCATCTATACCCATGTCCAAAAAATCTTAATATGAGCTTTCATATGTTAAATTATTTAATATTTATTAATATTTATTCTTTTTATTCTATTTATTCTTTAATATATTAATTAACTTAATATATTCCTTAATTTTACTTTTAAAAAAACCCCAACCAAACACAAAAAGAACAAAACTATTTCTCTGCTGAGCATCCATACCCATGTCCAAAAAAGCTTAATATCAGCTTTAATATATTCTTTAATATTTATTCTTTTTATTCTATTTATTCTTTTAAAAGAATATTTATTCTTTAATATTTTTATTTTTAATATATTAATTAATATAGTCTTTAATATTACTTAAAAAAAAACAACTGAACAGAAAGCACAAAACTCCCTCCTGAGCATCTATACCCATGTCCAAAAAATCTTAATATGATCTTTAATACATTACATTCTTTAATATTTGTTAATATTTATTATATTTATTATTTTAAAAATATTTTCTTTAATACTTTTGTTCTTACTATATTAATTAGCTTAATATATTCCTTAATATTACTTAAAAAAAAACCAACTGAACAGAAAGCACAAAACTCTTTCCCTCCTGAGCATCTATACCCATGTCCAAAAAATCTTAATATGATATTTAATATATTAAATATTTAATATTTATTATATTTATTATATTATTTTTAAAATAATATTTTCTTTAATACTTTTATTCTTTAATATATTAATTAGCTTAGTATATTCCTTAATATTACTTAAAAAAAACCCAACTGAACAGAAAGCACAAACCTCTTTCCCTCCTGAGCATCTATACCCATGTCCAAAAAATCTTAATATGATATTTAATATATTAAATCTTTAATATTTATTAATATTTATTATTTTTAAAATAATATTTTCTTTGATACTTTTATTCTTTAATATACTAATTAGCTTAATATATTCCTTAATATTACTTTTTAAAAAAAACTGAACAGAAAGCACAAAACTCTTTCCCTCCTGAGCATCTATACCCATGTCCAAAATATCTTAACATGATATTTAATATATTAAATTCTTTAATATTTATTAATATTTATTATATTTGTTATTTTTAAAATATTTTCTTTAATACTTTTATTCTTTAATATATTAATTAGCTTAATATATTCCTTAATATTACTTTAAAAAAAAACAGCTGAACAGAAAGCACAAAACTCTTTCCCTCCTGAGCATCTATACCCCTGTCCAAAAATCTTAATATGATCTTTAATACATTACATTCTTTAATATTTATTAATATTTATTATATTTATTTTATTTATTATTTTTATTATTTTAAAATAATATTTTCTTTAATACTTTTATTCTTTAATATATTAATTAGCTTAATATATTCCTTAATATTACTTAAAAAAAAAACAACAAAAAAAAAACCAACTGAACAGAAAGCACAAAACTCTTTCCCTCCTGAGCATCTGCCTTGCCCAGCTCTCCCCCATCCCCGCTAATCCGTTTATTCTGAAATAACAATTCAATCAAACAAACGCAAACCAAAACAAAGCGGCGGCGGTGCGGGCCCCCCCCCCCTCGCAGTTGCCATGGCAGCCGCGTTGTTTGTCCCTCCCGCCTCCTGAAATACCCTCTGACATATTTGGGATGGGGATGTTTGGTTTGGGAAACGCTGCCCGCGTTGCCTGGCAACGGGAGGAGAGCGGGAGGGGACCGCGTCACCCCTGGCAACCGCTGTTGGTCCCCAAACATCGCGGCCTCCCTCCCTCCTTCCTCCCTCCTTCCTCCCCCGCATCCTCCTCCCGCCGGCCGCGGCTCCGGGCGGGGCACCCGGGGATCCTCGGGGGGGATCGGGGCTGCTAAAGGAGATTTTCACCTTCCTTGAACCTGCACAGTTTGGGGTTCACAAGGGTTTGAGGGTTCCCCGCTCGTGCTGGCGCATCAGGAGCTTCTGGGATGAGGCAGCTCATGGTGGGGATGGGGGATGAGGGTTTGGGGTGAGTTGGGGATGGGGATGGCAAGATTAGATGGGGTTTAGAGATGGTGGGATCAGATGGGGTCTGGGGATGGTGGGGTGAGGGGTGAGGTAGGGTCTGGGGATGGTGGGATCAGGTGGGTTTGGGATGAGGTGGGGTTTAGAGATGGTAGGATCACATGAGGTTTGGGATGAGGAGGGTTTGGGATGAGGTGGGTTTGGGGATGGGGTTTAGAGGTTTGGGATGAGGTGGGTTTAGAGGTTTGGGATGAGGTGGGTTTGGGGATGGGGTTTAGAGGTGGGATGGGGTGGGTTTGGAATCAGGTGGGGTCTGGGGATGGTGGGATGAGGGGTGAGGTAGGGTCTGGGGATGGTGGGATCAGGTGGGTTTGGGATGAGGTGGGGTTTAGAGATGGTGGGATCACGTGAGGTTTGGGATGAGGAGGGTTTGGGATGAGGTGGGTTTGGGGATGATGGGATGAGAGTTTGGGGTGAGGTGGGGATGGGGATGGCAAGATTAGATGGGGTTTAGAGATGGTG
The DNA here is from genome assembly GCF_035770615.1 of Melospiza melodia melodia. NCBI lineage: Eukaryota > Metazoa > Chordata > Aves > Passeriformes > Passerellidae > Melospiza > Melospiza melodia. The sequence continues at coordinate 28,063,198 of NC_086200.1, forward strand.
GGATCAGATGGGGTCTGGGGATGGAGGGATGAGGGGTGAGGTGGGGTCTGGGGATGGTGGGATCAGATGAGGTTTGGGATAAGGTGGGTTTGAGATGAGGGGATGAGGGGTTTCGGGATGGTGGGATCAGATGAGGTTGGGATGAGGTAGATTTGGAGATGGTGGGATGAGGTGAGTTTGGAATCAGGTGGGGTCTGGGGATGGTGGGATCACGTGAGGTTTGGGATGAGGAGGGTTTGGGATGAGGTGGGTTGGGGATGATGGGATGAGGGTTTGGGGTGAGGTGGGGATGGGGATGGCAAGATTAGATGGGGTTTAGAGATGATGGGATCAGATGGGGTCTGGGGATGGTGGGATCAGGTGGGGTTTGGGATGAGGGGATGAGGGGTTTGGGGATGGTGGGATCAGATGAGGTTTTGGATCAGGTGGGGTCTGGGGATGGTGGGATCAGGTGGGGTTTGGGATCAGTTGGGTTTGGGATGAGGGGATGAGTGGTTTCGAGATGGTGGGATCAATGAGATTTTGGATCAGGTGGGTTTGGGGATGGTGGCCTGAGGGGTTTGGGGGTGGTGGGATTAGATGAGGTTCAGGATGAGGTGGGTTTGGGATGATGTGAGGTTTGGGGATGGTGGGATGAGGTGGGGTTGGGAGATAATGGAATGAGGTGGGTTTTAGGGATGGTGGGATGAGGTGGGTTTGGGATCAGGTGGGATTTAGAGATGGTGGGATGAGGTGAGGTTTGCGATGAGGTGGGTTTGGGGATCATGGGATGAGGTGATTTTAGGGCTGGTGGGATGCAGTGGGTTTGGGGTGAGGTGGGTTTGGGGATGGTGAGATGAGGCGAGGTTTGGGATAAGGTGGGGTTGGGGATGGTGGCCTGAGGGGTTTGGGGATGGTGGGATCAGATGAGGTTTGGGATGAGGTGGGTTTGAGATGAGGGGATGAGGTGGGTTTGGAATCAGGTGGGGTCTGGGGATGGTGGGATCAGGTGGGTTTGGGATGAGGTGGGGTTTAGAGATGGTGGGATCACGTGAGGTTTGGGATGAGGAGGGTTTGGGGTGAGGTGGGTTTGGGGATGATGGGATGAGGGTTTCGGGTGAGGTGGGGTCGGGGATCATGGGGATGAGGTGTGTTTGGGATCAGGTGAGGTTTGATATGCAGTGGGTTTTGGGATGGTGGGATGAGGTGAGGTTTGGGATGAGGTGGGTTTGGGGATCATGGGATGAGGTGGTTTTTGGGTTGGTGGGATGCAGTGGGTTTGGGGTGAGGTGGGGTTGGAGATAGTGAGATGAGGGGTTTGGCGACAGTGGGATTAGGTGGGGTTGGGGGATCATGGGATGAGGTGGCTTTTAGGGATGGTAGGATCAGGTGGGGTTGGGGACAGTGGGATAAGTTGGGGTTTAGAGATGGTAGGATGAGCTGGGTTTGGGATCAGGTGGGGTTTAGGGGTCATGGATGAGGTGGGTTTAGGCATGGAGGGATGAGATGGGTTTGGGATCAGGTGGGGTTTTAGGGATGGTGGGATCAGGTGGGTTGGGGGACAGTGGGATCAGGTGAGGTTTGGGATCAGGTGGGTTTGAGGATCATGGATGAGGTGGTTTTAGGGCTGGTGGGATGAGGTAGGTTTGGAGATGGGATGAGGTGAGATCTGGGATCAGGTGGGTTTTAGGGATGGTGGGATCAGATGAGGTTTCAGATGAGGTGGGGTTTGAAGATGGTGGGATGAGGTCAGGTTTGAGAAAAGGTGGGTTTAGGTCTGGTGGGATGAGGTGGGTTTGGGGATGGTGGGATCAGGTGGGGTTTGAGGATGGTTGGCTTAGATGAGGTTTGGGATGAGGTGGGTTTGGGATGAGGTGGGTTTGGGGATGGTGGGGTGAGGTGAGGTTTGGGGACAGTGGGATGAGCTGGGTTTTGGGGTCATCAGAGTCCCTGTCCAGCCGGAGCAGAGACAGAAAGTTCACTGGGATGAGCTGCCTGTCACAAAGCCCCACTCATTCTGCAGGCCAGAAACTCTGCCCACAGGAATTTATTGCCTGGATAAATGATCTTGCTCAGATAATTCCAGTTCTGTAGCAGCCAATTCTCTTTCTTTGGGCCAGTGGGAGCTGCTGGAGCAGTGTGGAGCTGTTGAAGCCTTTATCTCCTCCCATTCCTGTAGGATACAGTTTGTCTTCCTGCTGTCCTCACCAAAAATCCACCAGTGCTGTTCTCCAAGTGCAGAATATTCAAATCCATATTCCCAAACTGCGTTTCTAGGACACCTACAGCAGCCTTCTCTTTGCCTTTCCAGGGAGAATTGCCTGTCTCTAGATAGTTTCTATCTTCTATTTGGGGTTTTGTTTAGTCCTGGAATCTGTGCCAGTCGCCAGCAGCTTTCTGAACTTTAAATTCCCACAGAAAAATCCTTCCCTGTCCTCACAGTGGTGGGGAAGCAATTGCTGATGTCCCTTGCTGAAATATGCACTGGACACAGCCATGGAGTGCTGGAGAACTGCTGGGAGTTTAATTTTGGGCCACCCCATGTGGCTGAGGAGTGGCTGGAGATCACAGAATCATGGAATAGTTTGGGCTGGAAAGGTCCTCACAGCCCATCCAGTGCCACCCCTGCCAGAGCAGAGACTCCTTCCACTGTCCCAGGCTGCTCCAAACCCAGTGCTTGGACACTTCCAGGGATCCAGGGACAGCCACAGCTTCTCCAGCTCCACCTCACCCTCCCAGGGAAGAATTCCTTCACAATACCCCATTTCACCCTGCTCTCTGGCAGTGGAAGCCATTCCCCTTGTCCTGTCCCTCAAGGCCTTGTCCAAAGCCTTCTCCAGGTGTCTTCTCCCTGACTGCATTTTCTGTGCAGTGCAGGAGCAGAGCTCAGATTTTCCTGGTGGTTGCTCCCAGTTACACCAGTTCCTGGTCAGGGCAATGCTCCCTGTGTTGTGCTGAGCTGGGACAACCTGGAACCTCCTCTTCCTTCTCTTCTTCCTCCTTTTCCTCCTCCTCTTCTGCCTCCCAAAGTACAAACTCCCAGTTCATCCTGTGGTGGGATCCTCTGGAGATCCAGATCCACTGATGCTGTAAAATCTGAGACAAAGTCATCTCTTCTCCAAACAGCCCCAGTTTGTGTTTGTTGCTGCTTCTGCTTCACTTTGTGAGGCACCACAAGGCTCCTGTGTAAATAAACAGCAACACCCAGGGCTGTGCTGGCAACAGTTCCTGCTGTGCTGGCTGGAAACAGCTGCTGCAGCCACCCCACATCCCCATGGAACACTGCAGCCAGTCCCCATGGAATAGTGCAGGAATTCTCCATGGAACACTGCAGCCAGTCCCCGTGGAATAGTGCAGGAATTCTCCATGGAACACTGCAGCCAGTCCCCGTGGAATAGTGCAGGAATTCTCCATGGAACACTGCAGCCAGTCCCCATGGAATAGTGCAGGAATTCTTCATGGAATATTGCATCAAATCCCCACGGAATGTTGCAGCCAGTCCCCATGGAATAGGGCTGCAATTCTCCATGCAATACTGCAGCAATTCCCCATGGAACACTGCAGTCAATCCCTATGTAATAATGCAGCCAATCCCCATGCAATCCTGCAGCAAATCCCCATGGAATAGTGCAGCCAATCCCCATGCAATACTGCTGCAATTCTCCATGCAATACTGCAGCAAATCCTCATGGATTACTGCAGCAATACTCCATGCAATACTGCAGCAAATCCTCATGGATTACTGCAGCAATACTCCATGCAATACTGCAGCAATTCTCCATGCAATCCTGCAGCAATTCCCCATGGAATACTGCAGCAATTCTCTGTGGAATACTGCAGCCAATATGAATGGAATACTGCAGGAATTCTCCATTAAATCCTGCAGCAAATCCCCATGGAAAAGTGCAGGAATTCTCCATAGGATCCTGCAGCAATTTCCCATGGAATACTGCAGCAATTCCCCGTGGAATACTGCAGCAAATCCCCATGGAATACTGCATCCATTTTCCATGGAATACTGCAGCAAGTCTCCATGGAACACTGCAGCAATTCTCCATGGAATACTGCAGCCAATTCTCCATGGAATAATGCAGCAATCCCCATGCAATACTGCAGCAAATCTCCTGCTCCCACTGAAATTCTCAAAAGCTGCTTGGTCCTAAACCTCTCCATGGAATAATGCAGCAATCCCCATGCAATACTGCAACAAATCTCCTGCTCCCACTGAAATTCTCAAAAGCTGCTTGGTCCTAAACCACTGCAGGGTTGTTTGGTGCAAGTGAGTAAAAAACGAGGGCTGGTGAGTTACAGGTGTGAGTTAAGCTGATCTCAGGGAATTCATTTCCAGTGAGTGACACATTCCATAGCGCCCTGACGTCAGACAAGCTATAAAAGCCATAGGACAGGCTATAAAAAACAGCAGCAAGGTTTGCAGCTCCTTGCTCCAAAATGAGCCCAATTGAGGCAGAGGAGGTTGAGCTGTACCTGGGATTGTCCTGGGAGCAGCCACAGCCTGCAGGGGACAAGGAACCAGGGACAAGGAACCAGAGACTTTGGTTTGCCTGATGAGGGAAACTTTGAGATAATCCTGGAAAGGAAACATGACAATGCTTTTGTGCCAGGTTTTTCCTGGACACAGTTTTCTCACAGGGACAGGAGGAACAGGACACAGGAATGGCTCCCACTGCCACAGGGCAGGGCTGGGTGGGAGATTGGGAATCAGGAATTGTGGAATCCATCCCTGGAATGGATTTCCCAGAGCAGCTGGGGCTGCCCCTGGATCCCTGGCAGTGCCCAGGGCCAGGCTGGACAGGGCTGGGAGCAGCCTGGGACAGTGGGAGGTGTCCCTGCCATGGCAGTGGATGGGCTTTAAGATCCTTCCAACTCAAAACCATGCTGGGATTCTGTTTCAGACTATTTTTACTTTCAGAAATTGTATTTCCCCCATTGATTCACAGTCCTGGGCAGCCCCCTAGAGTGCACATGTTAAAAAAATGGGAAACAATTAATTCAAGCCCAGAACTTGTTTCCATCAGGTAGCACCAATGTGTTTGTTACAGCCTGGGCATGGAGAGCACTGGAGTGTGATTTTAATTCCTCCTTCCAGGTGTGAAATCATCCTCACTGCTCAGCAGACACCCAGATGTTGTTTCTTAGCCAACATTTGCCATCATTGCAGCAAAACTTCTCTGAAGTCAAGGTTTGGGTGGTGCATACGAACGAAATAAGGAGTTCCACTTGTTGACAGGGTTGTGCTACACTAAAAATCTGGAATTTCTTTGGCTTTTCTGACCAACAAACAGCTGTGAGTGGTGTGGGTGAGTCTGTGAGAATCCCAGGAAGGGCTGGAGCTGTGTCAGGGCTTGGCATGGAGCTCAGGGAGAGGGTGCTGGGCACTGCCCACTGTCAGCAGCTTTGCTGCTGCTTCTTTCTTCTTGCAACATCAGCTTTTTATCTGCAAAGAAGAATGCAGCTTTATTACAAAGATGACCCAGTTCTTTAGTTCTTCGGCTGGTTCATGTCCATTTTCCTGTAAATATGACCCTACATCCAGGTTATTAACCCAAAAGAAAACAGGCCAGGTTTTTGTTTGGGAAGGATTTTCCCTACAATGCTTTGTCCTGTTCATGTCTGAGATTCTTGTACATGGGATTTAGATTTTGCCAGCAACCCCTAAACTATTGTGGCTTCTGCTCTTCAATTTCATCTGGCTCTTAAGGAAACTCCAAATTACAGATCCATTCCTGATTTTTCTGTCCTCAAAGTTACTTTGAAAGAAACAGCAGAGATTAGAGAATGGCTGTTACACAACAGTTATGTGCGTATATATATTACTTGACTTAATTCTGTGAAATCTAATTAAAGACTGGGTGTATATTTGTATTTCAGTGTATTATTAACTTGCTAATAAAAGCCATTTCCAGATTTGTATTTTTCCATGAGGACCAGGTTTCTGGAAAAAAAAAAAAAAAACCACCCCAACTATAGTGCCTGCTGCCCTTGAAAAGTGTGTTTTGGGTTTATCTGTGTTTCCAGGTAACTGGAGCTCGTTGACAAGCAGTGTTTGCTTCTGTTTTAAATTAATTTAACTTAATCAGTGGCAGGGTCTGGTGCCTTCTCTTGTTTATAAAATTTTGAAGCAGTGGAATGAGTGGTGTCTTCAGAAAGCTTCTCTTCAAGTTGCTTGGCATGTTTGCTTCCCATTTCCATTCCCCTCCTCTTACCAGGACTCAGGGAAGGGGCAAAGTTATGATGTGGTTCAGAAGGCTGATTTATTATTTTATGAAATATATTATATTAAAAGAAAATTATATATTAAAACTATAGGGAAGGGAAGGGAAGAGAAGGGAAGGGAAGGGAAGGGAAGGGAAGGGAAGGGAAGGGAAGGGAAGGGAAGGGAAGGGAAGGGAAGGGAAGGGAAGGGAAGGGAAGGGAAGGGAAGGAAATTTCAGGAAAGGAAATTTCAGGAAATTTCAGGAAAGGAAAGGAAATTTCAGGAAAGGAAATTTCAGGAAAGGAAAGGAAAGGAAATTTCAGGAAAGGAAAGGAAAGGAAAGGAAAGGAAATTTCAGGAAAGGAAAGGAAATTTCAGGAAAGGAAATTTCAGGAAAGGAAATTTCAGGAAAGGAAAGGAAATTTCAGGAAATTTCAGGAAAGGAAAGGAAAGGAAAGGAAAGGAAAGGAAAGGAAAGGAAAGGAAAGGAAAGGAAAGGAAAGGAAAGGAAAGGAAAGGAAAGGAAAGGAAAGGAAAGGAAAGGAAAGGAAAGGAAAGGGAAAGGAAAATTTCTTTACAAGAAGATTTCTTTACAAGAGAAAAAAATAGGTGTTAATTTTTAAATTATGACACAGCCTGTTATTCCTTGGAGGTCTCATGAGCAGCAGGGATGAAGGATGGGTGTGAGGCAGGAGCCAGGCTGGGTTTAACACAAATATTTGCCTCAGAGGAGGGAGAAGTCACTGGATCCATTTTCATTCACATCAAATAAAGCAGTTCCTCCTTCCAAAGAATTAAACACTTCCTTTCTGTGCCCTGCTTCAAGCACAACCAATGCCTTTTCAGGGCAAGTTATTGCATGGACACTGAGCCAGAAATATTGAATGAAACGGAAAATATTTAAGGAAGTTTTCTTTAGGAAAATAACTATGGCCTAGAGTGTGCTGGATGAAGTAGATGGGTAGAAAATAATCAAAATCAGCCATTCCTTGCATTGCTTTTATTATTTTCCAGTCTGTTTTGAGAGTGTTGAGAATTCTCAGTAGTGAAACCATTAAATGTAAATTCCCTGGTTCCTTTTTCTGCAGTCGGGGGAGCAAATACCATTTAGAGCCCATCTAGAACATGATGGTTAAATAGCATTTTTATTTCTCCTGCATTCCATTACTGCTGTTCTGGTTTTCTCATTTACCTAAGCCCCAGGCCAACTAAACCTGAATAAAAATTCCAATAACCAAATAATTAGTTTTAAATGTAAGCCTTCCTTTCAAAGCATGCAAAAAAAAAGGCACAAAATCAACCAAAAAACAAGGAAAAAACAATTTCAATTTGGATCCTTGCAGGTTAGTGTTGTGAATTAGAAATAGTTTAAAATGTACAATTTTTTTTAAATTTAAACTGCAGCTTTCCAATTATTTCCAGTAAAATAACAAATATCAGGAGATTTTAATTTAAAATTTGTAGCTGTATCATGGGGTTGGATGAGATTCCCTGGGTAATTCACCCCCTGGACAGCAAAAGGAAAAAGGGGAGCACAAACTGTGCCAGCTGCACTAAACCTCATTTATTCCTGGTATTAATATCAGGAATTATTATTATTATTAATAATAATAATAATAATAACAACAACAACAACAATAGTATTAAAGATGAACAAAGGTTATTTGCTGTATTAATTTAAGGTGAATTTTTCTGTATAAAATGCCTTTGGCAATCCCGTCCACCCCCAGGTTTCCTGCAGTTCTGCTGCATGGAACAGCTTTAGTTCTACCATGGAATTTTTAAGGTTGGAAAAAACCTCTAAAATCAAGCCCAATAAATACAAATCTTGCTGGAGCTGAGCTTGTCTCAGTCCTGTGTCTGTTGAGATTTTAGCTGCAGATTTATTTTCAATTCTCACAATGGGAAGTGTCTGACAGCCTGCACAGGTGAATATCAGAAATTCAGGGTGCCTGGGTTTACCTGGAGAGCCAAAGCTTTGGGCATTTGTTCTCTGCTTGAAGAAAACCAGAAATAAAAATCCTCATTAGAGCAGCTTCACCTGGAAAAATCAACTTTTCCCACCTTTTAGGTCTTAATTTGAACTAAAAGCTGTGGAATTTTGTGGACTTGGCAGTGATGATGGTTGGATTCAATGATTTTAAAAGTCTTTTCCAACTGAAATTATTCTATAAATACATCCTTCAGGCATCCAAAATCTGATTTAACATTTCCTGTACCTCTAGGCAGTCATTTTGCTGTTGGATTTTATGCCTCACATTTAAATCCCCTTTGAGAAGAACTTGTTAAGCCCATTTATGAATGGCAAGGACAGCAGTGGATTTCTTACCCATGGAGGTAGTAACAGCCACCAAGCTTTATTGGGAAGCTTAAATATAAGTAGCTATAAAAAAAACCCCAAAAACTTTATCCCAGAGGTGAAATAATTGATTGTTCTTAAAACTAACAAAAAACTCACTGAGGATCTTTTCCTTTCCCTCATTTATATCCTAATATTATATTCCATTTTAAATAGAAATAAAAGGATGTAATAAAGGAATTTGAAAAGTTTAAATAAGATCAAAGGATGACCAACCAAGTAAGCTTTGAAATCCAAATTAAATCAAATAGTTCATGATCTGTTTTGTCTTCAAATGAGCAAGTGATTCACTGGAACAGCAACATTTTAATGTTTTGAAAGCAGCACTAATAGAAATGTATGGTTCTGTAGGGAGGAAATTCCTGCCTCGGTGAGAATTGAAAATTAATCTGCAGCTGAAATCTCTACAGAGAGAGCAGATGGGGCAGAAGGAATAAAATCCTGGTGAGAATCCCTGAATGGTTCGGGTGGGAAGGGACCTTAAAAATCTTGTTCCAATGCCCATGGCAGGGACATTTCCACTGTCCCAGGGTGCTCCAAACTGATCCTGCCTGGCCTTGGGCACTGCCAGGGATGCAGGGGCTGCTCTGGGCACCCTGTGCCAGGGCCTCACTGCCTTCAAAGCCACCAATTCCTTCTTCATTGCAAATTTCTCAATTTCAAATTCTTTTCATTTCAAATTTCTCAATTTCAAATTCTTTTCATTTCAAATTTCTTAAATTCTCAATTTCAAATTTCAGATTCTCCATTTCAATTTCAAATTTCCAATTTTTCAATTTCAAATTTTAAATTTTAAATTCCTCAATTTCCTCCACCTTACAGCCATTCCCCTGTGTCCTGTCACTGCGTGGCTTTGTAAAAAATCCCTTTCCAGCTCTTTCATGGGCACTTTTGGACACTCAAAAGCCGCTCCAGGTTCTCCTTGCAGTGGATTTATTCAGCACATTGGCATTTCAGACAAGTTTTAAGTTGCTGATGATGTCAGAGGAGCCACCAGGGCCCTGGAAGGCATCGGGGACATCTGGATTCCAGGTTGCATCATCACTGGGTGAATCAGGCAGATAAGGAGGGCTGCTGGAAACCTTCTGTTTACACACAGCCAGCTGGGTATCCAAGCAAACAGCAGGGACAGGAAAGGAAATTCAGGGGGGAAAAAAAAAAATAAATAAACCTTAATAACTTGTGGGTGCTATTTCTGTTGCTGCCACCAGCTCGCTCCGTGACCTTGAGCAGGATGGTTCCTTTTCCCTGTGCTGCAATTCTCCCACTCCTAAAAAAGCCACAAATCCTCCCCTAGGCAAGGTGGGTTTCAAGAAGTGAGCTCTGAGAGCTGTCAGGGGTTTTTAGAAGGAAAAGAGGAGCAGGAGAAGCCTTGAGGGCTGATAAAAATTCAGGTTTTCAGTGTGAAAAATGTCACTGTGAGCACACAGAGCACCTGGACAGTCCTTGGGGTCAGGGGGATGGGAATTCAGGGATGTGAACCTTTCATCCATCCCATAATCCTGGGATGGGGGATGAGGAAGCAGAAATTAAAGGTAGAAAAAAAGAGAATTCAAATTAGGGCAGAAGGGAAGCTAATGACAAAAAGAAAATTGCTAAGTGAAATGGCATGGGATTAAATCAAAATAAATGGGGTGGGATTCTGGCCATGTCACAGGTTTTGATTTTCACAACAAAATTTTGATTTTCACAAAATTTTTGATATTTTTTTGAATCTCATCTCTCACAGATGAGACATTCCTTAGGGGTTAGGATGGATTTTGCCCTTGTTGGCTGATGGAATTCTCCATTTAAGCTGACTAGAGCAAGCACCTGGACACTTCTTGGCGTCAGGGGGATGGGAATTCAGGGATGTGAACCTTTCATCCATCCCATAATCCTGGGGTGGGGGATGAGGAAGCAGAAATTAAAGGTAAAAAAAATAGAGGATCCAAATTTAGAGCAGTGGGGTGGCTAATGACAAAAAGAAAATTGCTAAGTGAAAAGGCATGGGGATTAAATCAAAATAAATGGGGTGGAATTCTGGCTCTGCACAGATTTTGATTTTCACAAAAAAATTGATCTTTTTTTTTTTTTTTTTGAATTTCATCTCTCACAGATGAGATTTTCCTTACAGGTTAGAATGGATTTTGCCCTTGTTGGCTGATGGAATTCTCCATTTAAGCTGACTAGAGCAAGCACCTGGACACTTCTTGGGGTCAGGGGGATGGGAATTCAGGGATGTGAACCTTTCATCCATCCCATAATCCTGGGGTGGGGGATGAGGAAGCAGAAATTAAAGGTAAAAAAAATAGAGGATCCAAATTTAGAGCAGTGGGGTGGCTAATGACAAAAAGAAAATTGCTAAGTGAAAAGGCATGGGGATTAAATCAAAATAAATGGGGTGGAATTCTGGCTCTGCACAGATTTTGATTTTCACAAAAAAATGATTTTTTTTTTTTTTTTTTTTTTTTTGAATCTCATCTCTCACAGATGAGATTTTCCTTACAGGTTAGAATGGATTTTGTCCTTGTTGGCTGATGGAATTCTCCATTTAAACTGACTGGAGCAAGCACCTGGACACTCCTTGGGGTCAGGGGGATGCTCCTGTCTCTGTCTGTGCAGGGAATTCAGGGATGTGAACGTTTCATCCATCCCATAATCTTGGGATGGGGGGATAAGGAAGCAGAAATTAAAGAGAGGAGCCAAATCTAGGGCAGAGGGGTAGCTAATGGCAGAAAGAAAATTGCTAAGTGAAAAGGCATGGGGATTAAATCAAAATAAATGAGGTGGAATTCTGGCTCTGTCACAGGTTTTGATTTTCACAACAAAATTTTGATTTTCACAAAAAATTTTGATTTTTTTTTTTTGAATCTCATCTCGCACAGATGAGACTTTCCTTAGGGGTTAGGATGGATTCTGCCCTTGTTGGTTGATGGAATTCTCCATTTAAGCTGGCTAGAGCAAGCTATGAAAAAAAAAAGAGCAATTTTTTCTTCTTCCATGCCTGCTTTGAACAGTTTCTGGTGAGCATGGAAACAAAATGAACCATGTTTCATTCATAAGGCAGCCCTGCCTCCATGTAAATGGCCTTGCCTTTGTTCATCTCTCCTGCCCAAAGCAGCTCCAAAACACTGGAGAAACAGAGATAAGAGGAGCATTTCAAAATATTTTCTATGTTCAAATTTGCAGGGGGAGTGGGGGGAAAGGAGGAGATCCTTCAAGGATAAAATTCCTTTATTACATCCTTTTATTTCTGGCAGGACTTTTAAAATGGAATATAATACTGGGATACAAATGAGGGAAAGGAAAAGATCCTCAGTCAGTTTTTTGTTAGTGTTAAGAACAATCAATTATTTCACCTCTGGGATAAAGTTGTTTTATTTTATAGCTCCTTATATTTAAGCTTCCCAATAAAGCTTGGTGGGTGTTATTACCCCCATGGGTAAGAAATCCACTGCTGTCCTTGCCATTCATAAATGGGCTTAACAAGTTCTTCTCAAAGGGGATTTAAATGTGAGGCATAAAATCCAACAGCAAAATGACTGCCTAGAGGTAGAGGAAACATTAAATCAGATTTTGGATGCCTGAAGGATGTATTTATAGAATAATTTCAGTTGGAAAAGAATTTTAAGATCATTGAGGCCAACCATCATCACTTCAGGTGCTGAGGAGGGGATGGAGCAGCATCTCCTGCACCCCAAAAGAGCCTGGGGAAGGAGGCGAATGATGGCACAGCTGGCCCTGGGTGCTGAATAAATCCAGTGTAAGGAGACCTTGGAGCAGCTTTTAGTGTCCAAAAGTGCCAATGAAAGAGCTGGAGAGGGGCTTTGGATAAAGCCATGCAGGGACAGGACAAGGGAAATGTCTTGAAGGTGAAGGAGGGGAGAGTTAGATGAGAAATTTGAAATTAAAAAGGAATTGCTGGTTGTGAGGGTGGGCAGGCCCTGGCACAGGGTGCCCAGAGCAGCTGGGGCTGCCCCTGGATCCCTGGCAGTGCCCAAGGCCAGGCTGGGCAGGGCTGGGAGCACCTGGGACAGTGGGAGGTGTCCCTGCCATGGCAGGGGTGGGATGGGATGATTTTTAACCTCCTTTCCAACCCAAACCAATCTATGATGGAAATACAAGACCTAAATCACTCTGCGCAGCTCCTGAAAGGTGCCTGTGCTCAGCTGGGGCTGGGCTCTGTCTGCAGCAGCACTGACAGAACCAGAGCACACAGCCTCAAGCTGCGCCAAGGGAAATACAGGTTGGATATCAGGAAAAAAATATAGGTTGGATATTAGGAAAAATTTATCATTCTTTCAGTTTTTCACAGAAAGAGTGATAAAGTTCTGGAATGTTCTGCTTGGGGAGGATCATCTGCCTGGAGTCCCCATCCCTGGGTGTGTTTAACAAAGCCTGGATGTGGCACTGGGTGCCAGGGTTCAGTTGAGGTGTTGGGACTGGGTTGGATTCAATGATCTTGAAGATCTCGTCCAACCCAGTGATTCTGGAATTCTGTGATTCTGTAAATACCCCCTGAGAACCAACCATGCCAGTCCCACCTCTGATTCATGTGACCTGTTCTTAACAAATAAAAATAAAAAAGTATAAATAATAAAGTATTTATATTTATTATAAATATATAAAGTATTTTTATATAAACAATAAATATATAATATACTTTACATATAAATATTATATATAAAGTATATTATATATATTATATACTCTCTATATATAAAGTATATAATATATATACTTTATATATGTACTTATATTATTATATACTATAATAATATAAGTATATATAATATATATTATATACAATTATACATATAAATATATAAATATACTTTATATAATATATATTATATTATATTATATTATATTATATTATATTATATTATATTATATTATATTATATTATATTATATTATATTATATTATATTATATTATATTATAATATATATTATATATTATATATATACATTATATGTGTTTATTGTATAAAGTATAATTATATATTTTATATAATGATATATATAAATATATAATTGTACTTTATATAATAAATATATAAAGTATTTATATATAAATAATAAATATATAATATACTTTATATATAAATATTATATATAGTATATTATATATACTATATACTCTATATATATATATAAAGTGTATTATAATATATATACTTTAATTATGAACTTATATATAAATATATACTTATACTTTATATAATATATATTTATATAATATATACATTATACATTATCTATATTTATTATATAAAGTATAATTATATATTTATATATAATTATATGTAAAAATATACAATTATACTTTATATAATAAAGATATAAAGTATTTATGTATATAAATAATAAAGTATCAATAATAAAGTATAAATAATAAAGTGAAGGGGAAGGATCAAGGCTTTGGGTGCAACATTTCCTCTCCTCCCTGAACCCTTTCTGCACCCTCTGGAGGTGCCAGCTGTGGTGCCAGGGCAGCAGCAGAGGATATAAAGAATTAATGTATATAAATAATAAAGTATAAATAATAAAGTATAAATAATAAAGTGAAGGGGAAGGATCAAGGCTTTGGGTGCCACATTTCCTCTCCTCCCTGCACCCTTTCTGCACCCTCTGGAGGTGCCAGCTGTGGTGCCAGGGCAGCAGCAGAGCTCTGCAGCACCTCGTGCTGGTTTCTGGGAGCACAGGAATTCTGTGGGTGCTGTCAGCTTTTCATCAGCACAAATTGCCCAGAGCAGATGGCACACACAGATCTTGAGTGCAGTTCTCAGGAAGTGCAGGATGGTTTAATGAGAAGTGAATTATTCCTTCTCCAGGATGTCGCGGTGATAAATAAAATAATAACAAGTCCTGTTACTCGTGGTTTGGCAATCCAGGACTTGTCTGTCTGTCTGTCTGCCTTGTCTGGAAGTGCCATCTGCAGATTTCCTGGGAGCCTTTGTGTCTGGCTGTCATCGCAAACCTGAAAATCACTCTGGGATTTATTCTGGCGGCAAACAATTCACCTTCCACCCTGCCCACATCTCTCTGCTCCCTCCTGGCCACCGAGGGAAAGCAGGAGACAAAATGTGCCAGCAAAGATGAGTTGTTGGTGATTTGAATCAGAGAATCAGGAATTATTCTGGCTTGGCAGGGACTTAAAAGGATCATCAAAGTCCAATTCCATCTTTTCTAAGTGCTCTTTTCTGATTATAGCCACACTTCAAAGGAGACCTTGTGTAGGCCTAAAATGCCAAGAGCTGACCCTGCCAGAACCATTAATAGATAATTAAAATATCTTTGACAACTCACCCACTTTTATTCTGTAACCTCACCATTACTCGGAAAACCCTGGAGAGCTGCAAACCAAACCCAGGGCACAAGGGACAGAAAAGAAACACTTTCGGAAAAATTGGGGAGAGAAAAGAAACATTTTTGGAAAAATTGGGGACACAAAATAAACACTTTTGGAAAAGTTAGGGACAGAAAAGAAACACTTTTGGAAAAGTTAAATGTGGTAAAAGTGCCCCCTCTCCTGCCTGAGCATCTCCACCTGAATATTCCAAACTCAGCAATGCTTCCCCAGTGTTTAATTACAAATAATTCGTGTCTGGAGCAGGAAAGAGCTGGAATTTACTGGGAGAATTTTTATTTTCCTGATCCCACAGTGCTGTTGCAAACTGGAATCTTCTCCCAGGGAGGTTTTGGCTGCAACCCAGGCAGAGGCAGTGATGGGGAGAGGCAGGTGCTGCCTTTTTATAGCAGAGCTGCAGGGATGGGGGTGCTGAGGGCAGCTGGGGGGACACAGGAATAAATATTGATTTAATTTCCCTTCTCTCTGCCTTGTTGGATTAATCTGGTAGCTCTGACTTTGAGTTCTGTATCTATTTTTTCTCCCAGATGTGAGAAAAATTATTTGCAAGCTCTGGGATTTTGGGAAGATTGGGAGAGTAATTGTAATTTGCTAATGGGAGTATGAAGTATTGGGGAAAAAAAACCCTTAAAAAGCTGTTTTTTGGAGAGTTTTAATATTTGGGGGGTTTTGCCTGTGGCTGAATGAATAAACAGGTAGATTCTGTAATTTCACACCTCCCTTGCATTTCTTTTGAACACAAATGAGCAGTTCCAATGTCCTTTAGTTTCTCAGTTTTCCTTTTTCTTCTTAACTTGCACAAATGTGAGGAAAAAAATTTAAATAATGGCAGAAGAGGGGAAATAAAAGCCATAATAATCTTGTTTGGAGTCAAGGCTGAGAAAGCAGAAATGGCACTGCCCAAAATCTGGATGCTTTTAACCTTTTGATTTTGAAGTGACAGCAGAAACCCTCCTAAAATAGTTTATTAAGCAGGAAGTTTCACAAGAAAATGAGGAAAAAAGGCTCCCCCACCCCAAAAAAAAACCCTCAAAATGCCATTGTATGCTGTCTCAGCATCCCCTGGTGTCCCCAGGGCTGGGACAGTGCCAGGAGGGAGAGGTGGCACTGAGGATTTGAGGATGATGAGGGCACCATCAGGGCTGTGTGGCACTGCAGGGTGATGCTGGGGCTGTTTGGGGACCTTGGTGGGGTTTTGGGGCAAGGACAGGGATGGGAGGGTGGAAATGCTGATTTTTGGGATGATGGAGATGCTGCTTCAGGGGGTCCAAAATGATGGTGAATTTTTGTTCTTGTGCTCTTCATCCTTGATTTTTTCTGGTTATAAACCCAAGCTGCCCACCCCATTTTCCCACTGAAATTTAGGTTTTATTAGAAGCTTTTTTTGGCACGAGTTTAATGTGATAAGGCAGTAGTTTCATGTGATAAGGCATCCCCTGGTGTCCCCAGGGCTGGCATTGAGGATTTGAGGATGCTGAGGGCACCTTCGGGGCTGTGTGACACTGGAGGGTGATGCTGGGGCTGTTTGGGGACCTTGGTGGGATTTTGGGGTGATGGGAAAGTGGAGATGCTGCTTTTGAGAGGGTGGAAATGCTGCTTTGGAAGGGTGGAGATGATCCTTCAAGGGGTCCAAAATGATGCTGAATTGCTGTTCTTGTGCTCTTCATCCTTGAGGTTTTTTTTGTTATAAACCCAACTGGCCACCCCATTTTCCCACTAAAATTTAGGTTTGATTAAAAGCTTTTTTTGGCACTGGTTAAACGTGATAAGGCAGAGGGGGAGAAAGCATTATTTTTAAAAATATTCCCCTACTCTTCCCAATCATATGTGATGCTCACTGTGACACAATAATTTTCCAACACCACTTTTCAGTTAAATATAGAAGTGCATTTTCTGTTCCTTCCTTCTCTCTGTGAAACAATTGTGCAACTTTTCTTTTTCCTTCACATAATTCTGCATTAAAATGAGCTCCGGGGACTAAAACCAGCCCCGTGTGTAGGACGGGAGCTGCCTCCTTTCCCTCTGGATATTCCCCTGGGATTTTTCAGCCCTGTTCTCAATGGGTTGGGGGTGTGTGGCTGTGCTGTGCTGTCCCCTCTGATGTCCCTGTGCTGTCCCCAGCAGGGAGCATGCAGAGTCCAGAGGGTGGATCAGACTCAGCAGCTTCTGTGGCTCTTCACCCGTCGGGCTCAGCGCAGGCACCAGTGGTGCAGGCAGTGCCAGCCTCACAGCAGGTAAGGCATCACAGCTGGGGATGCTGTTACCATGGAGAAAAGCCCTCATTTCCCTGGCAGATGCATTTAAATCACAGGTTTTGGTAGTGGGGAGAAGGTTTTTAATCAGTTCCTTGAGGTAGTGAGGACAACCTGTTGATAAGGTGTTGTCCTGTGGGTTTGAGCATTGCCAATCCGCATGCAGGCTTTAAAAGGTGGGGTTTGGGGTTTAATTTAGGTGCCCAAGGAGGTCGCTTTGTGGGGAGAAGGTTTTTCATCAGCTCCTTGAGGTAGTGGGGACAATCTGTTGATAAAGGTGGTGCCCTGTGAGTTTGAGCTCTGCCAAGCTTTAAAAGGTTTGGAGTTTAATTTAGGTTTCTAAGGAGGTCACTTTGTGCCAGCTGATTTTAATCCCACTTTTTGGTAGTGGGGAGAAGGTTTTTAATCAGCTCCTTGAGGTAGAGGGGACAACCTGTTGATAAAAGTGATGTCCTGTGGGTTTGATGTACAATCCACATTCAAGCTTTAAAAGGGGGTATTTGTGGTTTAATTTAGGTGCCCAAGGGAGTCACTTTATGCCAGCTGATTTTAATCTCAGTTTTTGATAGTTGGGAGAAGGTTTTTAATCAGCTCCTTGAGGTAGTGGGGACAATCTGTTGATAAAGGTGATGCCCTGTGAGTTTGAGCTCTGCCAAGCTTTAAAAGGTTTAATTTAGGTTCCCAAGGGAGTCACTTTGTGCCAGGGATTTTAATCCCACTTTTTGATACTGGGGAGAAGGTTTTAAATCAGTTTTTTGAGGTAGTGGGGACAACCTGTTGCTAAAAGTGATGTCCTTTGGGTTTGAGTGCTCCCAATGCACATGCAGACTTTACAAGGTGAGTTCTGGGGTTTAATTTAGGTCCCCAAGGGGGTCACTTTGGTCCAGCTGATTTTAACCCCGGGTTTGATAGTGGGGAGAAGGTTTTTAATCAGCTCTTTGAGGTAGAGGGGACAGCCTGTTGGTAAAGGTGATGTCCTGTGGGTTTGAACACTCCCAATCCACATACAAGCTTTGGGATTTAATTTAGGTGCCCAAGGGAGTCACTTTGTGCCAGTTGACTTTAATCCTAGGTTTTGATAGTGGGGAGAAGGTTTTTAATCAAATCCTTGAAGTAGTGGGGACAACCTGTTGGTAAAAGTGTTGTCCTGTGAGTTTGAGTGCTGCCAATCCCTGTACAAGCTTTAAAAGGTTTGGGGTTTAATTTAGGTTCCAAATGGGGTCACTTTGTGCCAGTTGATTTTAATCCCAGGTTTTGATAGTAGGGAGGTTTTTAATCAGCTCCTTGAGGTAGAGGGGACAGCCTGTTGGTAAAAGTGTTGTCCTGTGGGTTTGAGTGCTGCCAATCCCTGTACAAGCTTTAAAATGTGGGGTTTGGGGTTTGAGTCCCCAAGGGGGTCACTTTGTGCCAGCTGATCTTAATCCCAGGTTTTGATAGTGGGGAGAAGGTTTTTAATCAACTCTTTGAGGCACTGGGTTCATCCTGTTGATAAAGGTGATGTCCTGTGGGTTTGAGCACTCCCAATCCACATGCAAGCTTTACAAGGTGAGTTTTGGGGTTTCATTTAGGTTTCTAAGGTGGTCACTCTGTGCCAGTTGATTTTAACCCCAGGTTTTGATAGTGGGGAGAGGGATTTTAATCATCTCATTGAGGTAGTGGGGACAACCTCTTGATAAAGGTGGTGTCCTGTGGGTTTGAGCTCTGCCAAGCTTTACAAGGTGTGGTTTGAGATCCCTCCCAACCCAAACCATCCCATGGTCTCTTCCTTGGGTAGGCAGACCCCAACATTTCATTTTGCAGAGGGGGATTTGTGATTAATGCCCACGAATATGCTGCATTTGGGAGGCCCAACAGGATGAACAGGAACCACCCAGTGCAAAATGGGAAGGGTTAAGTGAAACTGCTTCATTTTTGTTCCTTTTTCTGCCTTTTGGGGAACTTGCAAAAGAAATTTCTGCCTCAGGAAGCTAGAGGGATGAGAGGATGGGTGGGTGTAACTCAGCATCATCCTTCTCCAACTCCCAAATGAGCAGCAGCTGCCATTGGATGCTGATGGAAAGGAACAATTAAAGATTGGGAATTGAAGGAATATTTGACTTTCCAGGAGTCATGGGGTGATGCAGAGTGCTGCTGTCACCTCCCATCCTTGCTGGTGTGGCAGGGCTGGGGACAGCAGTGCCAGGTGTCCCCAGGATCACAGCGTGGATTTGGCTGTGAACAAAGGTTGGAAAACCTTTGGATGATGAAATCACCCATCCAGCCTCTGGAATGGAACTGCTTGGATTAAGGAAAACCCAGGGGATAGTGAAGACTGCTGAAGAGGAGGAGCATCCAGAGCCTTCCTTCTCGCCAGCAGGACAAAGAAACACTGGGGATGAGCTGCTGGCAGCAGGAATGGTGTGAGGCTGGAACCCTTGTGGAGCACTGGGGCCCCTTTGGGTTTGAGCAGGATGGCCTCACCTTCCAGGTGGGGATGATTCCTTATCTTGGCTGGAAGGTGATAGCAGAGCACAGCACAGGCAGTGAGCAGTGAGCTGTGGCATCTGGCAAAAGCAGTGCCAGAAAATGGGCAAAAAAGGAGGAGAAATGTGGTGGTGTTCACAGGAAGAGATGAGAATCTTGACTCCATGTTGCAGAAGGCTGATTGATTATTTTATGATATATCATATATGAAAAGAAAATGATATATTAAAAGTACTCTAAAAGAATAGAAGAAAGGATTTCATCGGAAGGCTAAAAAGGAATGGAATGGAATGGAATGGAATGGAATGGAATGGAATGGAATGGAATGGAATGGAATAAAATCTTGTGACTGGCCAGAGGGTCTGAGACAGCTGGACTAGGGAAAAGGGAAAAGGAATGTTCCTCACTCGGGGTCACCAATTGTGATGGTGTTCACAGGGGTCCCAGGGTGAGGGAAGAGATGAGGATCTGACTCCATGTTTCAGAAGGCTGATTGATTATTGTATGATATATATTATATTAAAAGAAAATTATATATTAAAACTATACTAAAGAATAGAAGAAAGGATTTCATCAGCAAGGAATGGAATGATAATAAAATCTTGTGACTGACCAGAAAGTCTGATACAGCTGACTGTAACTTGCCATTAATTAAAAACAACCACATGAGACCAATCACAGATGCACCTGTTGCATTCCACAGCAGCAGATAATCATTGTTTACATTTTGTTCCTGAGGCCTCTCAGATTCTCAGGAGAAAAAATCCTAACAACAGGATTTTTCATAAAATATGGCTGTGACAGAGAAAGGAAAGAGTCTTTGATGTAGGTGGCACTGCCAAGGTCTGATTTCAAAAAGGGTTTGTGATGTCCCCATCCTGCACTGGTGAGGGAAAACAGGCCAGGAGATGGCTGAAATAGGTGCAGGATCTCCAGGGAATGCAGCCTGGAGCAGCTGCCTGGATATCTGAGCAATTGTCATAAACCTGGGATTCTGCTAGAACTGGATTTCTGGTTGTTACATAGATATGCTGAGAGGGCTAAAAATCATAAATATACATGGTAGCTATCCATGGAAGTTATTTATGATGGTTATCCATCATAAATATCCATGGTAGTTATCCATGGAAGTTATTTATCCACCATAAATATCCAGGTAGCCAGTAATTCTCAAGGTTATTTTTGGGATTGTTTTCTGGCTCTTTGTTCTGTTGGCCCGTGTGGTATTTGCATTCTCAGAACAAAGAGAGACAGAATTCTCTTTCCCAGAATTTTCCCTGGGATTTTTTCCAGCCCAGACCCAATCTCCTGGGTGTTTTTAAAGGAATTATCTCCTTGGAGAAGGTTTAAGAGGCCATGGAGATGCTTGGCTGTGCTCCCACTGAATCCTTTCTCTCCATCACCACATCCCCACGTTTGTTTTTTGCTGCATCTGAAGGTGCTGAGCACTCTGAGGTGTGCTGACAACCCCAGGCTGAAAATGGAGTGTAAGAGAGGGGATGCTGGAGGTGACAGAGCCACCAGCACCACAAAATGTCCCTGTGCCCTTGGTGGCAGAGCAGGGAGAAGCAGAAACCCCTGAGTTTGGTGCTGGCAGGAGCTGGGGGGGATTTCTTGCTGCAGGAGGCAGAGTTTGGTTGGGTTTAGCAGCTCTGAGAGAAGGAACTTTGCAGCCAAATGTGGATATGTGAGGAGAGATCCTTGTTCAGGTGTGGCTGAGCTTGTCAATGAACTGCTGCTTCCTTCCATGGAGGTTTGGAGATGATTCCTGGCAGAAATTTGGCCAAATTCACGGGGCTGAGCTTATAAATGAACTGTTGCTTCCTTTCCTGGCAGAAATTTGCCCAAATTCAGGGGGTTGAGCTTATCAATGAACTGAGATAATTCCTGGCAGAAATTTGCCCAAATTCAGCAGTTGAATGACAAGCTGAGCTTGTCAATGAACTGCTATTTCCTTTCCTGGATGTTTGGAGATGATTCCTGGCATAAATTTGCCCAAATTCAGGGGGCTGTGCTTATTAATGAACTGCTACATCCTTCCATGGAGGTTTGGAGATGATTCCTGGCAAAAATTTGCCCAAATTCAGGGGGTTGAGTTTATCAATGGACTGCTGCTTCCTTTCCTGGAGGTTTGGAGATGATTCCTGGCAGAAATTTGGCCAAATTCGGGGGGCTGAGCTTATCAATGAACTGAGATAATTCCTGGCATAAATTTGCCCAAATTCAGGGGCCTGTGCTTATCAATGAACTGCTGTTTCCTTTCCTGGAGGTTTGGAGATCATTCCTGCCAGAAATTTGCCCAAATTCAGCAGTTGAATGACAAGCTGAGCTTGTCAATGAACTGCTATTTCCTTTCCTGGATGTTTGGAGGTGATTCCTGGCAGAAATTTGCCCAAAATCAGGGGGCTGAGCATATCCATTATTTGCTACATCCTTTCCTGGAAGTTTGGAGATGATTCCTGGGAAAAATTTGCCCAAATTCAAGGGGCTGAGCTGATCGATTAACTGCTGCTTCATTTCCTGGAGGTTTGAAGATGATTCCTGGCAGAAATTTGCCCAAATTCAGCAGTTGAATGACAAGCTGAGCTTGTCGATGAATGCTACATCCTTTCCTGCAGATTTGGACATGATTCCTGGCAGAAATTTGGCCAAATTCAGGGGGCTGAACTTATCAATGAACTGAGATGATTCGTGGCAGAAATTTGCCCAAATTCAGGGGCTGAGCTCAGGCTGATGCACCCCACGGGAGGGTGGGGACCGTGGGGACACAAATCACAGGATGTCACTGCTGCTGTTGGTGTCAGAGGCAAGCTGGCCATGAAATCTGGGAAGGGAACACCTGGCTCAGCTGTGTTATGGACTGAAATTGTCTTTTCCTGTATCTTTTCCTTGCAGAGGGTTTTGGTCCAGGCCACAGGCTCTGCTCCCAAAGGAGCACAGATGCAGCAAATCTCTGTTCCCAGAGTCCAGCAGGTTCCACAGCAGGTAATGAACCCTGGGGACACCCAGACAGGTCCCCAGTGCCACTCCTGAAACTCTGCCACATCTAGAAAAATCCTAATTAAAGACTTGTGGGCACTCACAGAGCTGGCATCACTTTCTCCAGCTCTCTCCTCCTTTCTTGATGACAAAAGAAACTCTCAAGATATTTGAAGTTTAGGAAAAACCTTTGCTGTAGTAGTTGTCTTTCATGTATTTGAAGATTTGATGGATGCTTTCAACTTGAATTTAAAAGCATTTATTAAATCAAAGTTAAATTAAAATTAAATCCTTTGGTAAAGATGTTTTTTTAGAGGCAAAATGTTTGGGTTTTTTTTTAATTAAACAAATTTACTGCCTGCATGTGACTCCATAGGAAGATTTGGTGCCAGAGAGCCATGCAAGTATTTTTATTTATTTGAACTTTGCCTTTTCCAGGGCTTGTTTCCTAAGAAACCAGGGATGTGTGGTGCTGCTCCATGTGAACAGCAAGTCTGACCCTCTTTTTTTCTTTAGTAATTTTTTTTTCTTTAGTGATTTTTAATTTGATTTCTCCATTTCATGGGGGAAAAAAATTCTGACCCTCATAATTTTTTTTCTTTAGTGATTTTTTTAATTTGATTTCTCCATTTCAGGGGGGCAAATCCTTCCCCCTAGAGTAACAAAAAAGGGGCTGGGGTGCAGCTGGACATTGTCAGGCTCCCCTCTGAAAGAAAAACTGCAGAATGAGCTCAGCCCTGTTAGTCAGCCCCAGACACGTGTGCAGAGCAAACCCAGCTCCATTGTTTCCACTTCTCATGGAGCAACCACTTATTTATCTATTTTAACTTGACCTTTGAAAATAAAAACCTCCTTTACTTTGGCATTCCTAAGCATGGAGGGGAGGAAGGGCAGGCAGGATGGTTTTTTGTTTGTTTTTTGGGTTTGTGTTGTTGTTGTTCTTGTTCTTGTTTTAGTGTTTGTTTTGTTCTGTTTTGGGGGGGGGGGGTTCTGGGTTTGTTGGGTTTTTTTATTTTTTGGGGGGTTTTGGGTTTGTTTTGTTGTTCTTGTTTTATTGTTTGGGTTTTTATGTTTTGGGGTTTTTTAGGGTTCTTTTTAGTTGTTTTTTGGGGGGATTTGGGGTGTTTTTGGGGGGTTTTGGGGGTTTTTTTGTTTTGTTTGGTGGTTTTTGGCGGTTTTTTGGCTTTGTTTTTGGGGGATTTTTTGTTTGGTTTGATGGGTTTTTTGGTAGGTTTTTTGTTTGTTTTGGGGGGTTTTTTGTGGTTTTGTTTTGTTGTTGTTTTGGGGGGTTTTTTTTTGTGGGTTGGGTGGGGGTTTTTTGGGGTTTTTTTTGTTTTTTGGGGTTTTTAAAATTTTGTTTTGGTTTTTTGTTGTTTGTTTGTTTTGTTTTGTTTTGGTGTTTGTTGTGGGGGTTTTTTTTTTTGTTGTTGTTGGTTTTTGGATTTTTTTTGGGGGGGGGTTTGGTTTTTTGGGTTTTTTTTCTTTTTTTTTTTTTTTTAAAGAAAGCCTGAATGAAAGAAAGTCAATGTAAAGAAAGAAAGTCAATGTAAGGTTGGAGCTGTGCATTTTAACCAGCACTTTTTGAGCAACCCCTGACCTCTTGGTGCCTGTTGCAGGTGCAGTCTGTGCAGCACGTTTATCCAGCCCAGGTGCAGTATGTGGAAGGAGGAGAAGCTGTTTACACCAATGGAACCATGTAAGAACCTCCCTGAGCTGTCCCCCTGCCTCCTTCCATGGGAGGAGGAAGAGGAGGAGCAGTTTCAGGGGCTGTGGTGGGTGTGAGGGTGGTTTCCAGCCCTGGCAGTGATGTTCTCCTCATGGAGGGATTGTTCTCCAGGGAATCCTGGTCATGAAATTTGTCTGAGAACTTTGTGTGGTGCCATGAGCAGCTTTAGGAGTGGAACTCCCAGAGGAAAAAGGGGCTGTTGGAAGATTTTATAGACTTAAGGAATCCTAGAATTGCTTGGGTTGGAAAAGACCTTCAAGCCCATCTCCTTCCAACTCCCCAGCACCTTCCACCATCCCAGGCTGCTCCAAGCCTTGTCCAACCTGGCCTTGGACATTGAAGGGATGGAGCAGCCACAGCTGTGCCAGGGCCTCTCCATTCTTAGAATTTCCTCTTCCTCCTGCCAGCTGTGCCCTATTTTGTGCCTCCTTTTGGCTTTCCCCACCCCAGGTCCTCACGAGGAGCTTGTGCTGTGGGGCCGACTGATCCCATTCCCACTGTCAGAAACAACTGCTCACTTTTACAATTTGAAAGGTTTATTAAACCCTAACAAAAATTGCAACAAAGAAATTTTTAAAATAAGGAATTTAATAAATTTTTTAACATAATTTTGTAAATAATTTTTTGAATAAGGAAAATGTTTTCAGCAATGGGAGTCCCTGTGACTGCCAGCCACGTGGCTCATCTACAAAATATCAATCTCTTTATTGTGAGAGCCAACTATGACATAATTTATCTATAACAAACCCTCCTTCTCCTTTTCTCTAAGTCATTTGGCTCAAACAATTAACTTGGTTTTGATTTGAATAATTTACCCTTCTCAAAAAAATGAATGAGAATAATTTTTACCAGCATTTGTTGATGTGGGCAAGGACAGTGGGAACAGGAAAAATTTTATTTGGAAATGGACAAAATGGGATTACAGAGGTTAATTTGGTCTTGCTCTTTAGTCCCTGTTGGATTAAGAGACAGTTAAAGGATGATAGCGGTGTGGTGTATTTCTAGTTCCCACTTTACCATGCCTATGGGGTTGCCACCCACAACAGGGATATAATCTTACAGTGGGAACAGGAAAAATTTTATTTGGAAATGGACAAAATGGGATTGCAGAGATTAATTCAGTCTTGCTCTTTAGTCTTGGTTGGATTAAGAAACAACTGATGAATGATGGAGGTGTGGTATATTTCTTGTTCCCATCTTACCATGCCTATGGGGTTGTGAGCAACAAGAATAATCTTACACTGGGAACAGGAAAAATTTTATTTGGAAATGTCCAAAATGGGGTTACAGAGGCCAATTCATTCTTGCTCTTTAGTCTGTGTTGGATTGAGGGACAGCTGAGGGAACATAGAGGTGTGGTATATTTCTCGTTTCCACCTCACCATGCCCATGGGGTTGCCACCCACAACAGGGATATAATCTTACAGTGGGAACAGGAAAAATTTTATTTGGAAATGGACAAAATGGGATTGCAGAGATTAATTCAGTCTTGCTCTTTAGTGTTTGTTGGATTAAGAAACAACTGATGAATGATGGAGGTGTGGTATGGTTTTCTTGTTCCCACCTTACCATGCCTATGGGGTTGTGAACAACAAGAATAATCTTACGCTGGAAACAGGAAAAATTTTATTTGGAAATGTCCAAAATGGGGTTACAGACGCCAATTCATTCTTGCTCTTTAGTCTGTGTTGGATTGAGGGACAGCTGAGGGAAGATAGATGTGTGGTATATTTCTCGTTTCCACCTTACCATGCCCATGGGGTTGCTACCCACAACAGGGATATAATCTCACGGTGGGAACAGGAAAAATTTTATTTGGAAATGGACAAAATGGGATTACAGAGATTAATTCAGTCTTGCTCTTTAGTATTTGTTGGATTAAGAAACGACTGAGGAATGATGGAGGTGTGGTATAATTCTTGTTCCCACCTTGCCATGCCTGTGGGGTTGTGAACAACAAGAATAATCTTACAGTGGGAACAGAAAAAATGTCATTTGGAAATGGACAAAATGTGATTAATTAACAAATTAACAAGAGGTTAATTTGGTTTTGCTCTTTAGTCTCGCCTAATGGAGGTGTGGTATGGTTTTCTTGTTCCCACCTTACCATGCTTATGGGGTTGCCACCCACAACAGGGATATAATCTTACAGGAAAAATTTTATTTGGAAATGTCCAAAATGGAATTACAGAGGTTAATTTGTTCTTGCTCTTTATTCTCTGCTGGATTGAGACAATTGAGGGTTGATAGAGGTGCGGTATATTTCTTGTTCTCACCTTACCATACCTACGTGGTTGCGAACAAGAATAATCTCAGTGGCGAACTCAAGGGCTAACCTTTAACACCAGGGGTTTTCTGACACTTATCCAGCTCTCTGAAGCTGTCCAGCACAGATTTCCTCTCTTTTGTCCCCTGCACAGACGAGCTGCCTACTCGTACAGCAGCGAGGCGCAGATTTACGCCCCCGCCAGCGCCACGCCCTATTTCGAAGCGCAGGGAGGAGGAGGAGGAGGAGGAGCTCAGGTGACTACAGCGACATCCTCTCCTACAGCCATTCCCTCTCACAACATGGTGGGCATCACCATGGACATTGGGGGAAGTCAGATCCTCTCCGGCTCGGGAGCCTATCTCATTCATGGGGGGCTGGAGAACTCTAGACATTCTCTGTCTCACACCTCACGCTCCTCTCCAGCAACGGTATGTAGCCCTGCAGGCACCTCAGCAAGGGGGCCAGCAATGATTCCAAAGGGATCTGAAAAGCCTTCAGAAAATTTAACTGACCTGCCATTATCGTTGTTTATGTCTATGAGTGCAAGGGGGAGAATAGACACTGGTGTAATACATTTATTTTTCAGTTTGGATTGTCCCTCTCGCTCAGATCGCTGAAATGATCAGCAGCATTAGAGAAGAGAAAGCATTAATGATTCAAATATTAATAAAGGTTAATCAGTCAAATATTAATAAAACATTGCATTTGGTTTGGGTTTTTTCCCTCCCGAACAAAATATTTTGTTTTTTAAAGATTTGGCCTCTGTTTTCTACTGTAAATTTATCTCTATTTACATTTTGGTTTTTAAAGATTTGGCCTTGTTTTCTACTGTAAATTTGTCTCTATTTATGTTTTGGGTTTTAATGATTGGGCCCCTGTTTTCTACTGTAAATTTGTCTCTATTTACGTTTTGTTTTTCAAAGATTTGGCCCTGTTTTCTACTGTAAATTTGTCTCTATTTACATTTTCTATAAGTCAAACATCTCGCATGCTTACCCAAAATATTGGAATATGTCTTCAATTGTGAAGAGACCTGAAACAAGCTTCCTTAACCCATTGGATAATTATTATTATTAATTTCATTTGGAAATGGAGAAAATGGGATTAATTAACAAATTAACAAGAGGTTAATTTGGTTTTGCTCTCTAATCTCTGTTGGATTAAGAGACAATTGAGGAATGATGAAGATGTGAGCATAAATTATGTTCAAGCTGATCATGCTGAGTGCACAGTGATCAAAAACCCTTTGTGTATACATCTCCTACACCATTGTGTATTCTGCCCTTGCCATATGTTTAGAAAATGTCTTTTAGGGGTGATATTGATCAAACAGAAATGGTTTAAAGTTCTGATTTCTTTCTTTGGAGTGTGTCTCTCCAGCTGCCAGCTGAGGTGGCAGGTGCTGGAGCACATCTGTGTGGGACTGAGGGTTTACAGCTCTTCACCCAAAACAGCCTTTTTGCTGTAAGGGCTTTGATTTGGGAATCTCCCAGCCCTGAGCAGCTGCCAGGAGTGTTTGCAGCTCATTTCCTGACACTGCTCACCTCCCTCTGCAGACTTCTGTGTGTTTATGCATTCAAATATAAATATAAATACTAATGTAGGTGTAATTCAGGGTATGTAGCCAGAATTTCAAATGTGAGCAGCATCACTAGGGAGAAAAACAGGAGCTGTTGCTACTGAGAACTCATGTAAATCTGGCCTGTTAAGTTGTGCTTTATTTCCCACTGAGTTTTTGAATATAGATTTTATGGTTTTTGAATCTTTGTGCCTTGAAAGGTTGCTTTGATCCTGTGCTCTGCCTTGGGTAGGCATAGGGGAAAAGTCCTTGGTTTGGGGGGAAGGGAAAATGACAGATATTGAGATTCTTTTCTTGAGTGAGAATTGTCTGTGTGTGTATTTTAACTGTTCATAGTTAAAAATTAGCACTGGACCATTTGCTTTTTACTCAAAGTTATTATTTGGAAGCATCACCTGTGTGGGACTGCATCTTACAAAACTGCACAACTTTACTCTTGGATTTTTGGGGGATTTTTTTTATGTTGTTGTTTGAAGTTTTGTAATTTCCATGGTGATGAGCATGATATAAAATCCCAAGTGGAAAATATGTCAGTAGAAATATCCTATGAATGGATTTAGTTGATGTTATTACATGAGATAAGGCTGTTCAGCAAAACAAAACAAAAAAAAGATTTAGAAAGTGACCTTTATGGAAATACATCTGAGATAAATCCACTCTGTTGCATGTACAGATGAGCTTTCTGAAGGTATTTTAACACAAAATAGCTGAGGAAGGGATGGAAAAGGTGTGAAAGAGCCTGGCAGGTAATCCAGAGCTGTGTCTGTGTGTGGCTGTCTGTCCTTCCAGCTCAGACCAGGGTCACAAGGGGCTGGAGCAGAGCCTGGACTGCTTGGAATTAATGCTGGAATAATTTGGTTTGGGACCTTAGAGCTCATCCAGTGCCCCCCCTGCCATGGCAGAGACACCTTCACCATCCCAGGTGCTCCAAGCCCTGTCCAACCTGGCCTTGGGCACTGCCAGGGATCCAGGGGCACCACCAGGAGGGATGGGTGGCTTAAGGACAGCAGGAGCTGAACCAAATCCATTTGAACTTTATTTTCTGTTTTAATGTCCAGCCTAAAGAGAGACAGGGAAAGGCTGCTTTGTATTTTTGATTGTTTTTTGGGGGGGGGGGGTTAGTTCTGGGGTTAATTCTGTGTCTGTTTGGGAGTGGTAGTGGAGTGATGATGACAGTTGGTTGTTGTTTTTGATACTAGGAAATATAGAGGAAGGTTAATTGAAAGTGTATTGATGACAAAGAGGCCAGATTGGGGCAGGATTGGGAGTTCTGTGGGAGGAAAGGAAAGCAGAGCCAGGGAAGCCAAAGGGTTTGCCCTGGCCTTGGAGATGGACACCAGAGTGGTCAGGGATGGGGAAAGAGAGGGATTGCAGGTGTTGAGGGCAAGGAGGCACCTCCAGAGAAAAATTGAAACATTGGAATACTTCAGGATTAGCAGTGGTCCTCAGCAGGCTGAGAGATGTTTGGTAAAGTCTGTGTGTGCACTAAAGAAAAATCTTGAGATACTTGAAGAAACCTCTTAGGAAACCTTCCCTCTGTGCTGGAACACCAATGTTCTGCTCAAACAGCACAGGGAACATTCAATATCTGTGCCAACACTTCACCTAAATTAGTCTGGACTAAGAGAGGAAATCCTTGAGACCTCTCACAAGTGGGGCCTCAGAGCTCTTCACCTTCCTGCAGAGCTGCTCAAGAGTTTTTGGTTTTTCCCCTATGACAGTTTTTATTGCAGATGCAAGGTGTCCTTTTGGATGGGACATTTGCCAACAGTAACAGCCAGGCAGCATTTCTGGGCTTGCCTCAGAGCTGCTGCCCAAACAACCCCTGAGCAGGCAAAGGAAGGAAATTGGGTCTCCCTCTGCCTCTGAGTCATTTCCTGAAGGCTGTGTCAGCACTCAGGCTGTGCTTGCTCGTGGTACATCATGGTGTGGGGTAGTGAAACCCCAATAATCTGAGCCTGAATTGGGGGAGAAGTGAGGCAGTGAAACCCCACTAATCTGAGCCTGGATGGGGTGAGGCAGTGAGACCCCGCTAATCTGAGCCTGAATTGGGGGAGAAGTGAGGCTGTGGAACCCCACTAATCTGAGCCTGAATTGGGTGAAATGTGAGGCAGTGAAACCCCAAAAATATGAGCCTGAATTGGGTGGGATGTGAGGCAGTGAGACCCCCCTAATCTGAGCCTGAATTGGGGGATGTGTGGGGCAGTGAAACCCCACTAATCTGAGCCTGAATTGGATGAGGTTTGAGGCAATGAAACCCCACTAATCTGAGCCTGAATTGAGTAAGGTGTGAGGCAGTAAGACCCCACTAATTTGGGCCTGAATGGGGTGAGGTGTGGGGCAGTGAAACCCCACTAATCTGAGCCTGAATTTAGGGAGAGCCCCTCCAGAAGTAGTTCCACTTTGGGGTGGGAACCAAGGGACTTTGCTGGAGGTGATGCCACCTTCAGACCTGGATGTGGTTGCTGGATGTCACCTCAGAAGCTGGGTCTGATCTCTGCTCTGCCACCCTGCTGTGACAGAGCCTGGCTTTGTGCAGGGCTGGGTTTATCTCAGCCCTGATCTCCACTGTGGGCTGAGTCAGGGCAGGCAGGAGGCCATGGACACATCATCTGCAGATGTTTTGTGGGTGTGCCCACAAAGTGTTAAATGAGGACAGAGCAGAGCTCTGGCTGCAGGTTCTGTGTCCTTGTCCTGCCTGGGCACAGCCAACAGGGTTTGGGACGCCTCAAAGAGGAAACATCTGCTGGAAACAAACGGGTTCTGTTCTTGCCAGGCTCTAATGTGGGGTTTGGGGAGGTTTGAGGATTGTTTTTCCCCATAGAGGAGCACTGGAGTTTTGAGACCAGCAGCCATCTGCTCAAGGAGCCCGGGTCCTGCTCCAGCAGCAGAATGGAGAAGACAAGAAGGGTTCAGGAGAGGCTTGAGGCACAAGGCAGCAGCCACAGCTGGGCTGAAGGGGAGGAGGAGGCAGCCAGGGGGTGAGGGGTTCCTCAGGAGCCAGGAAATCTCACCTTGGCTGCTCTGAGATCAACAGACACCAGAACAGGCAGCACCAAATGTTCCAGCCTGGCTTCTGGGGGAGAAATCACCCAAGTGAAATCTGGCTCTGCCTTCTTCCCTTTGCAGCTCTCAGCAGCAGAGAGCCCTCACCCATTCCTGTTCATGCACTCTCCTTGCACCCCAGCTTTATTTAATTTTTAGGGTTTTTGACAAAATATGAAGAGGTGACCAAGTCATTATTGCCAGCTCTCCTTGGAAGCCCTGGGTCCAACTCTGCAGCCAATCCCTGACCATTCCAGTTCATGCACTCTCCTTGCACCCCAATTTTAGTTAATTTTTAGGATTTTTTGACAAAATATTAAGAGGTGACCAAGTAATTATTGCCAACTGTCTTTGAAAAGCCTGGGTACAGCACTGCAGCCAATCTGTGACCATTCCAGTTCATGCAGCCTCCTTGCACCCCAGCTTTATTTAATTTTTAGGGTTTTTGACAAAATATGAAGAGGTGACCAAGTCATTATTGCCAGCTCTCCTTGGAAGCCCTGGGTCCAACTCTGCAGCCAATCCCTGACCATTCCAGTTCATGCATTCTTCTTGCATCCCAATTTTAGTTAATTTTTTAGATTTTTTTGACAAAATATGGAGAGGTGACCAAGTCATTACTGCCAGCTCTCCTTGGAAAGCCTGGGTCCTGCTCTGCAGCCAATCTCTGCAGTGCATCTGCCTGGTGATGGTTTGCTCTCAGCAGGAAGGGAAAAAGAGGAGGAAAATTGCATTTTTTTATATAAATAGGCAGTGCTTTTAGTGGAAGATGAACCCCCCCTGGCCTTGCTTTGTCACCCCTGAGGGGATCCCTGCTGTGTTTCCATTTGCATGTCCCAGTAACGCCTCTGCAGCTCCATCCACATCTGTTTGCCTCTTTTTCCACCAGCTTGTTGATATAAAGCATTAATCATTCAAATATTAATAAAGAAACAATAATCCTGGCTGTTGCTAACTATCTGATTTCCTTTCTTTTTCCTTTTTTTTTTTTTTGTTTTCTCTCTCTCTCTCTCCTGTGCACGTTTTTCTTTAGCTTGAAATGGCGATTGAAAACCTACAAAAAAATGAAGGGATAACATCACACAAAAGCAGTTTGCTCAACAGCCATGTAAGTTACAATCAGAATTTACAACCTTTTCCCCTGCTTTGGAAGGAGAATTATTTCTTTGGTGTA
Source organism: Melospiza melodia melodia (assembly GCF_035770615.1). NCBI lineage: Eukaryota > Metazoa > Chordata > Aves > Passeriformes > Passerellidae > Melospiza > Melospiza melodia. The sequence goes on from NC_086200.1 coordinate 28,095,592, forward strand.
TTCAACAGCATGAGGCACTCAAAAGCAGCCTGTGATTGAGCTGTGCTGCACAAAGCAGCCCATTCCCAAGGAAAAATAGGCTGCAAAAAGTGCTATATGATAATGTTTGCTGCTGAGATGCTCAGGAGTCTGTTATATATTCATAATAAATATAAATGTGTTTATTTATTTCATCTGCCTTGCAATGAAAATTGCTGGCAATCAGATAAACACATTGGAGGAAGTTCTTTTCCTTTTATTGGAACAGAAACGTGGCTGGAAAATTACTTGTAAATGCAGAGGCATGACTTGGTGTGAATTGTGACAGATCCCCCTCAACCAAAAGCCTCTGAATGCCTTTTTTCCCCTCTCTCTGTGCCTCAGGAAGCCCATTCCTGTCACAATGCTGTGCTAAATCCATGTGCTGGGCCTCTCTCTCACTGTGCCAAGGATTTCCCTGCTTTGTGTGATATTCCCACTGTTCTGCTGGGCCTTTGCATCCTGGTTTGTGGCTCCCATGCAGGAACACTGAGGGTTGAGCACATGCTTGGGTGAGATTTGGGTTGATCCAGGTCATGTTGGGGTCCCTGGACTTTGTTTTCCCTGTGTTTGGATGAAGCTCAAGCATGTCCTGCACCCATAAATTCCATGCACAAAGTGGTGTTTCTCTGCTCTAACAGGTTTTCTCTGGGTTTGGGGGCTGGTTTGTTGTCATTCTTAGGGCGAAAAATAAAAACCTTTGGCTTCTTCACCCTGAGACAGCAAAAGGAACTTTAAACCAGTCTGATTATTTATTCTGATTTCAAATTCCAGGCCAAGGCTCCTGAGGGAGCTCAAACTTTATTTCAGCTGGTGGAAAGTGAAGGTTTCTGGTTGTAGCTGGGGAAAAAACCTGCAGGATCAGGCAGTTCCTGTTCTGAGCATCCCTCCCACCCCAGGCTGGGCACTCCTCAAGTGCTGCACAAAGACTTTGTTGCTCTGCAGGACTTTTCTTGTTCATCGAGGACAAAGTTTGAAATAAAATCAGGAAAAGGGCAGAGGAAAGAGAGCAAAAGGTAGAAAAGAGATTTTACTGACCACAGGCTGTACAGGATGGAGGGGGGACCTCATCCAGCCCCTGATCAGACCTTCCCTGCCCTGGTATTGTAGGCTAGAAGTGAAGAATTTGATGTCCCTGGTTCTGGGTCCTTGATGTCCCTGGTTCTAGGCCTGGTTCATAGTCTGGCCTAAGGTTTAAGTGCAACCTCTGGAGCAAACAAACTCCTTCCTGAGCATGTGTGGGTACAAACAAACTCCTTCCTGAGCATGAATAACACATCCAGCCCCAGCTGGTCCCTCTGAAAGTGCAGCTCCTGGGCTGAGGAACCCTCCAGGTCCTTGCTGTCCCCAGTGTCCTTGCTCAGGGAGGTGTCTGGGGACATGTGGGAATAAAAAGGGGGATGAGCAGTGCTTGGAGGGGACACAGCACACTGGGGAAGCAGATGAGGCAGCTCCAGAGCTGGAGGAGCTGCAGTGCCATTGCCCAGGGAGGTTCTTTTAGGGCTCCTCTGAGTGAGGCACTGGGCTGTAGTGAGAGACCTGAGCCCATGGAAGGGCACCCTGATGGGAGCAGGAAGCTGGACCACGATGGTTTGGGTTGGAAAGGACCTTAAAGCTCATTCTTACTTAATTCCAACCTCCTACCATGGGCAAGGACACCTTCCACCAGAGCAGGGTGCTCAGAGCTCTGTCCAACCCAGCCTTGGATACTCCAGGGATGCTCAGAGCTCTGTCCCACCCAGCCTTGGATCCTCCAGGGATGCTCAGAGCTCTGTCCCACCCAGCCTTGGATACTCCAGGGATGCTCAGAGCTCTGTCCAGCCCAGCCTTGGATGCTCCAGGGATGCTCAGAGCTCTGTCCAACCCAGCTTTGGGTGCTCAGAGCTCTGTCCAACCCAGCCTTGGATCCTCCAGGGATGCTCAGAGCTCTGTCCAGCCCAGCCTTGGATACTCCAGGGATGCTCAGAGCTCTGTCCAACCCAGCCTTGGTTGCTCTGCTACTCATGGTCCCAGCTAAAAACACCTTAAATATGACCCACAAATTGTTTCTTTTTTGTATTTCATAGAAGTAGCCACAAGAAAATGTCTCCAAACCTCCACCTCTAAAAAAATAAAATTATTTTCTCCATTAGCCCCATGAGTGGCTTTTTCCACCCTTGGATCGAACCAGGATAAAGTTTTTGTTAGTGTTTTTTTTTTTTTCAAACAGTCAGATAGAAATAAAGTTAAGGTAGAAATGAAAATTAAATGTTCCCCTGTAGTGCCAATAACAGCAGCATATGGCTGTGGAGTGATTTTATTGAACCTGATCATGGCATAAACAGAAATAAGCTGGGGAAATAATCAGAAATATCTGATTGTCACAACAGAACAAAATTCAGAAAGCAAACAGAAGAAAAGATTCAGATGGAAAGAGTTTTTAATTTTCTCATTTTAAGTGCCCAATGTGTTATTAGTTGTGCAGGAAGAACAAAAATCACGATTGGAAAATTATTTATATTCTGACAGATCTCTGCTTTAAGCTCTTTTGTGTTCTTCATAATAAATTTCTAATTCAATAGTGGGAGTTCATATTGTGAAACTCTGCAATGTTTGAGGGAATATAAAAAGACATTTGCAGGAAAAGGAAGCTGGGAGATGAAGGGAATCTTCTAGAAATATCAGAGATTAGAATAAAAATGCCCAGGATCAAATTTAAATGAGAAGGTTTATCTGTATCTGGATTTTCCGTAGCAATACACAACTTTTATATTTTTTTTTTAAGGCTTAAGGATTAAGATTTAGGGGATAAATAGCTGATGCACATTCAGTACCTTCCATAGGATAAATAAAATACCTGCTTTAAAAATTTGAAAGGATCTTAAGCAATAATCTCTTAAACATAGGGGATGGGCCAAATTAACATAGATGTGGACAGCTTAAAAACTGAACTCCTGCTGGTGTTTTATGGCAAAACCACTGGGGTCTATTTTTGTTAGAGGGCACTGAATGGCTGGGGGAGGCTCAGGGCCACAAAAAGACTTTTGGGGGCTTCCTGGGGTGTCTGTGCTGCAGGTGGGAGCAGGAGAGGTCATTATGGATCATTAAAAAAACATTTATTGGAACTGTGGGGTTTGGAGAAGGGATCCCCTCAGAGAGTGCTCTGAGTGGAGTGGAGCTGGGGGAAGGTGGGAGGGGGACAGGAGGCTCCTGAAGAGCAGGACAGAGGGACAAATGGCCGGGAGGTTTTTCTTCCTTCCAGCTCCAAAGTCCACCAAAGCTCATGGGTGCAGCCATGGGAATTGGTGGTTGGATTTGGATCAGCTCCAGCTGACAAATCTTGGGATGGTTTGGGTTGGAAGGGACCTCAAAGCCCATCCAGTGCCACCCCTGCCATGGCAGGGACACCTTCCATTGTCCCAGGCTGCTCCCAGCCCTGCCCAGCCTGGCCTTGGGCACTGCCAGGGATCCAGGGGCAGCCCCAGCTGCTCTGGGCACCCTGTGCCAGGGCCTGCCCACCCTGCCAGGGAACAATTCCTGATTCCCAATCTCCCATCCAGCCCTGCCCTCTGGCAGTGGGAGCCATTCCCTGTGTCCTGTCCCTGCAGGCCTTGTCCCCAGTCCCTCTCCATCTCTCCTGGAGCCCTTTAGGTCCTGAGGTGTCCCTGGAGCCTTCTCCTCTCCAGGTGAGCATCCCCAGCTGTGCCAGGGAACAATTCCTTCCCAATATCCCATCTAAATGGGATTTTTTCCCATCTAAATGTCACTTTTCCAGTGGGAGGCCATTCCCTGTGTCCTGTCCCTCCAGGCCTTGTCCCCAGTCCATCTTCAGCTCTCCTGGAACCCCTTCAGGCCCAGGCTCTGAGGTGTCCCTGGAGCCTTCTCCTCTCCAGACTGAATGGAATAATTTTAATTACAATTTTGGATGCAGCTGACTTTGTGCAGCAGCAGTTTCAGTGTGGGTGTGTGGAGGAGACCCACAGAGCACACCCTGAGGGGGCTGCAGGGCTCTGTGTGACAGCAGGGTGGGACACAGGAACAGCTCAGTGGAGGTTCCAGAGATGTCATCACACAGCTCAGGTTGTCTTTCAGAGAATTATTGATGTAAAACTCCAGCCTTGGGGTGAACTGGGACCTTGGAGTGTCACCAAGAGAAAATGGGAGAAGAGAGAGGGGCATGGGAGTGGAGAGGGTTTGGGTGCAGCTCCGTGGGCTTTGGCAAATCCCACTGATTTTTAGACTAAATCCATGCTCAGTTCCTATAATTGCTTGGACTCTCAGTTGTTTGGAGATGCTGTGGCTGATATTTGGATTTCACAACCCAAATCTGTTTTGCCCTGTTCTGGTGGGAATGCAGCTGGTTCTGGTGCAGGGATGGAGGTCTGGAGGGAAGGGAAGCCTGCAAAATGTTCATCCCAGACACCCCTCATGACACTGAAAGGGCTCTTACCCACCCTGTTGATATTAGTCCATGTGTACATCCAATTCCTCCCAAAAATCAATTATTACAACTCTCATTTTATTGATGCTGAAGTCATTTAGTTAATTAAAGGAGATTGGGGGCTTTGCATTTGAATTCCTGTGCTGACACCATGTGCTGGACCTGCCCTTTCAGACTATCTCAGTAGAAATAATTTATATTAATTGCAAATTTTAATCAACAGCCATGTCAGAAGTTCAGACAGTAAATTTTGCAAAGTAGATGGATTCCCTCAGATTTTGAAGGTTGCTTTGGCAACCATTAATTTTATTGTTAAGGGAGTAGTTGCAGACATGCCAATCTTCCAATTAATAAAGACTTTGCATCAATTTGCTTCCCCTAAAATTTATTTCTCTTAGGCAGTATCTCAAGATCTCTTTTCCTTGGAAAATGTGAATTTTTACAGCTTTATTTTGGCTCTGCAGGAATTCATCCGAACCCAAGGTGGACACTGAGCTGGCAGCAGGATTGTGGTTTAATGAAAAATCTGACTGGTTTTGTTTGTGCTGGGGGATTTTGCCATCCTATAAACTGGGTTTTGCTATCCTATAAACTACCATAAAGTTATACAAATTATAACTTATGTTAATTAACACATAGAAATTAATTACTCAGTTCTCTTGAACTTCAGCATCTGGACATTTAAACATCGACCCTGCCTGACTTCTCAGCTCTCTTCAGACTTGCATGTTTTTTTTATTTTTCCCTGCCTGAAGCTGCAGTGGCTGCTGGATAACTATGAGACAGCAGAGGGTGTGAGCCTGCCCCGGAGCTCCCTGTACAACCATTACCTGAGGCACTGCCAGGAGCACAAACTGGACCCCGTCAACGCCGCCTCCTTCGGGAAGCTCATCCGCTCTGTCTTCATGGGGCTGAGGACACGGCGCCTGGGCACCAGGTTGGTGCCAATCTGCAGTTAATCTGTCGTGGTTTGATGCTGGCACAATGCCAGTGCCCCCATGAAAATGTGTTCTCCCCAGTGCCTGCTGTGAGATGTGACCAGGAATAGAGCAAAGCAGGCTCCAGCTTAGGAATAAAGGAAAAAAAGACTTTATTGACTTACAATATGTAAAAAGGAAAACACATAGAATGAAAACCTTCCAAAACATTCCTCCTCCCCAATTTCCACTACAGCACAAAATTAAACCTTAGATTCTCAATCTAGTTACCACCCTTCAGATAATCAACTCTTAGTTCATCACCAGCCCTCAGATAATCAATTCTCAGTTCATCGAGGGGAGAGGAGTCCCTCAGAGGCGTATCCGTGTCTTCAGTGGCCACACCACCTGCCAATATTCAAATCTGAGCACTGATTGGTTTGACCACAACCTCCCAAAAACTCACTTCCTTATCAACCTAGGACAAGAAATAAAAAGCAACTCTCCTGCAGCATCTCTGGTGCACTCAGAAGCTGCTGAGGATCTTTAGGAGGTTCAGGTGTTTCTTTTCTGGGATCTACAGGAATAAATGCCACTGCACTTGGCCACATGTGGGTTTAAATTTTCCAGGGGATGATGGCATTTCATTAGTTTGATGCCTTGTGAAGGCTGAGCTAGAACAGAGAATAGAGAGAGTTAATTAATAAAGTAGGGATTTATTAGGAGGCTTCAATGGATCCATCTTGGGCAGCACAAGAGCCCAGCCAGGGCTGAGCCCAAAATGAACCAAAATGGTCACAAAAATGGACAACTGGTCACAGGGTCTCTCACAATTTTATAAGTTCTGCTCCATTTGCATACTGGAGTTAAGTGTCCAGTTACAGCTTTAGCCCATGCAGTCCCATCCTGCTTGTTTTTCTCTCTCCAGCCCACGTTGTTTGTGCTCTTGGGCTGAGATTTGGATCCTTTGTCCTTGGTGCCCAGCTGGAGCAGGAATTGTTTTGTCTCCCTGCTCTGTGCACAGAGCTCACCATCCCCTCAATGTGAACCCAGACCCACCCACTAAAGCAGCACAGAATCTGAAAAATATAAAAACTCAAACCTGAGGCACCAAGTTCATCCCTTCAGCCACTCAAACAGTGCTTGGCAGCCATGTGCTGCCTGAAATGGCGTGTGTTGTCCAAGCAGCCAGGGCCACAATGCCCTTTTTGGTGACTAAGTTGATATTTCCAGGGGAAATTCCAAATATCACTACTATGGGATCCGCCTGAAGCCGGAGTCGCCGCTGAACCGCCTGCAGGAGGACACGCAGTACATGGCCATGAGACAGCAGCCCATCCACCAGAAACAAAGGTAGGTGCTCCCAAACCCTGCCCAAAACACTCAGCAGGTGTGAGAATCTGCTCAGTCCATAGAGCATGAGGCACTTGTTGTTGCTGAAGTGCAGAAGGAACAGAATTTATTTTTTAAGCTCCTAAATAGAAAGTAAGCGCAAAAGTCAGTGCTTGAGACAGAGTCTGCCTTGGACCCCACTGCAGCTCTGCTTCTCTTTTTTGGATTTTTTGGTGTCACCAAACTTCTTAGCCCCTTTAATTCTGTCTTGGGGAAGCTTTTCAATAGGAGCTTCTCATTTCCCCTCCATCTGATTTCACAATATAAATTCTCAGCCCTCCCCATGTTTGCCTTGAATGTACCAACCACTCCATGGACTCACAGATGTGTGTTATAAATAACACAGAGGTGTTTTCTCCTGTCTGTGTGGATCCTAATCCATCCTAATTCTGATGGAATTCAGGTACAGAGCAGCCCAGAAGATGGATGGGATGGCAGAGAGTGCATCCAACAGCACCCCCCACACCACCCCTGAGCAGTCAGTGGCTGCTCAGTGCCAGCACCACCAGCAGTTCATAGGTGAGGAAACCCCTTTGGTGATCAATTCTTAATTATTCCACATCAGGGATTTGGGTTTTAAGGGGAAAGCTTTATCTAAAAAATCTACAGTGTGTATATATGCATATATATATAAAAATATATATAGAAATTTAATGTTATATATAAATTATATATAAAAATATACATAATATTAATTTTTGTGTTATATTTAAATTTTATGTGTTATAGTGTGTATAGATAAAAATATACATAATAATTATTTTGTGCTATATATAAATTATATGTGTTATAGTGTGTAAATATAAAATATATATGATATTAATTTTTATATTATATAACATATATACTATAGTGTGTGTACATAATATATATATTATATATAATTTTCTTTATTTTATATGTTTATGTATCTGTATTTTATATATATAGGATGTGTTCTATAGGTTTTTGTAGTGTCACACTTGCTAAGTTTATCTGCTGACTCCTCTCTCCCCAGGAAGGTTTTTTCCTCAAACCCATGGGTCTGTTAGGTCCCTCATTTTTAGTATTGTTTTAATCCATCTGATTTATTTAAATTCCATGGAGGACTGGAGGTCCTGGCCAGAGTGGGGAAGCAATTCCCTTCCTTGCAAAGGCTGCACTGGGGATTTGGATGAAGATGATCCATATTGACCTTCTCTGGATTTGCTGGTCCTGGATCTGTGTCTCCACCACAAATCCCAGCTCCTGACACCTCTGCTGCCCAATTCTATTCCTCATTGTACAGAGAGACATTTCCAAGCTTCAGGGAAATTCTAATGGATGGTAGATGAGGAAAATGTTTTCTTATTTCTTTTATTACAAGCAGAAAGGAAGCATTTTCCTTTCCCCACTGAACCCACTGGGCTGTGGTTATTTGCTTTTTCTTATCACAAATCAGGGAAAGGAGTAAATTATCTCATTTTTCCTCTCTCATCCCAGCTGGAACATGAAAGAGTGAGAGCAGCACCTTGTGATCAGCTGTGCTCTGAGCTTTCTGACCCTCACCACCTCTCCCAATTTCTGTTCCCAGATGTAACCCACGTCTTTCCTGAGTTCCCAGCCCCTGATCTTGGCAATGTCCTCTTACAAGAAGGTTTCACCTTGAACGACGTGAAAACTCTGCAGGTTCTCTACAGGAGGCACTGTGAGGTGATTGTGTGCAATATTCTTTGGGGATTATTTGTAATTAATTTATTAACTGACATGGGACATCACTCAAGTGACCAGCTCTTAGGAAAAGCTGGGAATGCTTCATTTGCCTGCAATTACAACTCAAATATTGATTTTTTTTCCACCATGTGACCTGTTTTATGTTAAGTTGATCACTACAAAAGTGCCAATTCTGTTGTTTTTCATGTAAATTATTTCCTGCGGGTGGCAGCACTGGAGCTGAGTGCTCACCCCGTGGTGTTCTTTGCTGTCAGGCCACTTTGGATGTCGTGATGCACCTCCAGTTCCACTACATCGAGAAGCTGTGGCAATCCTTCTGGAATCCCAAGGCACCCCCTAGTGATGGCCCCACTGCTCTGCCCTCCAGGTACTCCCCTTCTTCCCTGCTTCACTTCTTACAGATAATCTCTTTTTAACATGCATGAAGATTTTTTAGTCTTTTTGAGCCTAAATCTCATTCTTCTTCAATGCCAAGATTTTAGGTAGATGATCTTACAGGTACAAATCTATGCCCTTCAAGTGAAACTTATTGTGGGGAGAAAATCCTCTCTGAGATGTTCAGTCATTTTGTTTTTTAGACAGACCAAATAAAAAGAAAAGCAAGCTATAGGGTTGTGCACTTGCTGTTCCAAAGCACCTGCTGGCATCTGAAAATAAACCAGCAGAAAATCAGCATAAATGAGTGCTTTGGAGGATTTGGGAGTATTTTCTGCCCTGCAGAGCTGTGACAAAGAGAGTTGGAAGTGTTTAATAGTGTAATGAAAAGTTCAGAGCTGTGAGGAAGGGTCTGCTCTGATTAGAGAATTGTGGGGTCACTGAGGTTGGAAAAGCCCTCCAAGATCATCAGAAGAAGTTCCTTTCAAAAGCAGCTTCTTATTTCCCCTCCATCTGATTCCACAATAGAAATTATCAGCCCTCACCAGTCTTGAGGTGTTGGGGTTGGGTTGCACTTGATGATCTTTAAAGTCTCTTCCAACCTGTGAATTCTTTGAGTCACCACTCAGCCACGTCCCCAAGTGCCACATCCCCACCTTTTTTGGACACTTCCATGGATGGTGATTCCACCACAGCCTGTTCCAATCCCTGACCACTCTTTCAGTGAAGAAATTTCCCCTCATATCCCATATAAACCTCCGCTGGGGTGATTTGAGGCTAATTCCTCTCATCCATGTCCCTTGCACCTCCTGCTTTCCCCAGTGATGATTCCCTGCTCAGATTTTAGGGACTCTCTGAGGATTCCCTGCTCAAATTTTAGGGATTTCCAGACTGACTCTCTGCCTTGCCTTCCTGCCCAGACCTGTCAGTGCTTCATGTTTTGAGGCAGATCATTGCAAACAAAGCTGCTTTCATCTTTTCACTCCTGCCTGGCTCATTGCTGTGCCTCTTCCTCATCCTTTATGCATTGGGAGCTGCTGCCAGGGGAATGGAAATAAGTGAAAGCAGAGAAAATTGAAAAAATTCTTAAAATTTCTATCACAAATCTGTCCACTCTTACTGAGGCTATAAAGATGAAGGTTTTCTATTCAGAAGAAAAATGGTAAAACACTGAGTAATAAGGAAAAATCCCTCAAAAATCAGTAAATATGGCCCTGTAGATGTTGCCCAGGGGATATTTTCTTGCAAGGAGTCACTGCAGCTGTGTTTGCTTGGTTTAAAATCTCTCTTTTTTTTGAGGGAACAGCTCCCAGGCAAATTGCAACACCCCAGGAGCTGTTTCTAGGTACACAGGGGAAAACTGGAGGCAGCTTTTGTGCAGGGCTCTCACACCTCTGCCCCTAACCAGAGAGGTGAATAACACACTCCCTCCCCTTCTTAATGCATAAATATAAATACAAACCCCAAATATTGGGGAGGTGGCACACTGAAAGCATGAGAAGATGCAGAACATGGATGCACTTCACAGCAGGCTCACAGCAGGTTTCCTGACCTGTTTCTCCATGTGGGATTTTCCAGGAGTTATGCAAATGGAGTTCACCATTAAAATTCTGCAGCCTGAGGCTCAAAGTCCCCTTTAGAGCATGTCCAAGGCTTGGCTTTAATGATTTTGATGGGCAAAAAGACCCTTTCCATGGGGGAAGACCTTTCCAAATTCCCAATTCTCAGTATAATGTGTGGGCGAGCAGCTCTGGCAGTGAATTCAGGTTTCAGCTCTTTCTGCTTTTTTGTAACAAATATCTTGTGCCTTTATACAGCTACAAAGTGAAAATAATGCAAGCTGGATTGACCCCAGCCAGTTACAGACAATATATTTTGTTCTCATCCAACCATTCAGTATCCTTCTTTCTGAAGATGTTCAGCATTTGGAGGGGTTAAACACCTTGAAAATTACTCAATATCAGCTCATCTGCCCCTACAGTGGCTGCAAAGTGTTTGTCCCCTGTGCTGTGGCTCAGGAGGGTGAGAGCAGAGGGGAGGGAAGGTTTGGGAGGATCCAGCTGAGCCTTTGCTGCCTGAGCTGGCAGTGCTGGAGCTCAGCTCCCACTGAACAGGGGTTGTGAGAGGCTGTGAAGGTAAAAAGGGAACACCAAGAGTGTGGATTTGAGGGAAAACTGCTCCAAGCTCTGGCCCCAAGGACAGGGAGGTTGCAAGGCACACAAGCATGGTTTTTTCTGCTGAAAATTGGAGTTAGAAATGCAGAGGGAGAGGGAAAACACTGAATGCAAACCTGCTGCTAATTCTGTCTCCTTCCTCCTCCTCCTGCAGTGAAGAGGAACCCGAAGGGACCCTCCCAAAGGACAAACTGATCACCCTGTGCAAGTACGAGCCCATCCTCAAGTGGATGAGGAGCTGTGACCACATCCTGTACCAGGCCCTGGTGGAGATCCTCATCCCTGACGTGCTCAGGCCAGTGCCCAGTGAGTACCCACAGCCCCACCTGAGCCTGGTCTCACTTCCCATAAAGATTTCCACTGTAAAATCCCACTTGGAGGTGTTTATCCTGGCTAAAATATCGTGGCAACAGCAGTGTTCCTCCTGCAGCATTGCTCTGGGGGGATGTTTTATACCCCCTGGGAATTCCCCTGCCTTTTAAATTTTGTGTGTTGCATTTCACATCTCCTGATTTTGGCCAGGAGTTTGGATATGGGAGCACTTTGGGATGTGGCTCCTTGCAGGTCTTTGTTTGCATAGGACCATCCTGTTCCTGACACTCCTGGAAATTAGGGGTCAACTTTTTGAGATCAGGAATGGGGTATTGAGAGTTTTCTCTCTGATTTAGATTCTCTGAGGGCTGTCACAAGCTGGGGCATGAGGATGTCTCTGAAGAGCGAATTTCAATGCTTGAAAAATGCTCAGAAGGGCCAGGAATAAGAAAAGTATGCAAGAAAATAAAAATAATTTAAAAGCCATAGAAATGTTTAGGTTGGAAAACACCTGTAGATCATTAAGTCCAGTTGTCATAAAGATAAGAATAAGGATAAGGATAAGAATGAGAATGAGAATAAGAATAAGAATAAGAATTAAACAAAAGAAAACAAAAATGAAAAAACCATAGAAATGTTTAGGTTGGAAAAGACCTCTAAGACCATTAAGTCCAATTATCATAAGTATAAGAGTAAGATAAGGATAAGGATAAGAATAAGAATAAGAATAAGAACAAGAATAAGAATAAGAATAAGAATAAGAATAAGAATAAGAATAAGAATAAGAATAAGAATAAGAATAAGAATAAGAATAGGAGTAAGAATAAGAATAGGAGTAAGAGTGAGAATAAGTATAAGAAAAATTAAAAATAAAAATTAAAAAGAAAAAGAATAATAAGAGTTTGAGTAATAATATCAAAGAATAATTTTGGTATACCAACCCAGCTGATTTCCTTGATGCTGAGTTGACATCTCAGCTAACCAGACCACAGGCTGGGCTTTTCCAGTAGTCCTAAGGCAGAAAATGGTAGCCAAAAATGCCCCAGAGCAGCTTTTGTGACTCTGCAGCCTTCTTTGCAGGCACGCTGACCCAGGCCATCCGGAACTTTGCCAAGAGCTTGGAAGGGTGGCTGATGAATGCCATGAGTGAATTCCCCCCCCAGGTCGTGCAGACCAAGGTGAGCAGAGATGGGCCCAGGGTGTATCTGCACCTTGCAGAAATTCCTGCTGGGGTTTGGACACCTGGCACGGTGCAGTGGTTGATTGTGAACCAAAATCAGCCAGGAGTGGGAGGATGGGTGGGGAAGTTCCTGTGCCCTGAAATTGCAGGTAAAGCTTTGTGGGGGAAAATCATAGTGCCACAGAACATCCTGAGCTGGAAGGGATACACAGGGATCATCACAAACCCCTGGCCCTGCACAGCCACCCCAACAACCCCACCCTGAGCATCCCTGGGAGCAGTGTCCAAACCCTTCTGGAGCTCTGGCAGCCTTGGGGCCAGGACCATTCCCTGTTATCTCTGTTCTGGAATGAGGCTGGAAAAGCCTGGAGAGCACAGGAGTGAGTGGCATTGCCCCAAGGCTCCTGCTCTCCCAAATCCAGGGATTCTTGCTGCCTCTCCCCACCACGCTGGTCTCTGCTGGAGGCAGAGTGTGAAAACCTGGTAGCTTAAAGAGAATAAATAATGGAATCATAGAATTTTGCAGGTCTGGGTCCTTCCACTGCTGTTCTGCCTGGTGGAGCATTGTGTGGCCCAGGCAACCAGGGAGATGTAATGGGAGAGGTCAGAATCCTTCATTCCCTACAAACCAACCCAAACTGAGCAGCACCTAAAGAGACACCATTGATTCACAAACCACACTGTGCCCTCAACATGTTTTACAACCCCCTGTGCCCAAGGATTGACTGAGTTGTTCTGAGTGCCTGGCACAAGGATTAGGTTGGAAATGACCTTTGAGATGATTTAAGTCCAACCACAACCCCAGCACTGCCCAGCCCACCACTAAAACATGTTCCCAAATGCCACCTCCACGTTTTTTGAGCCCTTCCATGGCTGGTGACTGCAGCACTGGCCATGCTGTGGTGGTGTTTGAGGGTCCCCAGGACAAGGGAAGAGATGAGAATCTTGACTCCATGTTTCAGAAAGCTGATTTATTATTTTATGATAAATACTGTATTAAAAGAGAATGATATATTAAAAAGCTATACTAAAGAATAGAAGAAAGGAGACATCAGAAAGCTAGAAAGGAATGATAATAAAATTTTGTGACTGACACAGCTGGACTGTGATTAGCCATTAATTAAAAACAATCCACATGAGACCAATCAAAGATGCACCTGTTGGTAAATCATCTCCAGATTATATTCCACAGCCATCAGATAGTTATTGTTTACATTTCTTTTCTGAGGCTTCTTGTGGGAATCCATAAATTCAGAAGGTTTTAGGAAAGCTACAAAAGGGAGGCCTCAGAGACAGCAGAACTGTGATTAGAGCTAAGCAGTAGCCATGAGATAGATCAGCAGAAAAATTATGTAAAATGTAGAAAAGCAAAGACAAACAGAACAATGGTCTGTGTATTAACGCTTGTCTAGAATAACTCCCTAAGCTGCAGAAAAGTTTATCTAGCAAGATATTAGGAAGTTTGAAGCTTAATAATGGAGCTCTGTGCATTGTGTTTTAAGGCTTACAAGCGGGTGTTGTATTTGAAATAAGCAAGCATTGTTTAACCAAATGTACGTGTGCTCATAGTGATTGGATAGAACTAGTGTCGATATAGAGTATATACTCTACAGATATAAATACTGTCAATATGCTTTTGCTTTGTGTGATTGGTCAAAAAACTTAAAAAGTAAGTTGTAACATTAAGTTCTTGGGATGTGAGCTGCTGGCATCTTCCCGTTGTTATAACCATGGAATGAGACTGATGCTGGAAAATAAAACAGCTCAGGGCACGTTCCCAGCAGTCCCGTCCTGTTGGTGATTTGTACATAGCCCACAGCCAGCGATAGCTCCTCAGCTTCTCAGGAGAAAAATCATAACGAAAGGGTTTCCATCAAACATGTCAGTGTCCCCCTGCAGCCGCTGTGGTGTGTTGCAGGTGGGGGTGGTGAGTGCCTTTGCCCAGACCCTGCGCAGGTACACGTCCCTGAACCACCTGGCGCAGGCGGCGCGCGCCGTGCTGCAGAACACGTCCCAGATCAACCAGATGCTCAGCGACCTCAACCGCGTGGACTTCGCCAACGTGCAGGTACCCACAGACCCCCTGCTCCTCACTGCCTCAGTTCCAAAACCAGGTGTCTGCTAAGGAAGGCAGGAGCCTCCCCTGAAATGGAAAATGTAACGCCCCCCCCACTCCAAATTGCTGTAAGTTTTAAATTAAGGGGCTCTCAGGAAAAAATATGGGAGCAGGAATAACAGTTCCTTAATAGGGAAGAGAATAAAAGGATAAAATAGACAATGCAGTAAACTAAAACAACATTGACAGAGTAATGTAGTAAACAATGAAATAAACAATGCAATAAAGCAAAACAACGCTGACAGAGCTCCCTCCAAATTGCTATACATTTTAAATTAAGGGGCTCTCAGGCAAAAAATATGGGAGCAGGAAATAACAGTTCTTTAATAGGGAAGAAAGTAAAAGGATAAAATAAACAATGCAGTACACCAGAACAACACTGCCAGAGTCAGAACACAACCTGACACCCTGTGGGTCAGGCTGTTGGCAGCAGTCCCATTGGAATTGTGGCTGCAGCCCTCCTGCAGTGTCAGGGGTGGTTCTGCTGGAGCAGGGATCCTGTAGAAAGGTGCAGTCTCTTCCTCTGAAGATGCAGTGGCAGAGGCAGCTGATGTTCCTCTGGGGAATCCAGTGCAGAAGCCGTGCTGGTGTTCCAGAATCTCCAGATTATATCCAGGCAGGAATGCTTGGCTCCTCCCTCTGGGCTCACATCTCCCAATGGGATGCTGTAGTTTTAATCAGCCATGCAGTGACATTCAGTAGCTGTTATCAGCAGATATCCCCTCCTGAGGGAGGTATGATTGTGGTCATAAGAGAGAGATAAGGCAAGCAGGAGCAGGGCATGAGTAACTGTGAGCCCTTTCTCCTGAGCAGGAGCAGGCCTCGTGGGTGTGCCAGTGTGAGGAGGGCATGGTGCAGAAGCTGGAGCAGGATTTCAAGCTGACTCTGCAGCAGCAGAGCTCTCTGGACCAGTGGGCCAGCTGGCTGGACAATGTGGTCACTCAAGTGCTGAAGCATCACGAGGGCAGCCCCAGCTTCCCCAAGGCAGCCAGGCAGTTCCTGTTGAAGTGGTCCTTCTACAGGTACATTTTCTTTCTCATTTTGGGGGTATTTCTGCATCAACCTTGGGGCATGTAAGGAACTCCTTGAAAAGCCAAGGCCAAGATCTTTACTCCTATTAAACTCTGCTTCAGTGTGGTTCTGGTAACCTTTCAAGATGGGGATAGGATACTCCATAAACTAAATTTCTTAAAGCCAAGGCCAGGCTGGGTTAAGATACTCCATAAACTAAATTTCTTGAAGCCAAGGCCAAGTTCTTTACTCCCATGAAACTCTACTTAAATATGGTTCTGCTATCCCTTCAGGATGGGGATAGGATGCTCCATAAACCAAATTTCTCAAAACCAAGGCCAAGTTCTTTACTCCCATTAAACTCTGCTTAACTGTGGTTCTGGTGTCCCTTCAGGATGGGGATAGGATGCTCCATAAACTAAATTTCTTAAAGCCAAGGCCCAGTTGGTATAAAATGCTCCATAAATTAAATTTCTTAAAGCCAAGGCCAAGTTCTTCACTCCCATTAAACTCTGCTTGACTGTGGTTCTGGTGTCCCTTCAGCACGGGGATAGGATGCTCCATAAACCAAATTTCTTAAAGTGTTTTGATACTTTTGGGTCAGAGGCAGAGACACTGTTGGGTCCCACAGAACCACCAGGGTCCAGAACTCACATCAGCCATGGCAGAGATGTAAAACTCATCCCAAATTTGTGATTCTTGCCCATTCCCAGCTCGATGGTGATCCGGGACCTCACCCTGCGCAGCGCCGCCAGCTTTGGCTCCTTCCACCTGATCCGCCTGCTCTACGACGAGTACATGTTCTACCTGGTGGAGCACCGTGTGGCCCAGGCAACAGGGGAGACCCCAATTGCTGTCATGGGAGAGGTGAGAGCCCTTTATTCCCTACAAACCAACCCAAAAGAAGCAGTTCCTCAAAAGACACCGGTGGTTCACACAGCACGCTGCACTCCCGGCTTGTTTTGCAACAAAAATTATTTATTGAGTTGTTTTGGCATAAGGAAAGAATTCCTGGAGCATATTCCCTGAGCTGGTGGGTTTGGGGTGGTTGAGCATTATTTGGAGGCTTGGAGGAGGGAGGCAAAGGATCTCCCCCCTTCTCTGCACCACAAGTGACTGCCAGCCCTGACTTTGGGACTCCTGACAGGGAGGTCCATCAAAACCAAGCAAAAATGGTCCAAAAGTTGCTTTTAGCAACTGAACTTCTCCAGGCCTCTACAAGCTCCAGCATTACCTGCACAGTGAGCCACTCCCTCCATTTTTGAGGGGAAGAAGAGGATGATGGGGTTGTTTGGGCTGTTTGTGAGGGTTTGGGGGTTTTTTTGTTCACAGTAATTTTGGTGCCTGGCTTGCAGGGAGGTCCTGTCCTGCCTAGCTGAGGCCACATCCAGTTTTTCCCTCTGAAATACAGAGTTAAAAGCCCCAGCTAAACCTGTGACAGCAATGCTGAAACTACTGTGAGTTTAAAACTGAGCCCACGTGCTCAAAACTGATCTCATTTGCTCCTTGAAGCTTCCACAGAGCTCATGTAGGGATCCAGGCAAACCAAAGCCACCAAATCCTGTTGTTTCTGCCTTCCCTGCCCTCCCACTCTGCTCCAGCTGCAGTGCTGAGTTCCCACTCTTCCCTGCAATGCTGAGTTCCCACTGTTCCCTGCAAAACCTCCTCCTTCACTGGTATTAAAGGAACAGGAAAGGCAGAGTCTGGCTCCCATCCCTCAGGCTTTTCCTCCATTCAACCCTTGCAATATTCCTGCTCTCCAGGAGGAGGCTGATTCTTTCCAGCAAAGAAGGATGAGGTGTCCTCCCACTCCCACTGAGCTTTGCAATTCCCACTCTCCTCAGCTCCTGCCCAGCTTTCCACGACTTTCCAGAATTATTGTTTGCAGCAATTTGGTGTCTCAGACCTGGTCATTGAGAGGGACATCACACCTCCAGAGCCAAGGAGCTCTCTGGTTCCACATCCTGGATGGCCAAACTCTCTCAGACATCACTGCAAAGGCTTTGCAGGGAGGGGAAATGCCAGAGGTGAAAGGGCTGGAGAAAAGGCACCACTTTTACCTGTAGCAGCACTTGGTCATTGCCTGGCAGATGGAAAAATTACCATTCCTTTTCATTCTGCCTTAATTCCAGAGCTAAACCCTGCCCTGGATTGTTGTGTGTGGTGTTCACCCAGAGGTTTAAATGGCAACAAAAGGCTTTTTCCCCAAAACCTGTGGTTGGTTTTCATTTCTGCTCTCCACCACCAATGCTCACAGTCTCTCCTGGTGCTTGAAATTCTCTGGCACCTCAGCTCCCCAAAGCCTCACTGACCCCAAAACTCCTTTTTCTTTCAGTTTGGTGACCTCACATCCCTGTCTCCAACACTGTTGGACAAAGGTACCTGTCCTCCCTGCCGGGGAGTGATGGTTTGGGAGGGTTGGAGGGTTGGGATGGTTTGGGAGGATTGGGAAGTGGGATGGTTTGGGCAGGTTGGAGACATGGGATGGTTTGAGATGGTTTGGGATGGTTGGGGTTGGGATGGTTTGGGAGGGTTGGGATGGTTTGGGATGGTTTGGGATGGTTTGGGAGGGTTGGGATGGTTTGGGATGGTTTGGGAGGGTTGGAGGATGGGATAGTTTGGGAGGGTTGGGGTGGTTTGGGAGGCTTGGGGCCCCTTGTGCTGCCTCTTGCAGCCTGCTCTGCTGGAAAGCAGCTCCTGGTGGCCCCGTGCCCTGCTCTGAGCCGTGTCCTTTGCAGATGACATCGAGCTGGGCACGGAGGGGGATCCAGGAGAGCCTCTGGTGAAACGGGAGCGCAGCGAGCCCGGCCACTCCCTGCAGGACATCTGACCCCTGGGCTGGACCTGGCCACCCCTGCAGGACATCTGAGCCCTGGGCTGGACCCTGCAGGACATCTGACACCTGGGCTGCGCTGAGCCATCCATCCGGAGCCAGGCGGGGCGTGCCGAGCCCGGCGCCCCCGGATTTGCGTTATTATAGTGCCTCTTAGTTTCTCTTGATGTTTACTCGTGTTTGAGGATGGGCTGAGGCGGTTTTGGCTGCCAGTGTCCCTCCAGAGGGGAGGGAGAAGCTCCAGAGTCTGCTCTCTGTGGCCAGCAGCAGGTGGGATGTGCCTGGCTGGAGGAGCTGTCCTGGCTCTGTCAGGGAAGGTGCTTTGGGTTCCTTCCCCACGTCTCAGACTTCACTGTGATACAAACTTGAACCAATCAGTGCCCAAGAAGAAGGAGAAATGTCTGGCCCTTCTCCTGCAGCCTTTCCAGACCAGCTGTCCTGGCTCTGGATTGCCAAATCTCTGCACAGGGAGCACAGGGCAGTTGGTGTCCCTTGTCCCCCCTGGGAGAGGCTCCAGGCTGCACATCCCGACGGACACAGCGTGCTCTGGGACTATGGGATGAGCATTCCCACCTGCTTCCATGGCTCCCCAGCCTGGAACTTCACCCCAATGCTCCTGGGATGCCATCCGGCCAACTCAAAATACCAAAGGACTCCGAGGCAGCTGGAGGCAGAGCATGCCTGTTGTCCCACATGCCGTGATGGCCTGGGGCAGTCCCATGGTGATCCCATGGCAATCCTATGGTGATCTCATGGTAATCCCATGGCAATCCTATGGTGATCCCATGGTGACCCCGTGGTAATCCCGTGGCAGTCCTGTGATGATCCCATGGTGATCCCATGGCAATCCTGTGGTGATCCCATGGGGATCCCATAGTGATTCCATGATGACCCCACGGCAATTCCCTGGTGATCTCATGATGATCCCATGGTGATCCCATGTCAATCCCATGGCAATCCTGTGATGATGCCGTGGTGATTCCATGATGATTCCATAGCAACGCCATGGTGATCTCATGATGATCCCATGGCAATCCCATGGTGATCCTGTGGCGATCCTGTGGTGATCCCATGGCAGTCCTGTGATGATCCCATGGGGAACCCATGGCAATCCTATAGCAATCCCATGGTGATCTCATGATGATCCCATGGCAATCCCATGGTGATCCTGTGGCGATCCTGTGGTGATCCCATGGCAGTCCTGTGATGATCCCATGGGGAACCCATGGCAATCCTATAGCAATCCCATGATGGTCCCATGATCCCATGGTGATCCCATGGCAATCTTGTGGTGATCCCATGGTGATTCCATGATGACCCCACGGCAATTCCCTGGTGATCTCATGATGATCCCATGATCCCATGCAAATCCCATGGCAATCCTGTGGTGATCCCATAGCAATCCCATGATGATCCCATGGCGATCCCATGGCAATCTTGTGGTGATCCCATGGCAATCCCATGATGATCCCATGGCAATCCCATGGTGACCCCATGGCAGTCATCATCATGGCAGTCCTGTGATGATCCCATGATGATCCCATGGCAATCTGTGGCAATCCCATGGTGACCCCATGGCAATCCATGGCAGTCCTGTGATGATCCCATGATGGTGCCATGGCAATCCCATGTCCATCCCCACCCTCCACGGTGCCCAGGCACACAGGAACCGGCCCCACATCCTGGGGTTTGTGAAATCCCCACCTCAAGTCCTGTTCTGAGCTCGAAGGGGGTTCTGGAGCAGGGGTGAGGGGGTGACTGCAGTGCCTTAGGGGGGCCTTGGCCCCATTGCCCTGCTCCAGGGGGGCCAGCACAGCCCATCCCAGGTGGGGAGGGGCTGGCACAGACCCCCAGCATTTCCCTCTCTGGATCCCTTTGCCTTTTCCTGTGGGGAGCTCTGTAGGATTTATCCCCTTTGCCATGTCCTGTGGGGTCATGGATTGCCCTGGGATGCTGTGGACTGCACTGGGGTGCTGTGGGCTACAGGGCTACAGGGCAGAGGAGGTGGGGAATCTGTAAAACAAAGCCCTGGGGCAAATGTCTCTGTGAATAAAGGCCGTGTCATAAATAGCTTTTATTATTATTGTTGTTATTATGGTTTCTGGTGCTGCAGTGTTTGGTGTGAGCTTTTCCAGGGGTCTCGTGTGCATTGCCCAGCAGAGAATCTTCTACCCAACTCTCTGATTTCTCATTCCCAGAGGCACTAAGGCAGCTGTGCCACTTTCAAACATTGAAACAACACATTGAAATGAGAGTGTGTGCAGTGGCACATCCTCCCTCTGTGCCAGGCTGTTGTGCCAGGGTGGTGTTTGTCTGTAAATGTCTCACATGGAAGTGGCAGGAGAGAAGTGAGAGAGGGAGATTTAACTGTACAGAACCATGAAAACCCCCTGGATCAGAGTCCACACTTGGGATCCTGCTGATGAGATAAGAGAGTCTAAAACAACAACTGAGCAACCCAATCTGAGCTGCCCTGCTGCCTCTGAGGGCCACAGGAGTTCAGCTCTGCCTCTGAGGGAGGCCAGCAGGCAGAGGAGATGCTCTGGAGCTCTTCAGCAGCACCCAAACCCCTCCACAGAATCCCCACTAAAGCTGAACAGCAATAAACGTGTGTCCAGCACTCAGGCCTGCACAAGGAGTGTCGTGGTCCCATTTCTTCTGAGGTCCCTGAGAGGTGCCAGGAGATGCTGCAGTGTCACAGACATCTTTTATGGAAAATCCTTTCCTTAGGATTTTTCCTCCTGAGAAGCTGAGAGGCCTCAGGAACAAATGTAAACATTGATTATCTGCTGCTGTGGAATGCAACAGGTGCATCTGTGATTGACTTATGTTGGTTGTTCCTAATTAATGGCCAGTCACAGCCCAGCTGGCTCAGACACAGAGCCTGAGCCACAAACCTTTGCTATCATTCTTTGCTATTCTATTCTTATCTAGCCTTCTGATTAAACATTTTCTTCTATTCTTTTAGTATAGTTTTAATGTAATATATATCATAAAATAATAAATCAAGCCTTCTGAAACACGGAGTCGCATCCTCATCTCTTCCCTCACCCTCACACCCCTGTGAGCTCGGTCACACTGCAGCAGCCTGGGGGATTCAGGAGCTGCCCAGGGGGGTTGAAGCAGCTCAGGGCAGGGTCTGGGGGCTGCAGAAGGCAAATTCCCCCTGGGGCAGCAGCTGCTGTGTCAGATAACCCAGAGGGGATGTGACAGTGTTGACAGGATGAGGGAAGAGATGATTATCTGACTCCGTGTTTCAGAAGGCTTGATTTATTATTTTATGATATATATTATATTAAAACTGTACTAAAAGAATAGAAGAAAGGATTTCATCAGAAAGCTAGATAAGAATAGAAAAAGAAAGAATTATAACAAAGGCTTGTGAATAACAGCTGTGCTGTGATTGGCCATTAATTAGAAACAACCACATCCAATCACAGATCCACCTGTTGCATTCCACAGCAGCAGATAATCAATGTTTACATTTTGTTCCTGAGGCCTTTCAGCTTCTCAGCAGGAAAAATCCCAAGAAAAGGATTTTCCATAAAGGATGTCTGTGACAAGGGGAGGACAGGATCAGACAGCACAGGGCCACAGGAGGATTTTCTAATTAAGCTTCCAGACTAATTGAGAGGATGGGGGCAGTGAGGATGTGACAAGGGCTGGGTCATCCCTGCTCTGATCCCTTGGGAAGGTTCAGCCTCAGATGAGCCCAATCTTGGGGTGTTTGGGATTTGTTCTGCACCAGACAGAGCCTCTTCCTTTGGGAATCTCAGATTATTTCCCCCAGGGGAGCTGGGCAGCACCTCCTGACCCTGAGGAAAATCTGCCTTTAACCACAAAGCAAACACAACTCAAAATCCTCCTGTCAGCACCTCCACCCCCCATCCCTCCCAGATGGGCAAATCCTGCAGAGATTTCTGCTCCAGCATCCCAGGATTTTGTGTTCCACCTCTCCCCAAGCAGCAGAGAGCACCAGGAGGGGGCAGGAGAAGGGCAGATGCCACCAAATCAGAGGGGTAGAACGTTCCAGAAGCAGCTGGACGTTGCCAGGCCCTGTGGCTCATCCCAGAGGGGCAACCCTGGAGCTGGGCAGGGTGGCAGAGCCCAGGGGACACTGCAGGGCCACCAGCCTGGGGTGCTGCTGCTCTGGGACACCCTGGAGTGCCTGGCACAAGGAAAGAGCTCCTGGAGCTTCTTCCCTGGAGCTTTGGGGTGGTTGAGCATCATTTGGGCTTTGGAGGAGGGAGAGAAAGGATCTCCCCCCCTTCTCTGCACCACCTGTGACTGCCAGCCCTGACTTTGGGTTCCTGACAGGGCAAAGTCCATCAGAACCGAGCAAAAATGGTCCAAAAGTTGCTTTCAGCACCAGAATTTCTGCAGATCTCTGCAAGCTCTAGCATTGATGATTTCTTTGTCGCAGCATTAACTGCACAGCTGGGCAGGGTGGCAGAGCCCAGGGGACTCTGCAGTGCCACCAGCCTGGGGGTGCTGCTGCTTTGGGGACCATCCTGGAGAGCCCCAGCCTGTGTGTGGATGTGAGGCTGGGATGAGCCCTGGATTCACCCCCTGTTTGTCCCCCTGGGAATTGTCCCCTGGCTGGGATGGCTTCAGGGTCATGGCCTGGCACTCCTGGATTGTCCCCACAGTGCCACAGAACAGCCCCACGTGTAGGAAGCCTCTGGGACAGGGACTTGAGAAGGGAAATGAGAGAAGTTCTCAAAACGAACCAACACAAAAATAGGGATTTGAAAACAGGAACCAGAGCCACCTCCTGTTGTTTGCCTGCAACTTCTCCCATCATTTCCTCTGCAACAGCACCTTCCCTTCCCAGTGCAGCCCTTGGCCTGTCCATGTGGCCACAGGGCACAGGAACAGCAGCCAAGGCCCTGATGGACACCAGGAGAGGCTCAGGGGGGCTCCCAGCATCAGAATTTCCAGTTTGCACTGAGCTCCACAGAAACCCCTGCCCTGGCACTGCCCCCTGCCCTGTGTCACCACCCTCACCTTCCCCTGCTGCCCAGCACAGGGCTCAGGCCATGGGGATGCTTCATTCCAGACCCTTGCCCTGCCCTGGGCTCCATCCCTGCTCCATCCCTCACTGGTCTGGGGGTGTTTCTGCAGGAGGTTTCATCCTGCAGGATGTTTCTGCCTTTCCCTGCTGCCCTGGCAGCACTGGGAGCCCAAAGGATTGACTGGGGGCCCAAAGGACTGACTGGGAGCCCAAAGGATTGATTGGGGGCCCAAAGGATTGACTGGGGGCCCAAAGGATTGATTGGGGGCCCAAAGGATTGATTGGGAGCCCTGGACAGAGGCTTCCCTCCCCTCCCTGTGGCTGTCCCTGCACAAGGCAGGGAAACTGAGGCACGGACAGAGGCCTCGTGCTGCAGTTCTCTGCCCCCCTGGCTAGCAGAGGGGACAGGTTCTGCTGGCCCAGCCCTGCCTGGCCCTGCAGCTGAGGCAGGAGGAGCCTGGCTGATCCCAGGGCTCAGCTGGGGCCCTTTAACCACAAACAGGTTTCACCTGGAGCAGCAGTGTGGGGGCAGGTCCACAGCCACCCCTGCAGCTCCTCCAGGCTGTGTTTATAAACCCACACCCTCCTCACCCCAGGGGCTTTCTCTCTCTCTTCCCTTTTTTTTCCCCCTTTATTTTTCTTTTTTTTTTTCTTTTTTTTTTTTTTTTTTGCCTTTTTTTGGGAGCTTTTGGGGTATTTGGGAGTTGCTGCCTCGGGGTGTTTGGGATGTTCTGCTAGAGCTTAGAATTTCCTCCCATTGCTAGCAAGCAGGTAAGGACACACAACCATCACCCACCCCCTGCCTGGGCTGGCAGGGCTGTCCCAGCACTGTCCCTCTGTGTCCCATCCCAGGTGAAGGGACAATGTCCTCCCGTGGCCCTGGAGCAGCCCTGGGGCTCGATTCCCAGCCCAGCTGCAGCCCCCCGGTGCCTGCACCAAGGAGTTCCCCCCTGGCTCGGCCTCTCTGTGCCCCCTGGAGCTGCTCCCTCGCCCTGCTCGGCCACGAGGAGCCCATGGAGAGCGGCACCAGGTACAGGCAGGGCTGGGCCTGGCCTGGATGGGACAGGGGACACGGCTGGGGTGTGTTTGGTACAGCCTGGGAGGCTCCTGACGCTGGGCTGGGGCTGTTCCTTGTGGCTAAGACAAGGTTGGTGGGCACGGGCTGGGGTCATTCCCTGTGCCCAGGACAAGGCTGGGGTCATTCCCTGTACCCTGGGCAAGGCTGGTGGGTACGGGCTGGAGTTATTCCCTGTACCCAGGGCACAGGTTGGGGCTGTTCCGAGTGCCCAGAGCAAGGCTTGGGCTGTTCCCTGTACTGTGGGCATGGGCTGGAGTTATTCCCTATGCCCAGGGCATGGGCTGGGGCTGTTCCCTGTACCCAGGATAAGGTTGAGGCTGTTCCCCATACCCAAGACAAGGCTGGTGGGCTCCCTGGACCCTGGGCAAAGCTGGTGGACACAGGGTGGGGCAGTTCCCCATACCCAGGGCAAGGCTGGAGTCATTCCCTGTACTCTGGGCAAGGCTGCGGCTGTTCCCTGGACCCAGATCAAGGTTGGTGGGCACAGGCTGAGGCATTCCCTGTACCCTGGGCAAGGCTGGGGCTGTTCATTGTACCCAGGACAAGGCTGGTGGGCACGGGTTGGAGCCATTCCCCATACCCAGGGCAAGGCTGGGGCAGTTCCCCATACTCAGTACTCAGGATAAGGCTGGAATCATTTCCTGTACCCAGGGCAAGGCTGGGGCTGTTCCCCATACCCAAGACAAGGCTGGAGTCACTCCTTGTACCCAGGACAAGGCTGGTGGGCACAGGCTGGAGTCATTCCCTGTGCCCAGGGCAAGGAGGTGGGCAAGGGCTGGGGCTGTTCCCTGTACCCAGGGCAAGGCTAAGGCTGTTCCCCGGCTGGTGGGCACAGGCTGGAGTTATTCCTTGTACCCAGGGCAAGGCTGGTGGGCTCCCTGGACCCTGCAAAAGGCTGGTGGGCGCAGGCTGGGGCTGTTCCCTGTGCCCAGGGCAAGGCTGGAGTAATTCCCCATACCCAGGAGAAGGCTGGTGGGTATGAGCTGGAGTTATTCCCCGTACCCAGGGCATGGGCTTGGGCAGTTCCCCATACCCAGGGCTAGGCTGGGGCTGTCCCCGGGTGTCTCTGCTGTCCCAGCACGGTGGCCTGGGCAGCAGCCGAGCCCTGTGTCCCCATTTCTGTGCCAGGAGCCGCTGCGAGCCGGGGGTGGCGCTGCTGGAGCGCTCCTGCCCCGGCCCCGACCCGCAGCTGCTGCGCAGGATCGTGGCGCAGGTGGAGTTCTACCTGTCCGATGAGAACCTGGCCAGGGACGCCTTCCTGCTCAAACACGTGCAGAAGAACAAGATGGGCTTTGTCAGCATCAAACTGCTGACATCCTTCAAGAAGGTGGGTGCTGGGGGTGCCTCCTGTGGGGTGTGTGGGGAGCAGGGAAAGCTCCTGAAATCATCCCCAGGGCTGGATTCACCTCTTCTACCCATGGAAGTGATCACCCCTTAACAAAAACCACCCAGGGAAATGCTGGTGGTGTGGCTTAGGGGGAAACTGTGGCTCCTTGCCCGAGCCTGGGGGACACTGGGGCTGCCAGCAGAAGGGGGGCATTGTGACATTGGGGTCCCAGCCTGCCTGGAGGGGGTTTAGGGTGCTCTGGGGGATATTGTATGGGGTCCCAGCCTGCTGGAGGGGGTTTAGGGTGCTCTGGGGGATATTGTATGGGGTCCCAGCCTGCTGGAGGGGGGTTTAGGGTGCTCTGGGGGATATTGTATGGGGTCCCAGCTTGCTGGAGGGGGCTTTAGGGTGCTCTGGGGGATATTGTATGGGGTCCCAGCCTGCTGGAGGGGCATTTAGGGTGCTCTGGGGGATATTGTATGGGGTCCCAGCCTGCTGGAGGGGCATTTAGGGTGCCCTGGGGATATTGTATGGGGTCCCAGCCTGCTGGAGGGGGCTTTAGGGTGCTCTGGGGGACATTGTATGGGGTCCCAGCCTGCTGGAGGGGGGTTTAGGGTGCTCTGGGGGATATTGTATGGGGTTCCAGCCTGCTGGAGGGGGGTTTAGGGTGCTCTGGGGGATATTGTATGGGGTTCCAGCCTGCTGGAGGGGGGTTTAGGGTGCTCTGGGGGATATTGTATGGGGTTCCAGCCTGCTGGAGGGGGGTTTAGGGTGCTCTGGGGGATATTGTATGGGGTTCCAGCCTGCTGGAGGGGGTTTAGGGTGCTCTGGGGATATTGTATGGGTCCCAGCCTGCTGGAGGGGGGTTTAGGGTGCCCTGGGGATATTGTATGGGGTTCCAGCCTGCCTGGAGGGGGTTTAGGGTGCTCTGGGGGATATTGTATGGGGTCCCAGCCTGCTGGAGGGGGGTTTAGGGTGCTCTGGGGGATATTGTATGGGGTCCCAGCCTGCTGGAGGGGCATTTAGGGTGCTCTGGGGGATATTGTATGGGGTCCCAGCCTGCCTGTAGGGGGGTTTAGGGTGCTCTGGGGGATATTGTATGGGGTTCCAGCCTGCTGGAGGGGGGTTTAGGGTGCCCTGGGGATATTGTATGGGGTCCCAGCCTGCTGGAGGGGGGTTTAGGGTGCTCCCTGCCCCTGTAGGGGACGCAGAGTGATGGGCATTCCACCCCCTGTGTGCCCAGGTGAAATACCTGACCCGGGACTGGCGCCTCACCCTCTACGCCCTCAAGTTCTCGGCGCTGCTGGAGGTGAACAAGGAGGGCACCAAAGTGCGGCGGCGCCTCCCCATCCCCGAGCACCTGCTGAGCATCCCCCCGAGCAAGCTGCTGCTGGTCTGGGAGCTGCAGCCGCGGGAGCAGGACCTGCCCCTGCAGAAAACCTTCCTGGACACCATCACCAGGATTTTCAGCCCCTTCGGAGCCATCGCCTCCATCCGCCTGCTGCGGCCGGGCCGCAAGCTGCCCTCGGACGTGCGCAGGTAGGTGAGAGTGGGGCCCTGGAAAAAGTTGAAGATGGAGTCTAAAATGTTAAGCTTTGTGTTTTTCCCAGATCAACTGCACCTGGCTAAGCAGTATGATGAATTGTATAATTGTTCGATGTGAGGATTGTTTAGTAATTAAATATAATTCTTATATAACCATAAGAAGAATAATGAGAAGCTATGTTGGAAAGTCAGAGGGGGGCTAAATCCATGTATATTATAGAACAATATAAGTTAAATAATTAACACGGAAGTTATATAACGATAGAGTATAAAAACATGATCACTTTGGATGTATGGTCAGAGTCAGATTTGGGTTGAATACACCCCTGGCACCCAGAGCTCTTAACAAAAAGCACCGCATATAATCCCTCGGTGATGATGTGTTTCTGCACGCTAACACAGGTACTCGGCGAGGTTCCCGGAGCTGCTGAGCCGCTGCTGTGCCCTGGTGGAGTACGAGAGCCTGGAGAGCGCCCGCAGCGCCGCCGACAGCATCGGGCAGTGCGACTGGCGCAGCGGCATCAGGGTGGTGCGGCTGAGTGGCAAGGGAGGCAAGAAGAAAGCCAGCGAGGAGAGAGCGGCTTGGAAGGTGCCGCCACCGCCGGCTCTGAGCATCCCCCGCAGCCCCAGGGAGGGGTCCCTGCCCTGCGGTGATGCTGCAGGGTCGCTGTCCTTCCTCCTGCACCAGGAGCTGCTGGCACCGACCTGGCCTGGCGGTGATTTCACACCGGGACATTCCAGAAGCTTCCCCTGCTCGTTCCTCCCTGAGCTCGGGGTGGGCGCTGAGAGCTGCCCCGGGGGTGCAGCGGGGTCCTGGACACCCTGGGGCAGCGGGCTCTGTCCCAAAGGTTCCCTCAGTGATGCTCAGGGGGTGTCTGAGCCCCTCAGCCTGTGGGACGGGGTCCTGCCCTTGCCCCACAGCCCCAAGAGCTTCAGGAGAGAAGAGCTCGTCCTGCGGCGCTGAGAATCCTTCAATCCAGGGCTGGGGGTTCTCACTGTCTCTTTTTTTCCCCTTCTTCTCTCTCGAGAGGAAGGCTTTCCTATGGTCCTGCGAGCTGTGGGCAGTGGCAGAGCAGCTGAGCCAGGGCACAGAAGTTTTGGGGCACGGGCGATGCTCGAGGCAGAGCAGCAGCAGGAGCTGTGCTGTGCTCATGCCAGTGAGACTGTGCTTGCTCAGGGCCCAGAGCTGGGTTTGGGGTCCAGGTTTTGGATGAGAAATGGACAATAAAGAGAGATGAAGTTTCCAGGCACTCTCTGGTTGATGGTGTGATTTTTTTTTGGGAGGGGGGGGTTGTTGGTTTTTGTTGGTTTTTTGGGGTTTTTGTTGGGTTTTGGGGGGTTTTGTTTTGTTTTTTGTTGGTGTTTTGTTTTGTTTTTGTTGGTTGGTTGGTTTTGTTTGGGTTTTTTTTTTGTTTTTTCCCCCTTATCTTTCCAGGCCTTGCTGCTGCCTGAGCTGCAGCCAGACAATGGAAGGAGGGTCCCTGCCTACAGCTCCCTCCCTTGCTGTCCTTGGGCTGGTGGGGACACTGAGGGGTGCCCAGGTTGAGACAAGAGTGATGCTGTGGTGGCAGGGCCATGGTTTTTCCTTGCTCTTGGCTGCTCAAGGCTCTCTGGTATCCCTCAGGATGGAATCTGGGGATTTCTTGTGTCCCTCCTGCTCCCACAGCCTCCCCAGCTCCTCTGGGAAAGGGTTTAGGGAGGTACAGGTGGCTGTCAGGGTGTGCAAGTGCCCTTGGGCTGTGCCCAGAGCTGGGATGAGTCTCACACCTCATGTGAGAAGAGCTTTGAGCAGCCCCTGCAGTCAGGAGCCTCTGGCTGAGGATGAGGAGGATGGAAAACAAAGCAGGTTTGGGTTCTGGTTCTCACCCAGGCAGGGCCCTGGCACTGAAGAGTTGTTCTACAGGTAGAGAGGAGAATTCTCTGGATTAAGAATTCCTTGTCCTTGTGGTGAATTTCATGCCCCAGACCCCAGCTGGGAATGGCTTCTTGCTGGGGCAAGCAGGTCTGGGAAATTCCAGAGAGATTTGTTTGTCAGGGAAAAGATTCCATCCTAAACCTGCTGGTTGGGAATGGGGAGGGACTGGTGGGAACTGGGATGGTGTTGGCCCCAGTGCTCCTGAAATCATTATTGTGTTTAATGCTGTCAGTGTGAGGTGAGAGATGGACACAGGAGCTGCTCCCCAAGACTTGGAGAGAGGAAATGTTCTGCTGCTCAGCAGAGTTCCCTGGGAATCTTCAAGGGGTTTCTCTGTGACCCTCTGGAGTGGGTAATTCCCAGAGCCCAGCCCCTCTCCCTTCCCACTGTGCCAGGGCACAACACCCCCTCCCTGCTCCCCCAGCACAGCACTCCAGATCCTGCTGCTTTTCCATAAAAAATCCTTTTTATTGGCCTCTCCCTCAGTGCTCCCTCAGCGCCTGCAGCCAGGCGGGATCCTCGGGGCCTTGGAGCCCCCGCAGGCCTCAGGCTTCTCCCCCTGCCAGAGAGCAGCCATGAGAGCCCCAGCAGGGACAGGGACGTGTCCCCAAGCCCTGCTGTCCCCACAGAGCCCTGTCCCACCTGGTAGAGGTGACAAACCAGCGCCAGCAGCGAGGCCTCGGCCTGTGCCTGCAGCTCGTCCGTGTGTTTCTGTGGGGGGACAAGGGCTGGTCAGGGGCCTTTCCAGGCCATAAAGCTGGGTCCCAGATTTATGGGGCTGGGGCTGTAACAATGGCTTTTCAGGCCACAAATCTTGGAGAGAGGCTGAGAAGGAATTTATGACAGAATTTGTTTTGTTTTTAGGGCTGTGGCCTTACTACGGGGTGCTGGGGCTGGTTGTAGCAGGGGTTGCAGGGTGTGGCTGACTGGTAAGTTTGGGGGTCTGTTTTGTCTCTTTGGTGCTTGTTATGGTTTATTTAGGGGGGATGTTGGTAGTGTTTGTGTATTCAGTGTCAGTGGCAGCCGATCTTTATCCAGAGGCTTGGTGTTGTTGGTTATGGCAGGTTTAGGTTCTGGTGCCCATCAACCAGCCAGGGCCCTGGCACTGAGGAGTTGTTCTACAGGTAGGGAGGAAAATTCTCTGGATCAGGAATTCCTTGTCCTTGTGGTGAATTTCACCCCCCAGACCCCAGCTGGGAATGGCTTCTTGCTGGGGCAAGCAGGTCTGGGAAATTCCAGGGAGAATTGCTTGTCACAAGTGCTCAGGGAAAATATTCCATCCTAAACCTGCTGGTTGGGAATGGGGAACTGGGATAGGGCTGGTTGTGATGGTGGAGCTTGTCATGGGGGGTGTGTTGGGGTTATTGGTGGATGAGGGGATGGTGAATATTGGGGGCTTCTTGTCGGTCTGGTCAGATTTTAGTGTTGTATTCAGAGGGGTGAACAGCCATGCTTACAGCCCCAGGGTGTCCCTGGCACCCCGTGCCCCCCTGCCTTACCCCATTGATGGTGATCCAGGGCACGTACTGGTGTGGAGGGTCCAGTGCCTCGGTCAGCTGGGCGTTGTGGTGCATCAGGGCCACCCCTGTGTCCCCCTGCATGCAGGCACTGATGCGGCCGCTGTCCACCTCAGGGGCATAGATCTGCAGGCACTGCGGGCACAGGGGACACTCAGGGGGACAGGGACATCCCCCACGAGGGGCAGGGAGGGGCGGGGAGGGGACATACAGCCTCCAGGTTCTTGGTGACAGAGCTGCCCGACTCCAGGCAGAAGATGACGGGGAAGTAGGTGCTGAAGTTCTTGGCCTCGTGCATCAGACAGGCCTGGGGGGACAGGGCGGGCGATGAGGGGACACTGGACCCCTCCATGCCAGCCCCGTGGGAACGGGCACTGTCACCTCCATCATGTTGCCCAGGCATTCCTCGGGGCCGTGCTGGCACTGGAAATCCAACTTGCCGCTGACGTTCCTCTCCTGTGGGACCAAGAGGGATGAGCAGGGCCAGCACCACCAGGGAGAGCACCAGCTCCTGTCACAGACATCTTTTCATTAAAAATCCTGCCCTTAGGGTTTTTTCCTTCTGAGAAGCCTCAGAAACAAAATGTAAACAATGATTATCTGCTGCTGTGGGATGCAACATGTAGATCCGTGATTAGTCTCTTGTAGATGTTTGGAATTAACGGCCAATCATGGCAGAGCTGGCTCTCTCTCGGTCCGAGCCACAAACCTTTGTTATTCTTTCTTTTCTATTCTTAGCTAGCCTTCTGATGAGAACTTTTCTTCTATTCTTTTAGTACAGTTTTAATGTAACATATATATCGCAAAGTAGTAAATCAAGCCTTCTGAAGTATGGAGTCAGCATCCTCACCTCTTCCCTCATCTGAAAAGCCCTGTGAACATGGTCACAGGCTCCTACCTGGGCATTGCCATAGGGCACCAGGGTGATGTTCAGCATCTCCTCGGGCAGCAGCAGCCAGGTGGGGAAGAGTTTCAGCACCAGGAACTCGCGGCAGGCCGGGCACAGGCTCTCGTAGTACAGGCTCAGCTCCACGGGCGCGGCCGCGGGGCGCGGGAGGCTCGGGCAGCTGCTCTCCACCTGCACACAGAGGGTTTCGGGGTGCACGGGGGGCTATGGGTGCTGCACCCCCGTTCTAGTGTCTGTAGGGATGGGGTGAAGCTCCAGGATGCAGGGAAGAAGGGGCAGATGAGGGCGCGCAGGGCTGGAGGGAAGTGAGAGTGGCTGGGAGTTTTTGGGGCTTTCCACCAGAACTTCCCCAAAACATTTCAGGGGAAAACAAATTTAGAGCAGGATGTGCCTGGGTGGGGGGATGGCCCAGCACCCAGTGACAGGGGGAAGCTGCAGCCCCGTGGGGCTCACAGGGTGCTGTCAGCACCCGGCTGTTTGGGGCAGAATAAGCCAAAAAGCAGAAGTACCAGGGGCAGCTGGGGAGGGGATGCGGGCAGGGTTCTGCTGGACCACAGCCGTTCGCCGGGGATCTGGGGAATGCCGTGGTGCCCGTGTGGCTCTGAGCATCCCCGTGGATGTGACAGCCTGAGCGACACTCGCAGCTGGCATTAGCCCCAGGCATCGCTGCCCCAGCCCTGTCCCCGCGTCCCCGGGCGGGCGGGAGTGACCCTGCGTCCCGGTGACCCTGCCCTTGTCCCCAGCCCCAGCAGCAGCAGCTCTGACCTGGCAGGCGACAGCGGCGTCCCGGGATCTGCACCAGCGGTGGGCAGGGTGATCACAGCCGGGGGCCGCGCCGAGCCCCGGCGCCACCAGGGCCACCAGGGCCAGCAGCACAGGCAGCGCCACCGCGGGGGCCATCGGGACGCCGGGGTGACGCGGAAATGAGCCCGTCCCAGCGGGGACTTTTAAAGCCGGGCAGCGCCCGCCCTCCGGCCCTGCCTGCCCTTCCTGCCGCCCCGGCCGCCGCCTCCCGTGACGCCGCCGCCCCACGTGGGCTCCGCCGCTCCCGCTGCCCCCGAGTACGGGCATCGGGCCCCGCTGCCCCCGAGGGAACTGGGACGCGGTTCCCCGAGGGTTCTGGCAGTGAAACCCGGCCCCGAGCAGCCACGCGTGGAGCTCCCCCAGCCGCAAACGGGGCTGGGGGTCGGTACAGCCGCGGTGGGTGCGGGACGGAGCCGCTCCGGTGCGGGAAGGGGATGCAGCCCGAGATATCCCGAGTTCGATCACGGGAACCTCGCGGTTCCCCCGTTTGTAGCCGCTGTTTCCGGCCCCTTCTCAGCCCTACACAGCCGGTGTGCACAATCCTGGCGCGATGGGTCACATCCTGCACCCAACCCAGTAACTGGGGCACGGCCCCACCGCTCTCCTGCCCCCGCACAACCTCCCACAGCAATCCAGCAGCCTGCTTCATTAACTCTGTTTATTTTGTTTATTTCTTTCCTTTTTTTTTTTTTTTTTTTTGGGTTGTTTTTTGTGGGTTTTTTCGAAGTACCGTACAAAAAAAAAAAATTCCTCTTACAGTAACAAATACTGGGTTTACATTAGTAAACATCAACAGAAAGAGCAGAGAGCACTACTGCTGGTAACGGACAGCTCGGGGGGGCAGGTTATTCTTTATTGCATATACCTAGAAACTAAAACCTCACGCAGCCACCACGTCCTCTCTGAGCACAAAGCCTCCACTGGCACCTTGGGGGTTACACGGGGGAGTCCCCCAGAGCAAGGACACGGAGGGACAAGCCCCAAACTGTGTCCTGGGCAGCAGGGACAGCCATGTGGCACCCACGGGATGTGGGCGTGCGGCTCGGCCGGGGGACGCGGGCGTCACAAGCAGCAAAGCACAGCCTCAAAACACGGCCGGGTTCAGAACGAGCCAAAGCAGCAAAAAGGACAAATCACAAGGAGTTTTTAATGCTGGGGGAGCCCAGCCCAGGGAGAGCAGGGGGAAGCTGGGTGAAGCACCGTCAGGGAAAGGCAGCCCTGGGGAAGGGCATCTTCCTCCTCGTCGTACACAGGACGCTGTGAGCAGTGCCCTGTCAAGGACAGGCTGCCAGCAGGCAGGGAAGGAAGGCAGTGCTGCAGGAGGGGTGACTGTGACCCCCGCTGGGCTGTGGCTGGACAGCAGGAAGGGACAGCATGGGGAGAACAACAGAAATTCAGCCAAAAGGAGAAAAACACATAAAGGATAAAGTGAAGCTGGAATTTCCCTGGGCAGCAAAGCCAGGTGAGCACCAAGCGAGTGTTGACGGGTGACAGCTTCAAGCTGAGACTCTGTTCCAGATGCTCAGCAGGTCCTGCCATGAGCAGGGAGCAATCCCCCAGGCAGGAGTGGCCCCAAGCTCACGTTTAAGGGTGGTGGTGGAACGTGGAGCCCATGGGATGAGGGGCTGAGGATCTCATCTGCCTGCAGCCTGTCCTGGGATCTGGGGATGTGCTGGAAGTGCAGGGACAAGCACAGGACCAGCAGAGCCCCAGGCTGAAAAGGTGTGGAACACTGTCAAAGCTTTGGAGCGTTGGTGCAGCCCCCTGGTCACTCCACAGGCCCCAGGAGAACTCTGGATAGAGCTGTGAGGACTGAGCCTCCCTGCCCCAGGCCCACGTGCCCGCATCTCTCACGTGCCCAAGTCCAAATTATTCCCTTACTCATCCCTGGCAGCTTTTCCCAAGTGATCCCCGAAGCCAACCACAGCTTTCCTGACCCACTGCCTGCACCTGAGCACCAAACACTGACAAACCAGACCCAAAACCATGGCCCAGGGCCTGGAGAGAACATGCAGAACACAGAATGGGGCTGTACAGTTGAGCAGAGGAGAGCTGCCACAAGCAACAGGAATGGGATGTTTGCTCCAGCAGCCCCAGCTCCAGAAGGATCTGGGGACAAGCCCAGAGCAAGGCAAAGCAGCAGAGCTGGCCAGGGAGGGAGGGACAGTGCAGGTGGCACATCAAGGACAGGATGCAGGCACAGCATGAGCAGAGCACCCCATGGATCCAGCAGAACCCAAGCTGCAAAGGGAAACAGAAGTGCCAAACTCCACAGCATCCACCTGCCTGTCCCAAGGAGGAGCCCCAGAGAGGGAAGGAGCCACTCTGGGAAATCAAGAGGATCAAGAATGCTCTCCTCCAGCCAGGCAGCTGAGATAACCCAGGAAAGCAAATGCCACCATGGCTTCAACTCTCAGCTCAGCTTTTAAAGCTCTTCCAGACCCACCTGGGCTGCCCTGGGGCCCTCTGAGCTCGGACACAGCGCCCTGCCTGCAGCAGCCAGCTGTGCTGGGCAGCCCTGCCCCGGCCCCATACAGTACCCATGATTTAAGTGCTTTGCATACATAGTTCACCATCATGCAGATACATTTCAGCATGCCCTGGGCCCCACAGATGTGTCCTCCTGCAGCAGAGAGGTCCTTCATTGCAGGTAGGGCTTGTAGTGTGCGTTGGACTGCAGCCCTCTCCTGCTTCAGCTGCAGGGCCCGGGGCTGTGCCAGCCTGGCAGCTGCTGCCCACGCTGGGGGTGGCACTGGGGGCTCAGAAAACACCAGCACCAGGGGAGCAGCTGGTCACAAAAAGAACCATATTTACAGAGCTACAGTCAGCTTCAATGGGTTACGTGCGCAGAGTCACCGAGACCGGCCGGAAACAACGAGCTGTGCATGCCACAGATCCTGCCAGGAAAACACGGGTACCAACACGGGTTTCACAGCTTCGTTGGCACAGCTAAGGTGGGAGATTCGTGGCTAAGCAGATCCTCCCAGCCCAGGCAGCAACACTCCAGAGGTGGTTATGACAAGAGGGAATGGTGGCCAGGTGGGGCACAGCACGGAGCGAAGATCTCAGCCAGGGAGCCCCACTGAGGATGAGGCTTCTCCTTCCTAAATGTGTCTCTGCATGCAAGATCAGCACCCCTCGTACCAGACACCATCACAGCCTGCGAGGCCACTCAGAGAAGTGAGAGTGAAGGATGCACACACTCAGTGGAGCCTCCTCCTCCTCTGCCTCCTCGGGTGTCCAGGCAGGGAACCCCTCGGTCCCAGCACCGAGGAATCAAGAACCAAAGCTCTACAGTGATGCGCAGCGGGGTGACCTGCCAGCAAGAAGGGGATCTGACCTGCTTGTCAGGGAAGGGGAGGGGGCTGTGCTCACCCCCAGCAATTCAATCACAACTGGATCCCACCTCCTAGAGGCTGGAGGCCACTGCAAATCTACAGCCCAGCCTTTCTGTCCCATCAGCCAACACGGGTTTCAGCTACTGACCAAGAGGGACATCAGAAACGGTCACAGACATCTCAGAGGCTCTGAAGGAGCAGGAGCACAGAGACTCAACTATACAGGGTGCAAGAGTCCAGAGCCAGAAAGCAGCGCCCTGGGGAGAAGCTGAAGGCAGCTGTTGTGTTGTGCATGGGCTGCTCATCTGGCTGGTGGCTGGGAAAGGACCGGGTGAGCCAGCGTGACATTCAGGGAGTCATTGTGCTGCACCAGGGACGTGTGCTTGTAGTGCAAGACCAGGTCCTTGAGGGAGGCGTAGAGGTTGTAGGGTTCAGCAAACCCATAGCCCGTCGCCGTCTTGTAGATCACGCAGTGCTTGGTGTCACCATCCACCCTGCCAGGGAGACACAGGAGCCTGGGTCAGCAGTGGGACAGGGAGCACAAGCAGGGCCACCAAAGCAGTGTAAACACCTGGCC
This sequence comes from Melospiza melodia melodia, assembly GCF_035770615.1. Classification (NCBI taxonomy): domain Eukaryota; kingdom Metazoa; phylum Chordata; class Aves; order Passeriformes; family Passerellidae; genus Melospiza; species Melospiza melodia. The sequence continues at coordinate 28,132,054 of NC_086200.1, forward strand.
CTGGCTGGAGAAGCCAAGGCAGATGGGAGCTGTCACCTCCAGCATCCAGCAAGGGGAGGGTGGAGCAATGTGGGAACACAACCTGGGCCAGCCCCATCCCATCCCACTGATCCCATCCCATCCCACCTCATCCCATGGATTCCATACCATTCCATGGATCCCATATCATCTCATGGATCCCATCCCATCCCATCCCATCCCATCCCATCCCACCCCATGGATCCCATCCCATCCCATCCCAATCCCATACCATGGATCCCATACCATCTCATCCCAGGGATCCCACACCATTCCATGGATCCCATTCCATCCCATCAATCCCATCCCATCCCATGGATCCCATACCATTTTATCTCATGGCTCCCATACCATTCCATGGATCCCATCCCATCCCATCTCATGGATCCCATCTCATGGATCCCATCCCATGGATCCCATCCCATGGATCCCATCTCATGGATCCCATCCCATGGATCCCATGGATCCCATCCCATGGATCCCATCTCATGGATCCCATTCCATGGATCCCATCCCATCCCATCTCATGGATCCCATCTCATGGATCCCGTCCCATGGATCCCATCCCATCCCATCCCATCCCATTCCATGGATCCCATCCCACCCCATGGATCCCAGCCCACCCTGCCCCACCCACACATGGATACTCACACCACAGAGCAGGCATAGCACCCCTTCTGGCTGCTCTCACGGATCAGGAAGGTGCCGTCCCGTTTCCCACACAGCATCTCCTCCGCCTGCACACGGTTGATCTTCCCCACGTACCACGTCCTCTCCTCGTGGTGGGGCAGCTCCTCCTCATCATCCATCATGGAGTACTGGCTGTAATCAAGCACAGGCAGGGTCAGATTCCTTAAATTTGAGTGTGTGGCTCCCACATCTCCCCACACTGCTAGCTGCCATCGCCCATCAGGCAGGGAACACATCCTGGGATTTGCCCACAGCACGGGCAGAAACAGCTGAACAGCCTGTGCTCCCACATCCCCCAACCCACGAGCAGGACACTCACTCCTCTGTCTCGTTCTTGATGCCCAGCCACTCGTTGATCTTCTTCTGCCGGGCACCCTTCTGCGTCAGCCACCTGGGGGAGGAGAGCAGAGCTGAGCGCGGCTGCAGCGAGCCCCGGGCGCGGCCATCACCAGAGGGCAGCAGCCGCCGCTGCCGGGGAGCGCCGAGCCCCGAGGCCGCGCTGCGGGAGCGGCTCCAGCCCACAGCGGGCTGCGAGCCGGTCCGACGAGCCGCGGAGCCCCGCGGGAGGCAGGCGGATGGCTCCCGGGAAGCGCTGCAGGGGCACTACGTACACCAGGTACTGGTCCCGCAGCTTGCGCAGCTGCATCAGGTCTGGCTTGAGGCTGTTCATGCGCTTGTCGATCTCCCGGTTCTCCGAGGCTTGTTTCTTCAGGTCCTGCTCCAGCTTCATCTTGCTGTCGTGGATCTCTGTGATGCGGGACTTGAGCTTCTCCGAGTTCATGAGGATCCTGGGAGAGATAAAGGGGGGGTGGTTTAGGCTGTGAGCCAGAGTGGGGGAGGCAGAGGAGGCAGCCTGCCAGCTCCAGCCCACAGCATGCTGCTGGAGAGACAAGGAGTCCACGTGCCTCGGCTCTGTGCTGAGCCAGGAGGATCCTTGCAGCCCCTGGGGCCCTTCTGCAGGCAGGGCAGGCCCCCACCACCCCCATGCTCACCGTTGCACCTCCTTCTCGTTGCCCTCCCTCCGGAAGCGCTCGATGTACTCCTTGCTGCACTTCTCCTGTGTCTGACACTGCTCCTCAAAGATCTTGATCGTCTCATTGAAGGCCTCAATTGCCGTCCTCTTCATCTGCAGCTCCTGGGGACAAGGGAGGGAAAAGCTGAGAAACATTTCTGCACATTTGCAGAAATGTTTCACCTTCCCCAAAGCAGCTCTGTCCTTGCTGCAGGCAAAATATCCCCCTCTTCAATGCCCGTGCTCTGAGGAGTGCCTGTCCATGAGCTGACAAATGAGACAACAGGTGCCCCATCTCTGGTCTCCCCTGTGCACAGCAGGGTGGCTGCCAGCACTCAGGGGGTGACAGAGCAGTGCCTACATACCTGGGATGTACGTGTGTACTCCTCATACAGCAGGTCGTACTCCCAGCTCTTGTCCTGGTACTGCTGGTGATAAACCTTCAGCTGCTCCCCCACAGCTTCCACGCTGTCCTCCTTCACCACCTGGTCCTGCCATAAGCACAGCCTCAGTCAGGACCTACTCCAGCTGGTCCCACAAAACCCCACAACAAAACATTCCAGCACACAGGGAGAGGGATGGGACATTATCATCTCCCAAAGGGACAGGGATGGATGAACAAACGCCCCTGGTTCAGGCTGTGCTTGCCAGCCATGTCCCTGCAGCACAGGCCTCACCTGCTGGTACTTGGAGATGGGGTAGAGCAGCCTGGTGTCCAGCTTGGCATTGTACTGGGCGAGTGACTCGTGCCTGTAGTGGGTGATGAGCTCCACCACCGAGCCAAAGGTCAGCGGCTCCGAGAAGCCGTACTTGCCTTCCCGATGGAAGATCTTGATCAGCTTGTTATTGCCTCCCTTCCTGTATGCAGGGGAGAGCAGAGGGCACTTAGCACCACCCCAGCCATCTCTAGCATCCCTGGAAGCACAGGGACGTGTCCCACAAGCTGCATCCCCGAGGCTCCCAGGGGATCCCAAGGCCCTACCTGAGTGTGAGTGTGTACTCCCCCTGGATCTTGCTGGAGGCATCACGCACCAAGAAGGTCCCGTCTGGTGTGTCCCGGAGCTTCTCATTCACCTCCTCCCTGCGAGGAACAGGATGGTCACAGCCTGGGAGGTGGCCCCAGGGCTCAGCTGATGGACAGGGCACCCCAGGTGTGAGCTGCCTTACCTGGAGATGTCCCCCCAGTACCACTCGGCGTCCTGCAAGGGCGCGTTGTTCCCGTTGGCCAGGCTGGCTGCGCTGGGCTTCGGCTTCGGCGGTTTGGGAGGCAGGGCTGTGAGAGGAGGAGGGATGAAACAGGGTGAGCCCAAATCCCAGCTCCTCACTGAGTGGCAATCCCTGAGTCCCACTCCCTGCAGTGACTGGCCCAGGAAGGTCCTTTGGCCACCACATTTCCTAGAGCTGCTCCAGGCACATCTCCAGCAGCTGAACACCTTGAGCCAGCCTCCAGGCTATCAAAACGCCCTGAGCAACCCAATCATGGGGGCAGAGAGTCCACACCCACAAATGCCAGTGCCTCAGGCCCCAGGGAAGGGGTATCTCAGTACCTGGAGGCAACTGCTCTGGCTCCAGCTCCTTTGTCTGCAGAAGTGTCTCCAGAAACAGCACGGAGAAGTCAGGGCTCAGCTCCGGGCTGCAGGGAGAGAAGAGACAAGTTAAGAACAGTTGTGGGGTACAACATGGCACTGTTCCCACATCCCCTGGGGTCAGCTGGCTCACCCCAGCTGCCAGACCTGAGGCTGTCAGGGCAGCAAGGGCTCTGTCCCAGCTCTGAGCCCCACCTCTGTGTGCTGCCAGCAGTTCAATCCCACGTGCAGCCCAGCAGGGACTGGACTCCTTGTCCTGGCAGGCCCGGTGGCCGGAGCTGGGAGCACTGCTGGGACCGGGAGCCTGACGTACCTGGCGCCAGGCAGCCGGAGGAGCAGGGGCCCGAAGATCTCTCCCAGGGCCCGAGGGTGGAGGCTGTTGCTCTCGGCCTGCTGCGATACCTTCCCCAGATGCCGGAGCAGGAACTGCAGGGTGAGCGTGTTCTGGAGCGGCACCGCAGGCGACTCCAGGGCCAGCAGCAGCTGCTTCCGGCAATTCTCTGCCTGGGGGATCTCTGGGGAGAGAACAAGACACGAGGGAAGAGCTGGGACGGCCGGCACCACTCTCCACGCTCCGGCTGTGTCACAGCACAGGAGCACTGTCAGCACTGGGGGCCGTGTGCCAGGCCCCACAGGGACAGGCTTATTTTAATATCCCACCCCACCCAGGCACCCATTCCCAAGGCAGCCAGGGAGGCCCTTACCCTGCAGGATGCGAAGGATATCTCCGTGCACTGACACTGGCACCACGGGGGAGGGCAGGTCCTGCAGGTAACCTCGCAGTGCCTCGCCCAGGGAGTGCACGTCCAGGGGCTCCAGGTCACCCAGGGTCCAATCTGTCAGGGCACAGATTTCCCATGGGAGGGTGGACATGGCACTGGGCACCCAACTGCCAACACCCATCCCAGAAACCATCACACAGCAGCCAGCTATCATGAGAGCTCATTAGCACCACGAGGGAACTCAGGCAGCCTTCAGGCAGCTCATGTGACAGAGGTTGTGCACCCCATAAATAAGCTAGCTCTGGGAACCCCAGCAGTTCCCCTTGGGAGAGGGCAGAGGTCATTCTGGGTACTCACAACCTTTGCTCTGAACCCCAACACAAGAATTCTGAGCAGGTATAGTTTGGGTGAGAGTTCTGCTCTCTGCTGCAGACTGAGCAGCCACACGCCTCCCTCCAACACAGCATTTTGGGAAGCACAAAAAGCCTGTCCCAAGAGCCCAGCCTGGATTTTGGGAAGCACAAAAAGCCTGTCCCAAGAGCCCAGCCTGGCAGCACTGTGTGCTTGGGGTTTGCAGGAACGTCTGCGGAAGGGGAGTCGCCAGCGTGGTGCCGGATAAGGCCCCAGCCCAGCCGAGAGGCAGACAGCTCCCAGGGCTCCCTGGGAGCACAGACATCAGCTCCAGCCACCAAACTGAGCTCAAAGATCCTCCCCTGCTTATTAGTGGCATGACAGAGCCAGAGAAACCTCCACCAGCCCATCAGGAGAGCACCCCAAAGACAGCAGGGGACAAACACAGGGGTTCTGCTGTTTGCCTGCGAGTCTCTGAGCCAGCCCCCCACGGAGGGAGTCAGGGATCCCCCCTGTCCCATCCCTTCCACGCAGGACAAGGCCGTGCTGGGATGGGGACAGCCCAGCCCCAGAGGCAGCATGCTGGGAGTCAGGAACTGCCGGGGACAGGCGAGCCTGGCCTGGATTGCATTACTGCTGGCGCTGTCACATCCACTAATCTCCTCCATCTGAGCCGATTCGCCTCCACCGCGCCGAGCTGGTTCTTACCGGTTCTCAGCGCCTGCCTCAGTTCGGAGCCAGATGTCCTGTACAACATCTCGCTGTCCAACCCTGCGGAAGGGGGGACACTGCTGTCAGCTCCAGCACAGGCACTGTTTCGGTGCCAGCTGGGCCGTGGTTGTGGCATGGCCAGGCCTGGATGGTGTCCAAGCCAACCCCCTGCTGCAGCCCCCTTGGACCCCACGACACTTGGTTCAGTGGCCCCATTTCTCCACCATGGCACAGATCCAGGCTGGGATCTGGGAAACACTTCCCAAACCCCAGCACCCACCCAGTGCGTGTAGGTGCTCAACCTAAACACCCTCATGGGCCTCAGCAGCTCAGCCCAGGGAGGAAGATGAGAGCAGCTGTGTCCTGTGTGTCCCACAGAGCTCAGGTTTCATTGTGGGGTTTTGGGGTGTATCAGCATTGCCCCCTTACCTTTCTTCTCAATAGCTTCCACCAGCTTCACCAGGAGCGGCGGAGCAATCTCGGGAGGGCTGAACTGCTCCTGCAAGTCCGGGAGAGGAGACCCTGGGGGGAGAGGGAGGGAGAGAAAGGCTCAGCACCAGCTCAGCCCTCAGCAGCAGAGCTGGGTCAGGGCACAACCCAGGCAACTCCCAACAGGAGCAAGGAAAGCCGTGGCCCCTGCTGTGAGGCTGTGGCCCAGGCAAACACAGCACGCAGCCTGCAAGCAACCTGCCCAGGAGCCAGCACTTGTTGAGCTCCAGCCCTGACTGGGTGTGCACAGGGAGATATCTGCTGCTCTGTGCTGAGGCCTGGAGACAGAGCCCACCCCCCTGGGGACCTGTACCCCCCCGGGCAGGCAGCACAGGGGTTACCAGGGCTCCTGGAGCTCAGGGCTGGGTCCCTGCCCAGCACAGGGGCTGCGTAGGGCTGGCAGGGGAGCGGGGCCAGGGAGCTCGCTCTGCTCGTCGTGGTGAGCTGTGATTAATCCAGCGATTCAGACAGAACGCCGTGTCAGCAAATTCCTGCCCTTGATTGCTCGTTTAACATGGAAACCGGCCCTGTGCCTCCCCCTCCCCGTGAGCCCACAGCCTCTGTGCAAGCTGCTACAGGGCACAGCCAGCCCGTGGCACGGGACCAGCATCCCCCCATTCCTGGGGGATCTGCAGCCCCGTGTCAGGTGGTGTTTCACTGCCACTTCCAGAAAATCTTGAGGTTCTGGCTGCAGGCACCCCCTCCCCTGTGCATGCCGGGGCAGGAGCACGCAGGCCTGGCTGAGGAGCTGCCAGCAGGAGGTTTGCTGAGGGATGAGGGGTGCCAGGCTCCATCCCCTTCCAAAGCAGCACCAGCCCGAGCAGGAGCTTCCTCCAGGCTGGTCCAGAGCACCTGGCAGACCCTGGGGAGCCCGCAGTGGGTGAGGACACCCAGCACACTCCACTGTGCAGAGGCAGAGCCAAGAGGCTGCTCCCCGTTGCGAAACAGCTCCGTTGTCATGGATCTGACCCGAGCTCGCCTGGTGTGGTCTCACCACAAGGCGCAGCAAGCTGGAACTGAGCACCCAGCTCAGCCTCCTGCACCCAGGGCCTCGAGGGGAGACACAACAGCCAGGGGAAGGGAAGGGAAGGGAAGGGAAGGGAAGGGAAGGGAAGGGAAGGGAAGGGAAGGGAAGGGAAGGGAAGGGAAGGGAAGGGAAGGGAAGGGAAGGGAAGGGAAGGGAAGGGAAGGGAAGGGAAGGGAAGGGAAGGGAAGGGAAGGGAAGGGAAGGGAAGGGAAGGGAAGGGAAGGGAAGGGAAGGGAAGGGAAGGGAAGGGAAGGGAAGGGAAGGGAAGGGAAGGGAAGGGAAGGGAAGGAAAGGAAAGGAAAGGAAAGGAAAGGAAAGGAAAGGAAAGGAAAGGAAAGGAAAGGAAAGGAAAGGAAAGGAAAGGAAAGGAAAGGAAAGGAAAGGAAAGGAAAGGAAAGGAAAGGAAAGGAAAGGAAAGGAAAGGAAAGGAAAGGAAAGGAAAGGAAAGGAAAGGAAAGGTCAGGCACCCAGCAGCTCTGCAAAGGCCTATGCTGCTGGAAGGGGGGACAATCCCACAATGGAGCGATCTCCTGGGCACGGTGTTGGTGCGGGGAAGCTGCAGGCAAACTTCCAGGCTGGCAGCTCCCTGCCTGACCCTTGGGAAGAACTGAAAGGAGAGTAAATACTGGCGCTGCCCACGTGGCCCGGCCGGGAATGTGCTGCTTCAGCAGGCAGCAGCTTGTCTTTTTTTGTCAGGCACAGAGCGGGGAGCCAGCAGCAACTCCTGAGCCTGCCGGGCCTCCGGGCTGGGCTGCCGTGGTGAACAAGGCTGCTCACAGCACGGCCCGGGCAGCTGCGGAAATATTCCCGAGCCGCATTTTCCGCTCGTGTTCTCTGCGGAAGGCAAACACCAGCAGCTCGTAAATCCAGCGGCACAACGCTGCTCCCGGGACAGCTGTGGGGCTGGCCCTGCTCCACGAGGGACACTGAGGGGCTCAGGGGTCCCTGCCAGCCAGGGCAGGAGCTGAGAAGCAGGGAAGGAGCTGCCAGGAGATGGTTCTGCACCTCCTAAAGTGCACACCGTGAAGAAATAACACAGGCTTGGCTCAAATACGGTTTTTCCATTGCAAAAATGTGTCTCTCCAGCAGAATGCAGAAATAAAGTATCACAGAATATCCTGAGCTGGAAGGGAACCACAAGGATCTTCAAGTCCAGCTCTTAAGTGAATGGCTCATAGAGGGATCAAACCAGCAGGCTCTGGGTGTTCGAACTGCCTCCCTGCAGGCCCTGCCTATGCCCTGAGTGGAGGTTGGCTTTGGGGACGGCCCCACAGGGGACAGGGACAAGGCAAAACTCAGTGGAGCAGGGGGAGGAACCATGGGGATCCTGGCTAATTGCAGAACAGAGGGGGAGAAGGATCTTGGAGATGTAAGAGTGGGACAAAGCTGGTCTCCCGTGCCTTGGTACCCCACCCTCCATCCCTGGGCACGATGCAGAGAAGCTGGCTTTTGCTTTCCTTCCCGAATTTGTCTTTGCTGTGCTTCAGGAGCTTTGGCACACACCTTGTTCCACCTCCCACAGACCCCACCAGCAGCTTTGACCACTCAGACCAAGCCCCCTTGAGAAGAGGGGAGAGAGGAGAAGGGCAGAAATCCAACCCTCGAGGGAGCACCACGCAGGCAAGGGCAGCACAGGCAGCACAGAGCACATCCCAGCAGCACAGAGCAGCAGCACAGAGCACATCCCAGGCTCCTGAGAGGAGCAGCTTTCTTGGAAAGGCAGGTTGCAAGCGGGATGACTCAGGTCAGGCTCTCCTGCCAAGCCAAACGCAGCAGGGCCCGGCCGCATTCCCACCCTGCGGAGATGTTTCCTGGGGCCGCCCCTCCGGCTCCGGGAGCGGGAGGCAGCTGCAGGGAGCTGCACCAGCCCCACCAGCCTGCTTTCGTAAGACCCCAGAGGTGTTTTCACACAGCCAGAAGCATCTGCTGGGGTAGCCGTGGCTCCCAGGCACAGAGGGACGGGGAGGATGCAGCACTGCCAGCTGGGAGCGTTCCCTGGCACTCTCCAGCTCCTGCTGCTGACCCCGCTCCTCCCATGGACACCAGCACGAGATCCGTCAGGCATGGGAAGGCCAAGTGAGGCTGTCACCCCCCAGAGGATCACAAAATGGTTTGGACTATAAGGGACCTTAAAAGATCACCCATTAAAACCCCCCTGCCTCGTGCAGAGACATCCTCCACTAGATCAGGTTGCTCCAAGCCCCATCCAGCTTGACCTGGAACACTTCCAGGGATGGGGCACCCACAGCTGCTCTGGGAAACCTGTGCCAGGGCCTCACCACCCTCACAGTCAGGAATGTCTTCATAACATCTTATCTAAATCTCTCCCTCTTTTAATTTAAAACTTCCCCCTTGTCCTATCACTATCTGTCTGTATAAGAAGCCTCTCTCCCTCTTTTACATAAGCACTGGAAGGCCACAATAAGGTCTCCTAGAGCCTTTTCTTCTCCAGGTGAACACCCCCAGCTCTCCCAGCCTGGCTCCAGCCCTAGGAGCATTTCTGTGGCCTCCCCTGGACTCACCCTAACAGGCTCACATTTTTCTTGCCTTGCCCAGACCCAGACTCAGCACTGCAGGTGGGGGTCTCACAAAGGAAGAGTAGAAGGGGGAAACCCTGGGGCTGCTGAGCCCTGGCCACGGGGTTTGTGTGCCTGGGAGCCAAACAAACAGGCTGAGAGCAGGCAGCTGCCACAGCTCCACAGGCAGGGCTGAGGCACGTTGGCTCTCCCAGGCCGGGTCTGTGCCAAGGCCAGGCAGGCTGGAGGCAGCTGCAGGTGCAGGACAGCCCATGCCCAGCCCCAGGGAGGCTGCCTGGCCCCAGCGAGGGCTCTGCGACCCGCGGGGTGGGCAGGCTGCCAGGCAGACAAGCAATTAGCTCCAGTTCTCAGAAGAACTCTTTTAGACCCTGACTTTTCTCCTCTTGCCCAGAGACAAGTAATTGTGTCTCTCAGCAGGGCTGAGCAGCTCTTGGCAGGGAGCACTGCCCCAGGCGCTGCAGGGGCGGGGAGGTGCTGGTTGGGAGAGGTCAGGACTTATCCTGAAGGGAGGGAGCCTGGCAAAACTCAGTGGAGCAGGGAGAGGGACCGTGGGGATCCTGGCTGGTTGCAGAACAGAGGGGGAGAAGGATCTTGGAGATGTAAGAGTGGGACAAAGCTCACCCCAGGAAGCTCTGCTGAGCAGATTGACAAGCTGGAGGAACAAAGTGCTTTCCTCTGGGCCAGCACTGAGAGAGGCTGGCTTTTGGTTGTGACTCAACTGTACTGCTGCTGGTGGGGCAACCCAGTGCTGCCGAGCTGAGGGTTTCACTGCTGTCCTATGAAGCCAGTCACACAGCAAGACTGTGGAGGTGCCCCAGAGCAACAGGGCACACAGCAGGGCTTACCTTGCTCCAGAGCCTCGGGCAGACGGCCACCAGTGGCCCCGGGTGTGGCAGGCAGGGGTCTCTGCACACGGGGCCGGTGTGAGGGGACAGCGATTTTCACCGGCCCCACGTACTCCACGTAGGTGCCAGGGAAGTCCCCCTTCTGCTTGGTGCGCTCATTGACGCCCAGGATCCACCCGATCTGATTGGGGGTCTGCTCATCTCCATCCTTGAAGCCCAAGGCTTGCAGGGCCCCCTTGCTCACGACCAGGATGTCCCCGGGCAGCAGGTCAATGTCCTCCTCGCGCTCCTTGCGGTAGGGGTAGAGCGCGCGGTACTGGAAGCCGTCGGTGCTGCCCATCCTCTCTGCCGGGGGAGAAGGGCTCAGAAGGGGGAGGCAGCACGTTCCAGGTGGGAGAGGAGAGCCCTCAGAGGCAGCTCTGCCCCATCAGCACTCTGAACTGTCTCTGTGTGAAGCAGCACCCCAGGAGCCTGGTGTGGGTGCCCAGGAGCGCTTAGGTGCAGCCCCTTTTCCTCAGCTTGAAACCACGATTCAGCCAAATTATGGAGCAAAGGGAGAAGGAGACGAACATAATCCAGCACTGGTGAGCGGGCATGCAGCAAAGAAACCCGAGATCAGGGTCTGTTTCACCAAAAAAACCAGTCTCTTGGAGTCTGGGGAGGAAAAGCACAGTAGGCTCCCAGCCTGGAACAGCGTGGCACGCTACGTTCCCCTTCCCAGTGCCTGCAAAGAGAAGAAGAATTGTCACTGCACAGCCAGGCACCCCACGCCCTCCTGACACGCCAACATTCAAACCAGGGGTTCACCTGAGAGAGGCAGGACTCGTTTCTCTCCTACCTAGCAGAGCCCTGGATCCAAGCAGGGCACGCTAATCCCGATTTACACTCCCAAAAGCAAGAGAGGAGCCAGTGGCTGCGGGCAGGAACGCTGCCTCCTCTCTGCTACAGCCAGGCACCAGCTCTGCATCTTAAAGAGGTTCACCCCTGCTTCTTCAGCTTACCCTCCTCGCAGCACTTATGCAAACAAGGAGACAACAAGTGGGACAAAACAGCCTTTATGCAGGATAACTTTTGCATACAGAAAAGGGTGACCCTGCACCCACCAGCTGCAGGCCCTGAATGGGAGCAGAACAAACAGATTTAACCTTCCCTTGTTAAATCGATTAAATTCCACTGTTCACCTTTACATCTTGCCATGCAATCCCCCACAAAAGCATCTTCTGAAGGGAGCTGCCCACAAATGTAGGTTAACCACGCTTTCAGCAAAAGGCTTTTGAGATGCGCTGCCATTCCCACAGAACAGCACTTCAAAGCTTTGCTCTGAGCAAAAAGTCAATTTTTGAACTTTTCAAAAGCAGCAGCAGCATCAAGTGCAGGCACAGGTTCTCTTTGCAGAGATGGAAGCAAAAGGAGTTAAAATAATCTTTAGATGCCTTCAAGTCTACTTAGAGCTCCTAACTGCCTTTCAGCTATTCAGAGAGAAATTGGATATGCTGCCTGCCCTGCCCAGAAATCCACCAAAAAGAATAAACCTGGGTTATAACATGTTGCTGAAGAGATGTACGAGCCGGGACATTCCCACCAGCCAGGCACGTCCTCTTTTCCCATCCCCTCCTGGCTGCACAGGCCAGTTTTCCACTTCCCTCAGGCAAATCCCAGAGTTCTGCTTCCCGCAGAAATGGCGTGCGGCCGAGGACCGGACCTGCAAGGCACCGGGGCAGCCAGAACCCAGCCTTCCCAGGGACACCCTGGGCCTGCTCAAATGCTGCTAAAATCCTGTTAAAGGCTGGAGCTGTTTTGGCCCAGAAACCACCAAACCCAGCTCAAACTCTTGAGCCTCATCTGAAAGCTATTAGCGAGCAGGAAGGTCCTTCTCAGGGCTGTGGGAGCCTGGGCAGAGGGAGGTGAGGAGGCAAAGGGACCCAGGACACCCTTCCCAGAGGGGTCATGAACAACCAAGCATGGCACGAAGCCAGGGCTGCTCTGACTGCTGGTTGGACTCTGTGACAGGCACCAACGGTGGTGATCTGCAGGATTTCAAAATAACCCTTCCGGGCCAGTTATACTTTACAGTTCATATCAGCTACAAATCCCTTTTCCTCCTGCACGTGGTATATCACCCCTGCACGTGTCACCACATCTGCACGTGCTGCCACAAAGTCTGGGATCCGGGGTGAGTCCCCCGAGAGAGGAGCCAGCCCCACCTCTCACAGCCAGGCTCTCCAGCTCGGCACCAGGGCTCCTTCCCTTGACAAGGACAAAAGGCACAAAGAGGCCATGGCACAGGAAACCTGTGCAGCAGCCAGAGCCCGCACCGCCCGCCTGAGCTCGGGCAGGCGTCCCAGCCGGGCTGTCTTTGCCATGAATGAACAGGCACTGCCCGCGGGGAGGTGAGGCACTTGCGGCCAGAGGCGGGTGGGGAACAGGATTGAGCCTGATCCAACTTGCTGGAGAGCTTCTCCAGAGCTCCAGGAGCAACACCAGACTGCAGAATTCATGGAGAGAACCTACAGAGGTTTCTGGTGTTCACGGGGCAAGCAGCACAGCCCAGCATGGCCGCTGTGAAAGCTCCCATCGTGCTGGGATAGTGGCTGCAAGGAACTCGCAGCAGAGCCCGCATTTCCCCAGTCCAACCAGCCCTAGCCAGGAAAATATTACTTCATAATCCAGAGCATAAAGAGAGATTTATGACCAGGCTGACTGGCTGCCCCTCTGAGTGCTGCCTGTCAGGGTCCCCCAGAGCGGAGTCGCCGTGCCGGGGGCACTGTCTGGATGCCAAGGGCCTGAGTGGCCGCTGGGCACGGCGCGGGCAGCTCCAGCTCCTCCCAGACCCCAGAGTGGCTCCTCTCAGAGAGGACAGACTCCAGAGAGCACCCAGAGGCAGCAAGGGTCGAGGCTCCCCCACAGGCTCCCCCCAGCTTCCACCCGCGGATCCCAGCCCCGACTGCAGGCGTCTCCGACAAGCCGGTGCAGCTGAAGAGGCTGGAAGGACAAAACGCTCAGGCCTGGCAAACTCGTTCAGTAGCTTTTAAAAGCAGATCTGCGTGGAGGGCTGGGAAGAGGAGAGTGACTCTGGAGCACCGAGTGTCTCCAAAGAGCAGGTCCCACAGCTTCTTCCAACTGACTCCTTCACAGCCTTCTTCCCTGGGGTGGGAATGCAGGCACAGCTCTGTGCCACCATGCTCTCCACGTCCCAGCAGGTCACTGGGCACATGAAAAAATCCAGACAACTCAGAGCCAGGCTATTCCTGGAGAAGCCTCACCTGCTTTCCTCACACTCAGCCCAGGTGGGCACTGAGTGCTCATGAACATGAGTGAGGAGCCCTCCATGAGACCCAAATCCTCATGGCTAGTGCCAGCACCGTCTCCTCCGGGGCAACAGCTGTCCTCTGTCCTGCAGAGGCTTCCCTGGCTGAGCTGCACCCTTGGAGAGCAGCTGGCAGAGGTCTGGGGATTGGGAACACACACTTCCCAAGCCCTGGAACAGCTCTTTGGAGGGAAGGCAGCGCTGAGAGGCTGGGACACGCACGAGCCTGTCGGCTGGAAGCGCACCTCGGAGCAGGAGAGAGCAGCACCTCGCCAAAAGATTTCTGCTGGGCCCAGCTCCAGCTCTGCTCAGCTCTCAGAGAGGAACCTCGTGTGTCTGTGCTGGCGAGCACTTGCTTAGGCTGCTCTGAAAATCCCATGCATCAGACAGCTAAATACCTTTGGTAAATCTATCTCAGCGCCCAGAAACAATCCCTCGATTCATTAACTGCTGTCAATACTTTCTTTGTTTAATACATCGGTTTGAAACAAAAAACACATTACAAGTCTTTTTGTCTGTGCCCAGCACATAAATAAAAGCATCTTAACATTTTAAATGTGGTTCCTGTGCTTTTTAACCCAGTTCCAAATGAAGTTCAAAGTGCAGCTTGACTTGAAGCAAGACTGAGTTACTTTCCTTGCAGAGAGAGGAAAGAATGCATAAAAACATTTAAAAGAAGAATATGCTCACACCAGTATACACAGCTCCAACCTTTCCAAGTTACATCAGATCCTCAGTGAGCAAAACAAACACCATATCGAGTTTGAACTGCAAGTTACAGACAAAAAAGAACAACCTTTTCCTTCAATAAAAAGAGAAAACAGAACAATGCAATGATGGATGGGAATAAAGATGGACAGGGAATTGCCTGCCACGGTGACATCTGCTGCTGCATCACATCCCTCTGACCCACGCAGCCAGGGCAGCTCTGATGGCCTCAGCTCCTGGAGCTGGCAATGGCAAGCACACCATGGGTCATCCTGTGCCCACCGAGTGGCAGAGAGGGCAACAGCTCAGCAACCCCTGATTTATAACCAGGACAAACAGCACAGCAAACCCCTGAGCTCCCAGGCAGGAATAACGACTGGAGAAAGGTCTGGCGAGGCTGGAGCCATGAGGCAGGCCGTGCTAGAGGCAGCAGTGCCACGAGGAGCTGTGGGGGAAGGAGCTGGGAGAGCCTGCAGGGAGCTGGGGCGGGCGGGAAGCGGAGCTGGACGCGCTCCAGCAGCTGCCCCCGGGGACGCGGCCAGCGGAGCGGGGAGAGCCGAGCCCGGGCTGGCCACGGCGCTGCCAAGCCAGCTGGTATTTCCTTCCAAACAGGGAAAAGCTGCAGGGGAGGAGGGGAGCTATGCCTGAGCCGTGCCCCAGCCAGGCATGGGACAGCCAAGGCAGTTTTCACCTCTTCTTTTCACCAAAAATGCTTCCCAGCCAGCCAGCAGCTGCTCCTGCCCACAACCACAAGCCAACCTCTGCCAGGGACACTGAGCATCTCCTGCTCACGCCTGAGTCTCATTAAATATCTTGCTTTATTCACCAAAGCCCGAGGAAGTGAAGGAATATCTGAAATATTTCACTGAAAAGGTCAATGTCATGATTAGCAGGGATTCAAGGAGTTGAATAAAACAAGATGACCAACACCATCCTCACTTTTGGGAGACCACTGGAGGTTCCAGAGACCTCCTGCTCAAAGGCTGGACAGCATGAGAGCACCTCAGTCTGCACACCTACTCCAAGACTTCTCACACTGTCCAGAGACACTGAACTTCCTTGCTCCAGCTGAAGCTTGTTCTTTCTTAACCACCTCACAAAAATTCTTCTCCTGCCTACAAGACATTTTTATGTGGCCAGAGACTTTTATTTGCTGGCAGTGGGCAGAGAAGGACCCAGCACCCATCACCAGCCCCAGCACCTCACTCCAAGCTGCTTTTACACCATCCCCCACGCAGCAAGAACACACTAATTCCATTTTAGGAGCATTCATGGAGCTGGCTTTAGGGATATAGAAACCCAGGAGCTGGATTTTGGCAAAAAAATTACAGTTCTAAAAAAAACCTGAGTACATGAAAAAAAAAAAAAAATCCAACTGCTCTTGCTAACTTATCTGCTTAAAATCACATTCCCCAGGGTATTTGGAATTTATATGATTTATTAGCAGCTCTGCACAGCTCAGCAATCACATGAAGTAACCGACGAGGTAAGAAGCACCCAAGTTAATAGAGCAGCATGATTTGGATATTGGTGAGAGAGCCAAGACCTTCCAACTTGAAGGAAGAAGAAGAAATCCACCATCCCTTCCTCTGTCTGCTTTTCATCTTCCATTACCCAGCTACTTTAGCTCCGAGCTGCGGCTCCAGAGATTCCCAGAGGAATTAAAAGAGCCCTCGATATTATAAATACTCTTTTTCATTGTAAACACACCCCGGCACTCAGAGCTCTGACACGGCTCCAAACTGGCTCCGCAAACCACTCTGCTGCTCGCCACATTCCAGCTGAGCCGCGCTCTCCCTTCCAGCCCAGCGCCTTTGTCCAAGCCAGACCCAACTGCAGGCACAGAGGATTTTCCTGTGTGCCTAAAACCTTGTTCCAGCGAGCTGGGAATGCTGGGGTTTGGGGCAGAAACCAGCTTGAGGAGGAACGAGGCCGTGCCACGAAGCTGGAAGCGCGAGCTGCCCACGTCAAAGAGAGCCACCAAAGAAACCAAACCATGCCCTGGACTTTCCCACAGGGTGGAAGGCTAGAGCAGAGCCCAGCGCAGCCTCGGGGACACAGCAGCCCGTGGCATGTCGGGGAAGGGTGGGGGAATGGCCAGGAAAGCAGTGATTTAGGCTATATTTACTCAGCTGTCTCCATTCTCTGCTCTCACAGAGAAAGTCACAGGGCCAGTTCCCCAGCGGCTCCAAGAGCTGCTTGGGAAATCAAAGCTGCATTAATGGGAGGAGAGGCAGCCTCGGCTCCATTGAAAGGCAGCGCTGGGGCTGCTCCAGCTCCTCACAGCTCACTTTTCTCCACAGTTTTACCCCCTGGTTTTATCCCCTCATTGATCACAGACCCCCCAGTTCAGGAGGCACAAGACCATGGGAGCCTTCCTCCTCAAGGGGCTGAGAAACATCCCCAGGAAGGGAAGAAATGCAATGGCCAACCTCCCTGGGAAGCACTGGGGGGGCTCATGCCAGAGCCAGGGCTTGGGGATGCCCTGCAAAGCCACCCTTGGGCTGAACCTGGCACATCCCTGGGCCACCAGCTCCAGCCTGGGAACTGTTGGGTGTGAACTGCCCCAGGGCAGGGGGAACAGAGCTGGGACCTGAGAGGCCCACGGGACCCCCAGGACCCTCAGTGATGGGGGGTCTCTGCACTGTCACCAGTGTGGGGACAGTGGCACAGAGGGGGGGATCTGTGGTGGCTGCAGACAACCAGGAGGGATCTGGGCCCCGGCAATGGAGGGGACAGGGACAGCTCATGGGGAAATGGGGGAGACAGGGACAGCTCGGGGGGAAATGGGGGGGACAGCGGGTACAGCCCTGGCAATGGGGGGGACAGGGACAGCTCGGGGGGAAATGGGGGGGACAGTCCCGACAATGGGAGGGACAGGGACATCTCGGGGGGAAATAGGGGGGGTACAGTCCCGACAATGGGGGGGACAGGGACAGCTCGGGGGGAAATGGGGGGGTTACAGTCCCGACAATGGGGGGGACAGGGACAGCTCGGGGGGAAATGGGGGGGACAGTCCCGACAATGGGGGGCACAGGGACAGCTCGGGGGTGGGGGGGGGAGGACCGGGGGCACAGCCCCAGCAATGGAGGGGATAGAGACAGCTCGGAGGGGGATTGGGGGGCATAGCCCCAGAAATGGGGGGACAGGGACAGCTCGGGGGGGGGCGGGGTTTCAGGGAGTACAGCCCCGGCAATGGGAGGACACAGAGACAGCCCTGGAGCGGAACGGGGGGCATATCCTCGACAACGTGGGGGACAGGGACAGCTCAGGGGGGGATCAGGGGTACAGCCCCGGCAGCGAGGGGGACAGGGACAGCTCGGGGGGAAATGGGGGAGTGCAGTCCCGACAATGGGGGGCACTGGGACAGCACGGGGTGGGGGAGATAGGGGGCCACAGCCCCGGCAATGGGAGGACACAGAGACAGCCCTGCGGCGGACCGGGGGGCATATCCTCGACAATGGGGGGACAGGGACGGATCGGGAGGAATCGGGGATCCAGCCCCGTCAATGGGAGGACACAGGATCAGCCCTGGGGGGAACCGGGGGGCACAGCCCCGGCATCACGGCGAAGCCACACGGCAGTGGCAGTGTCCTGGCAGCGGGACACCCTGCGCCGGCAGCTCCCGAAGGGTCCGGGGACATCCTCGAGGCTGCCCCTTGAGGGACAGAGCCAAGCCCCGGGGCGCCTCACGATCAGGGGGTCCCGACGCCCACCCTGGGCCTGGTTCCGATCCGGGCCCGCTGTCCCCGATCCCGATGCCCCCGATCCCGATCCCGCCGCTCCCGGCCCCGCCGCACCTCTCCGCCGGCCCCATCCGCCGCCGCTCGCCTCCAGCCCGCTGCTGCCTCCGGCCCGGCGCAGCCTTGGACAGGCCCGAGCGCCGCCGGAACGGCCCGAACCCGCCCCGGAAACAGCCGACAGCCGACGAGAGAGAACGGAACTGCCCGAATCTAGCCCGGAAATAACCGAGAGCAGACGACAGAGGACGGAGCTGACCGAAAGCTCCGGCCCCGCCCCTCCCCTGGCCCGATCGCTATCGGGGCCCCGCCCCTCCCGCGAGACTCTCCGGAAGGAGCCGAGAGAGCCCGGAGGGAGGGCGCGGTGGCGCCCCCTGGTGGCGAATGGAGCGGGCACCGCATCGGGCACCGCAATTGAACCGGGATTGAAGCGGAAACCGGGCACAGCACTGGCATTGAACCGGGATTGAACCAGGATTGAACGGGGATTGTACCGGCATTGAACCGGGATTGTAGCGGCATTGAACGGGCATTGAACCGAGATTGTACCGGCATTGAACAGGGAACGGGGCACAGCACTGGCATTGAACCGGGACTGAACCAGGATTGAACGGGGCACAGCACTGGCATTGAACCGGGATTGAACGGGGATTGTACCGGCATTGAACCGGGATTGTACCGGCATTGAACAGGGAACGGGGCACAGCACCGGGATTGAGCCGGAATTGAGCTGGGATTGAACTGGGAACAGGGCACAGCACCGGGATTGAACCGGGATTGAACAGGGGTTGTACCGGGATTGTCCCGGGAATGGGGCACAGCACCGGGATTGTACCAGAATTGAACCAGGATTGAACCAGGAACAGGGCACAGCACCGGCCCTGCACTGGGCACTGGACACTGGGCACAGCACCGGACACAGGGCACTGCACTGGGCATGGGGCATCGGGCACGGCACAGGGACAGAGCATGGAGCATGGATTTGGGAGTGGGGCATGGATTTAGGAATGAGGCAGGGATTTGGGAACGGGGCAGGGCTTTGGGAATGGGGCAGGGCTTTGGGAATGGGGCAGGGATTTGGGAATGGGGCACACCTGGAGTGGGGTGTGGCACCAAGCACGGGGCACTGCCCTGGGCACAGGTCACTGGGGTGTGGGACGCTGCTCCGGGCACCAGCACCACATCAGGACCGGTACCAGAGCCAGGCTGGGTGCCAGCCTCCCAGTGCCACTGCAGGGCCACCTCCCTCCCCTCCCAGCTGTGCTGGCACCCCGTTCACCCCCTGCCATCACCCCCAGAGCGGGCACTCGCTGCCCTGCACTCTCCAGTGCCACTGGACACCACACTCAGCGCAAGGGACGATTTTAATCCAACATAAAACTTCCCGAAGGTACGAACAGAGCCGGGCACTGGGCAGGAACACACAGTCCCCTCGGCTTTTAAGACATTTCCCACTTTAAAAATTTCCTCTTCCCACCCTACCCACGCCACCAGTGTGCAGCCAAGCCCCTCCATGCCACCGGGGGTGCCCGGTGTCTCCCCAAAACCCCGCTGCCTTCCCAAGACCTTCCTACAGAGAGAGGAGGGAGAAGCAAAGGGAACACGGAGCAGCTCTGGTTGCTCATTTTTGGGGGGGTTTAACAGCACCAGTTGAACGGGAGAAGCAGGGTACGGAGCCTGGCACAAACCACACGTGCACGAAAGAATCCAACACGCAGCCCAAAAATCCACCGGGGTAACGGTGACACCTGATGGCAGCGGGGTTGGCAAACCAGGGATGTGCCCCTGTCACCAAACCACGGCAGGGGAGGGGAGGCCAGAACATGCATCAACAAATGGAAACGTTTATAGGCCAGGAAACGGTAGAAACGGGGGAGAAATGCTGGGTTGAGCTGTTGTTTGTTGGATAGAGAGCAACGAGGGGGGAAAGAAGGGGGTGAAATTCCCAAATTACAAGTGAAGCAGCACAGGTGCTCACTGGGTTAGGGCAATTAAAAAAAAAAAAAAAAAAAAGATAAATTAAATTGGGATTTTGTAAGTGTATGTGCACTGACCCACCAACATCATGGGATTTTTGAAAGAGCAAAAACTGACCCTAAAAGTCCCATTGATATTCCCATCTGGGGAATGTCTCAGTTTTCCCCACCTGGAAGGGCCAAATGGAGGCTATAAAATCTCCAAATAAACTAATTAAACCCTTTTTATACTTTCTATAAGCTTATAAAAGGATCCATTTGCTCATCATCTGATGATCCATATGCAAAGAATATCCCCCACTCTGTATCCCAGCATTTTGGGGATGTTACTGTGGACTTGGGGTTTTGTTTTAATTTTAAATATTAGAGTTATGGGGTTCTTAGGAGATTTGGAGTGTTTCCAGCTAGAATTGGAGTTTAAAAGTAGGGAAAAGCAGGTGGGTTAGAAAACAGTGGGCTGGGAGACGCACGGGAAAGGCTGGGACTCCCAGAGCTGGGTTGGCCCCTGCGACAGTCCTGCACTGCCCGTTTAGCTTATAAAAAGTAATAAATTAATTAAGGAATATTTGCATCGAGTCCTTTTCTGTACACAGAGGTTGGGGCCCAGCTGGGGAAACGCCGCTGCCGGAAAAGCTCCTGCGTCTCTATAAAAATATGAGCATCTTTCAGGGAGTACAAAATCCTTCCAGGGGGCCGAAGAGCCGGGGCACAGCCGGCCCGGCCAGGGTCCAGAGTGGCTCTGGGGACATTTTTCTCATGGATTTGCCGCACAGAACGGGGTGCTGGGGATGCTGCAGGGAGCCTGAGCCATCCCTGGTGCCTGCATGGGGCTCAGGCGTGCTTGGCCCCGCTCCACAAGCCCCGGGGAGCCGGGAGATGAGCCCCCGTTGGCTCCTGGCCCTGTGCTGGCACCTGCCAGTGGCCGGGTGAGCCCTGCCCGCAGTTCCGCTGCTGCTGCTGCTGCTGCTGCTGGGAGCCACGGTCCCGGTGCTCACACCCATCCCACCAGGGCAAGGAGATGATGCTGCTGGGCTGCTCCGTGCTGCTGATGGGGTAGGAGCCCTGGCACTCCCACTCGGGCACCGCCGGCTCCTGCTCGTCGCTCTCCGAGCCCTGCACCGCAATCTGCGGCACCGTGCCGGGCTTCAGCTTCGGCAGCAGCTCCGCACCGGCCGTGCCCTGCCCTTCCTCGCTCTTGCCACCATCTTCACCTCCTGCCGCCGTCTCCTGCTCGTCAAAGCTCACTTCTTGCACCGCCTCTTGCTTCTTGAACGAGTCCCTGCGCTCCGACAGGTTCAGCCGCCGCATCACCACCATCTCCTGGTCCCGCTCGTGCCGCTCCGCCAGCCGGGAGCTGCCGGGGTGGTACCCGTGCTCCCCGGGGTAGGACAGCGCGTCCCCCTCGGCGATGGCCTCCCCATCCAGCGAGGACATCACCTCCAGGCCCAGCTTGCGGCCGCCGGTTTTCTTCTCGGCCAGGATGGTGACGATCTTCTCGGCCGACTGGACGCGCTTGAGCAGGGGGGAGCGGGGGCAGTCGGCGCTGCGGGGCCGGGAGCTCTGCCGGACGATGGTGGGGGGGGACAGGGTCTTGCCCTGGAAGGAATGGGGCGTTTTGGGGTACCCGTGGAGCGGAGACGGGGAGCGCTGCGGGGAAGGCGGGCGCTGGGCCGAGGAAGGGGTGCAGGCCAGGGGCGAGGGGGGGATGCTGCTGGTGGATTTGCGTCGTCCCACTTTGTAGCGCGGCCCACCCAGTTTGGGGGCCAGCCCGTGCAGGGAGCTGGGGCGCACGTGGCCGGCGGGTGACGTTGGGGTGCTGGAGGAGGGAGAGGTGCTCTGAGGGGACACAGCATCTGCCGTACAAAGAGAAAAGGTCACTGTAGGGCTGGAGGGACGCGGCCTCCCCGAGGGACACGCAGCATCCTGCCCTGCCCCGAGCCAATATCCCCCCCTGGGGTACCTGAGGGCAGGTCGGGAGCGGGGCTGCGGCACGGCGTGGTGGGACCCGGGGACAGGCTGTGCGTGGGGGACTCCGGGAGGCTCTCACTGGAGGACAGAGAGTGGTGGAGACCAGAGGAGAAGCTGCGGCTGGTGTGCAGCACCGACGACTGCTTGGAGATCTTCTTGAAAAGGGATTTTCTCCTGCTGTGGGGACAGGAATAATTTGGCTTCTCCTTAAAGCTGTCAGTCTCAAGTGTGCTGACCTTGTGGCAGCAGGACCAGACCCCATTGGACACCCTGATATGGCAGATCCAGAGCATCCAACCCAGTGCAGGGAGGACGAGACCCCACTGGACACCCTGATATGGCAGATCCAGAGCATCCAACCCAGTGCTGTCAGGACCAGATCCCACTGGACATCCCAGTATGGCAGATCCAGAGCATCCAACCCAATGCTGGCAGGACCAGACCCCACTGGCCACCCTGATATGGCAGATCCAGAGCATCCACCCCAATGCTGGCAGGACCAGACCCCACTGGACACCCTGATATGACAGATCCCCAGCATTTTCCCAGTACCCCACACAGTGGAATAAATGCCATTTTGTCCCAGTTTTACCTACCTGTCTTGGCCATCCCTTTTCCTGCTCTTTTTACTCCTCCGTGCCATCCTTGTCTTGGAGCTGTTTTTTCTTGCAGGACCAATTTTGATGGAGGTGTTTTCCAGGGCAGTGGTCCTCAGGGCCACTTTATTCCCACTCTGGGAGATGGAAAACAAATCTTTGCAGCAACAGATCTGAGCTAGCTCCTGCCTCAGCTGCCAGCAAAGGCAATGATGAATTCATGTCCTGGGAGAGCAGAGTGGCTCTGGTCACCCACCTTCAGCAGCAGCTCCACCACGTCCCGATGGACCAAACCCAGCACGGACTCTCCGTTCACGTGTGTGATGAGATCTCCTGCCCTCAGCCCGGCCTCCTGCGCAGGGCTCCCCTCCTCCACGCTCTGCAACACAAACAGAGCGGTTCTATTTGGATCCCAGCTCCCTCCTGGGGTTTAAAGCACCTCTAGACCCCAGGGCACGTACCCAGACCATGTGGTGGACGGTGTAGACGTCGCTGTCGCCCATGTAGACGCGGATGGCGCGCAGGGTGAAGCCGTACTTCTTCCCCGAGCTGTGGATGATGATGGGCGGCCGCAGGCTGGCGATGGCCAGCGAGGAGTCTCGGCTCGGGGAGGAGTCCCGGGAAGAGGGGTTGGATGAGAGGGAGTGAGGGGAGATGGGGCTCATCAGGGCGCTGCCACCAAAGTCATCTGCAAGCAGAAGGAGCCACCTCAGTCCGGCAAACCCACGCGGCAGTGGCCAATCCAGCAGGGTGAATCAGCCAGCACACAGACCTGAGGTGATGATGAGGGACAGGGCTGAGACGGAGGCAGATTTGGGCACACGGCTGCCCAGGGAGGCTCTCTGCCTGTCCGGCACATCCTTCTGGGTGCTGAGCCGACGGCCCCCGCTGGGCTCCAGGCTCCGCGGGGTCGAGTTCTTGGTGCCGGTGCTGTTGCTGCGCAGGCGGATGCGGTTCAGGCTCACCAGATCGGCTGCGTGGAGGGGAGGAGGGAGGGTTTGGGGATGTGGAGAAGCCACCCCGTGCCCTGCAGTGTTGCAGTGTGATGCATTAGGCTATCTCAGTATCCCGGTTCTTTACCCAGGAGTGCCAATTACCACTCCCTTCCCCTCCCTTGCCTCTGCTAAGTGCAGTCCATCAATCTTAACATTCCATCAAGGGCATCGTGTGATTGGCAGAGTTCAAAAGATGCCTCTCAGCCCTGGGGACATTGGGCTATCCAGGTGTCATCTGTCCTCTGAGACTTCCCCTTTCATACCTGGTTGATGGGATCCCTACCCCTTCCCTCCGCCTCTTTCTGGGGTTAAAAAGACACAGCAACCATGTGGCCTTGGTTCTGTTGGAGCTGTTGCTGCATTCAGAGGCCTGTGTGCCAGGAAAAAAGCTCTGGATTGAAACCCTCCAGCAGAACCAGGCTCTTTTTCCTTCACTTCACCTAAAGCCTTTCTGCCAGAGGTAAACCTGAGTTCCTGCATGCCTGGACTTGTCTCTAGTGCCAGCTGCAACATCCAGCTTAGCCAAAGGTGTCTCTGAGGTGAAACCACCACAGCTGCCGTCCTTGGTCAAGCAGCAAGGGCCAGACAAGCCCAGGCACGTCCCATCTGGCTATATTGGGATTTAATTTCAATATATTGGCACCCAACGAGAGGCAGCTCCATCCTGGGGATGGATCAGTCAGGGAAGAGACCCCTGAGGTGGCACCCTCACTTTTGCTGCAATATCCAGCCAGCCAAAGGTGTCTCTGAGGTGAAACCACCACAGCTGCTGTCCTTGGTCAAGCAGCAAGGGTCAGACAAGCCAGGCACGTTCCATCCGGCAATATTGGGATTTAATTCCAATACTGCAGGACCCTGGTTGTCCCCAGAGATCCCCACACTGCCCGCAGCCTGCTCACCGGATAACGCCGACTGCTTCACCGCGCCGCCAGTCCCCGCGTCCGAGTCTCCCACCACAAACTTGGGTCTCTCTGGCTTGGACGCCACACAAGGGCTCTCATCCTCCGAGGAGAAGGCAAACTTGGGCATGGTGTCCAGGCTGAGGGTGCTGGGCAGCGCCGTGGGGCTGCGGCTCCGCTCGTGCCGGGAGCTGGAGCTGCCGGATGTCCAGGAGCGCAGGCTGTGGGGAAGAGCAGGAGGGATCAGGATGAGCCAAGGTGGGCAAGGCAGATGGCATTGAGCCGCTGCAGCACCCCCAGGACACATCCCACTGACCCCTCAGAAATAACCAAACTCTTCAGTGCCATCACAAACCCGTGGTGTGAGCACAAACTCTTGATCCCAGCACAAACCCTCAGTGTTGGTGCAAACTCTTGGTCCTGACACAAACGGTCAGTGTTGGTGCAAACTCTTGGTCCTGACACAAACCCTGTGTCGGTGCAAACTCTTGATCCCAGCACAAACCGTCAGTGTTGGCACAAACCTTTGGTCCTGACACAAACCCTTGGACCTGACACAAAGCCTTCAGTGCCATCACAAACCCATGGTGTCAGTGCACGCTCTTGGTCCTGACACATACCCTCAGTGTTGGTGCAAACCCTTGGTCCTGACACAAACCTCCAATGCTGGCACAAACCCTCGGTGCTGACACAAGCCCTGGGCACCGTCAGGAGCCCACCCCAGCAGTGCAGCCCCCTGGTCACTCACCGGGGCTCGGTGCCCGCTGGCCTGCTCCTGTCCTCATCCCCCGAGTGCCGGTCCCACCGCTCCTCCTTGTCATCGCAGTGACTCCGGTCAGAGGAGGAGAGGCTCAGGGTGGAGTTGACTGCCAGGAATTCTGAGCTGCTGTACACCTGAGAGGGAGAGGAACCATCAGCAAGGAGCAGAAATTTGGGAGTTTGGGTGCTGTGGTGTCACCAAGACGGCGATGCTCGGCACAGCCACGCCGTTTGTGGTGCCAAAGCATTTGGGATGCTGCAGGAGGGGCTGGAGCACCTTGCTGAAGCGGTGGGAGCAGGAGGAGAACTGCCCAATCTCCACTGATGATTCCTCATCGTTGGTTTCCTCATCCTCTGAGTCCAAGTGACGATACCTCTCGGAGCGAGCTGAAAGCAAGAGGGGAAGGGATGTCACCCTGCCTGCAGCCAGAGGGGAAGGGATGTCACCCTGCCTGCAGCATCCCACATCCTGCCTGCAGCAGGGCCCCAAAGCGTGACAGCCAAGCCCCAAATCCCAGGGGAGTTTTGGGGGAGGAAGCAGGTAAGGGTGAGCAGCCTGCAAAGAGGATTGCATCTGTTTTGTGATTTGGGTTGTAAAGCGACCAGCTTCACCCAGG